>NC_036259.1:9105141-9206865 GCF_002742605.1 Olea europaea var. sylvestris | reverse complement strand
CGAATCCAAAACTCTCGAACAGAGAATATGTAACTTTCATTTCCTTAGCTTTTAGAGTTAAACACTTTTCTTTCTGTAACTCGTGTGCTTGCGCCCCTTGGAGACACGTTGTTTTTCGTTTCCAATTGTAAAGTTCATCGCAAATAAAAGAACACCCCTTTTTGGGACTTTGTCTCAAGAGGTTTCGTCCCTTACACAATCGTCTGATCCTTTTTAATTGTTAGCGAATTAACCCGCGCGAAACACTCCCACTATGTCCCCCAATTGAAGGAAAATTGACACCCAAACACACCAGTCTGTTCTAATCTAGAGCACAACAGCTACATTGTTACCTTGTTCACCCATCTAACACTAAGCACATATCTCAAACAAGCTCTGATACCACTTGATGTAAACAAATTTAATACTCCAATCACCATTGGTGTCCATATTTCTTTAAGGCAAAATTCTGGAAGAAAAACCTGAAAGTTATGAAGCTAGAAAAATAAAACTTGATGCTTTATTTGATAATAATGTTCTACCCCTTTCTTCCAAGTACATAGACTCTTTTTAGTCATCAATGACTTCTAGATATTTAAAATGACCCTTAGAACTACTAAAAGCGTCGGATCTCTAAATTCTCAAAGGCCCTCCTGGAATTCCTTCCAGAGTTGCCCCTCATTTTTCGAGAATCAGAAAGATCATTTTCAAATTTGAATTTGTTAATTTGGTAATGGATTTATGTATCGGATTCCATTCACCCACGGTTGGGAACTAATGATTATTTTGCAAAGTCAAAAATTTATAAATTTCAAATCATAATTAAAACTGAACTAAGACTTGACTTTTTGACTCCTTAATTAAGACATTAATTAATTCTGCATGAAAATTGCAAATAAGGAAAGTTCAATGGTCTCCAATGTAATTAATATGTCAAGATCGGCAATCTTTTTAGAGAGAGCTTAAATTGTCGAGAAAACTAACGAGAATGATGCATGCATTCCGGTGCCAATGTGATGGGAAGATTTGAATGCATTACGTATGCATCTAAGAGCGAATTTAGAAAAAAAATTTAAGACGGGCTAATACGCAAAAAATCCAAAAAAAAAAAAGAAAACCAAAAAAAAGTTACGCGAAAAAAATTTGTTTTTACTTAATTTTTTTTAAAGGTGAATTGGGCTAGGAGCCCATCCTCCCAATCCGCCAATATGTGGATCGAGTCTAAAATCTTGTAAGGTAAGGAGCCTAGAGATTTCATTTTAAATTGTTGACCTTATCAGAACAATAAAGATTGTTATATGTTGATTATTATTGTATTTAAGAAATATAAAATTTTATGTTCAAAATGTTTCCAAAAAATGATGACTCATTTGAGAACAAAAATCTTAAAACCACTTTAAACATTTTTCAGATCGATTGCTGGTGCCTGGTTTGAGGTTTTATTTTAAAAATCAACGTTATGAGTAGTAACACAACCGTATATATACCTTTGATTGTTTTTGTCATATTTAACCACATAAAAGTTTACCTTTAAGCATGTTTACATGGATGAGGATGGTTTTTATCCTATACAATGTTTGGTGTTAACAATACTCACATAATATTTATCTGAGTTGTTGATTTTCCCTTAGTCATAGCATATTAACTTAATTCATCACATGAAATAGGTCAAGATCGAATTATTCGCTCCTCATAATTGATGTCTTGAATGATAGTATATTATTTATTAGTAAAATTACTTATTGACACTAACGTTATTGACACCAACGTTATAGTTACTTTTAGTAAAGAACATGGAAGGTTACTTTACTTTCAAGTAATTAAGTAAATTTTAAAATACAAATATATATTTTTTTATGAACTTAAAAAGATGCAAGTTACCTATTTTTATTGTAACATATGAGATACAATTGAAAAATAACTTTTATATATAAGTAAATTTTAATAGTATTTTCATTAATCAAAATTAAAACACAATAAATTTTTTATTTTGGCCGCAATGAAAAATTTATATTTTTAACTAAATAAGTATGTTCTCAAAGAAATAAATTTTTATTAATGAAAGTTAGAAATAAGTTACTTAAGTTGATGGTAGTTGAGAGGTACTTTTAGTAAAGTAACATTTAGCATCTGTCTGAAACTGATTTTCTCCAGATTTTTATAAAAATTCCCACCGTTGGCCACCGTAATTGTTGACCCATTCTCTCATGCGTCGGTCCCAAATGAGAAAAAAAGATCGCATTTCCACTTAAAATCAAGCAAAAAAGCAACACCAGATTATCTCTTAGTTATAGTAAATAAGCAAGTTTCAATATAAATAGCTTCTTTAAAATTCAAATTGAGAATAAATAGGTTACTTATCTTAACAATAACACAATAATAGGTAGATGACTTATTCCTATATGTTTTTAGATTATTAAAAAATAAATTACTCAATAGTGAACAAGAAAATTTTAAAATAAACAATCATTTTTATTAACAAAACACAACCATAAGAGTTACTCTTTAAAAGTTACTTAACTACCTTCAATTTTAGCCATAAATAAGGATTTTATATTTCTAACAGCATAATACCAAAGAAGCAAGAGATACTGAAAACAATTGACTTCTTGCCTTAGCTTCCACAAATGTAATCCACACACTATATTAAAACATTATATAAAAATCATCTCTTCTAATCGTTTCACGTGTTCCAATACGGAATACCAAACAGACAACCTTAACATACGGCTCGTGTGCTAGACAATTATATGGGTGACATATATTTTCATATGAATTGATCTTTGCTGAAAACCCAATGAGAATTAGATTCTTACTCTGATATAGGATTTAAAAATAAAATAAATTCAGCTGCCAGATATTCATCTTCCATACTAGAACTGAACTGTGGAAAACCTATATTGCCATTTTCACCTTTGTGAACCTCCTCTACTCACAACATGCCTGAAAAAATGGCTTCTCTTTAATCAAACTGATGAAATAAACACCTATACATAAACAGCAAAAGAACCCTATTCCCATAAATGGGTGAAACACAAACATTATCCTCCTCACGTTCAATAAATTCCACGACTGCCCTACCGAAGAGGTTGGGGTGGCAGGGCCATGTCTCCAGCTGCAGCATGTCTCCTTTGCCGCTCGCGAAGAAAAAGGATTGCCAGCAGGCAGACAAAGAGTGTTAGAATTGTTGCATTTCCTTCCTCCATAATAACATCCTTCACCCAAGCCTCCACTTTAGGAAAAACTTCAGGAAGTCCATCAATCATACTGATCTAGAGGCAAAAAGTGAACCAATTCAGTCAACATATCAATCAGGGAAATCAGGAAAAAAAAAAAAAAGCATGAAAACTACAATATATGTTAATTAGTATATCTTGATAGAGTTAAGTGAACTCATAAGTACACGGGGCCACACAAAATAGAGGAAATGATGATCAAGAATCTTTAAATACCACACACAAAGGGGCAACTAGCTTGACCAAGTCTTCTCGTGGTAAAGACTAGGAAAGGACGACGGTTTAAATAGAAGGGCAAACTTTTATGTAGTCCACCAAACTACAGAACTGACTACTGAGTAAAGAAAAAACAAGACATTTTCCTCAGTTTTGTAATCCAAACCGTGCAAGACATTCCTTGCATGAATAACATGATGTGCGATAACATTAGTTTCAGCATAGACAGGAAATGAAGATCATAAAAAATTCTGGACAATTTTTGCCGAGTGCTAAAATTCAAATGTTTTTCCTTGCCATGCCATTGCAACAGTTAATAAAAAAGAGCCATCTTTAAGAATTGGTCAATCAATGAGTCAGGAACCAGAAAAACATTTCTAAAGGAATAAATTTACCAATCATAAAATTAAACATCATATGATTGCCCTGCTTTTAAAAATCTCAAGTAAACAAGATACCACACGCTTGCCTGGTCGCTTCAGTTCCAATTGAACAAGAAAGTCAGCATTATGTCAACAAATGTACAACTCACCATGAAACCGTTGGCATAATTCTTTCGCATCCACAAGCTTGCAAGGGCTAGTGTTACAGGCAACTTAGCCGCAGGTTCAACTTCTAAGGCTTGATCATAGTAACGCTTCGCAAGGTGAAGATCAAATGGTACTCCTAGCCCGTGTTCATGCATGTATCCCAGGTTGAAGATGGCCTGCGCATTCAACTGAGATTTGGCTTGCATATAAGCCTCTGCCGCGCGAACATAATCTCGTTCTGTACCCTGTGAAAAGAAGAAAAAATAAAAAATATGAAGGAAGATGGAAATCTAGTAAAACAGGAATTTAGTACATTAACCAAGGATCGGGCACACAAAGTCAAGTGACTTACAAAACCTATATATCTGTTAAATGAAAAATAAATAAATAAATACCCGGCCATAGTAATATGCATCCCCTATAAGCAAAGCAGCTTGTTCGTTACCCTGCTCAGAAGCTTGCCACCATAAGGAGTGAACACGCTGATGTCTTTCAGCATCTGTGCACATCCCCGACTCTCCCATGCACATAACATGTTCTCCATATTTGTCAAGGATCCATGCTGCGTTACTTTGTGCCACCTCATACCCCATCTCTGCCATTCTACTGTACAAAAGGAATGACATGCTGACATCACCTTTCAGATACGACTCTATTGCCCATCTAGACAAGGAAGTCCATGGTCCACACTCTGCAACTATTTTGTATAACTTAATTGCCTGAAATTAATACATGAATATTACTATGTGCCAAGATTGATTGGTTTTGAATAAAGGTATAAAGTGGATTGGGGTCTACCAGCCCAGCAAGGTAAAGTACACCAGCCTCTGAGAAAGACCCGAAAGATGTGTCATGCTGGCAGGCCAAGGTTCTGAGAGGTTCAAGAAAATATTTTGGCATTTTTGGATTTATTTTCCATTTTACTCATTTATTTATTTATTATTATTATTATTTTTAAAAGGTTTCATTTTCTAAATACTACTGTAAAATTTAAACCAATGTTTCCTTTGGTCGTGGCGGGCATGGGATGAAATGTGGGTTGTGCAGGCAGCTTGACACCTATTTTAAAAACCCTTAATTTGGTGGGGTAAAAAAGGTTAGAGACCAGAGTCCAGGAAGAAAGAAAACTACACATGCTGTGAGAAGGATATCAGAGAATATTATATAAAATCTAATGAGGATGAGTCACAGTTTTTTCGAAGCTGTGTGAATACAGAACATACTTATAGTATACAGCCTGAAAAATTAAGCTTTCCAAAAGATAAGCTATATTCAAGTAAGTGATAAATTGGATAACACTTAATATTGGGTGAATGAGAAGACTCAGAATTAGCTTACCGTTGGAAGATTCTTCTTCATCCCCACACCACTATGTAACATCTTTGCCAATTGGTAGAAAGCTTTTGGTTGGCCTGCTTTAACAGCTGCCAATATATATCTTCGTGCTATCTTCAAATCTCGCTTCACGCCAAGGCCCTTGAGATAAATTACCCCAAGATTGTAGAATCCACCTGGTTCTTTCTTGTCAGCAGCTTTCTCAAAATATTCTTTGGCCTGTAACAGCGGAGTTATGATTGACTTGAGTGAGAAAATGTGTCTTTACAGTTTAGATATAGCTATGGAATGTAGAATGAGTTGATTGTTATGATATAAAATCAGGTTGGGGAAGCGTAAAGGAAAAACCATATCTTGTCTCAACAAGGAAAAGAAGGAACGGTAAGAATATATAGAAACATATGCACAGAAAGCAAACATGGCCAAACAAAGAAGCAGCACACAGTAATTAAAATCACTTCTTCCCTTAGTGCCTCCTCCCCAACACCCCCCCCAAAAAAAAAAAAAAAAAAAAAAAGAAAAGATGATTTTTACCTTCGTATAGTTCTTTTCCACTCCGTAACCCTTGACATATAAATATCCCATCCCATTGTAAGCTGAATAAAGTTTCCGTTCAGATGCTAGGGTAAGCCATTCTAGCGCCTTGGTGTAGTTCTTATAAAATCCCACTCCACTTGTATATATCTCTCCAAGAAGTTCCATTGACCTAGGTTCACCCTTTTGCACAGCCTTCAAGAACCACCTCAATGCCTTTGCATGATCACTCCTTACTCCCCTCAAACCAAAGTAATAAAATATTCCGACTTGATACATGGCTTCTGCATCCCCTTTCCGTGCCTGATATTCCAAAATTTGAAAGTCCTCATCCTCCTCTCCTTTGGACTTCCTTAGAGCTTCCTTATTTTCTTCTGGGCCGTCATGGATCCTAATTGTTTCAATTAATGAGTCCTTCAAGATGGGAAAACTATTCACTGCTACCTCTGCCAATTCAGCGTACAGATTAACTGCCTTATCATGCATCTGCAAAATAAATTAAAAAGAAAAACCATAAAAAATTATTATCATCTTTGGAGAAGTATGTACAAATTTACGTTAAAATAGTCTCAGAAGGATTTTACTCATAACCTCAGTGCTTATAACCCAAAATTCTGACATTTATCGCACATTTGCAGTCAGGATGTCTTTCTTGTTTATGATATTACTTGAGAGCATTGGAGAGAGAGAGACCAACACAACCTCATTTTCTACCTATTTTTTTCTGAGACGTGCCCAGAAATTTAGGCTCAAAAGGCAAACAAGTATTGAATGAGCAGGTGCTCAAGATGATGGGTTGGTATGGATGGACATAGTAATCAGATACTTTTCTTACAGACTATATGAAAGCATTTGATATGCCTAAAGTTAAAGGCCAATTGTTCCAAACTCTTAGTCCCTTATTATTGATATGAAATTTAAAAACATGATTAACCGAGCAAATCTTGTCATAAAGGGAAAAGGCGATTATTATATTGAAAAGCAAACGTATATCTAAAGCCAATTTTTGGATCATTTCTACCGTCATCATATAATCGTTATTTATCACTAAAACTTCCTCAACGGTAATATTTGTATTTTAAAATCATACAACAAATGCGACGAAAACATAGTTTGAAGTAAATTTTTCTCTCATATATCCTTTTTAGGCAATTTTTTCTATCCAAGTAATATACTAAGTACTGCTATTTGCTAAAGGTAATATCAGGAAGCATATTCTTACACAACCATGGATAGATAAATATAAAAGGAAATACAAGCTTTTATGAATATCTGGTTATAACAGAAATAAAAGATAACTTCTCTTTAAGGACCCAAGAAAACCAAATGACAACTAGGAATTTGTAGATATGCATTACCAATAGAAAGTTAGGCAATGTAGAAAACTTCCTATTTGGGACTGATATTAGGAAACAAATGGCTTGTAATCAATTGCATGCCATGGTGATGTGTGGGATACAATTCAAGCAACAAGAACTTGAATTTCAATTACTAAATTTACTTTGTTTCACCACAATTTAAAGCAGCTAAATAAAGGAGCTGTACATCAAATCAATAAGAGAAATTTCCTTTTGCAGATCATATAAATTTATATTACCACATCTTATTCAACTTGGAGACATCAATGCTAGCATAAGATCCAGAATCTCAGTCAGCTTCAAATTAAGTTTTTTTAACACATCCTAGTAGAATTGTAGTTTAAAAAACCTCGGAAACAGGTAAACTTATCAACAGATTCTATATGCTCTCTTTTTTCAATTTCATTTAATTGGTCTTTGTTATAGGATAACAAGATGGTTAGAAATCCTTTATTTTTTGAACATAATCGCTCTTTTGATTTCGGAACAAAACTTTCTTTATCAATATAATTAATTGTTAACATAGGTTTCCCCTTAACATAATATTCACACGCCCTGAGTGGAAATATGTTAATCCATCAACAAAGATGATCACCTTCAGAGGTTTCGTATACAATTTTTAGGAATTCAAATTTTCCTAATAACATTTTAACAAACTACAATCTTTTACCATTAGTCCATCATAAATCATAGTGTGATCAATGATCATAGTTACTGAACCCCAGAAAACCATATTAAGTATTGTATTGGTTAGTCGTAAAACCCCCATAACTCTCAACAGTTGTGACAAATACCAGAAATCTTCAGTCTTCAAGTGCCTAGCTTTCCAACGACAGAATTCATAACCTTTCAGTGAAAGCTAGACTCTTCACACATAGAAAACTATCAACTTCCCTTGAACACTCTAGCTCTAGAGTCAATCATTAACCGAAAAGGATACAAAAAGCTTCACCATACATAATCCTGATGTTTTCAACACTTCCCATAACATAAAGGCATTCCCAAAAAACCACCAATTCATAATCTTCCGGTTACTGCACCTTCCAAATCATCATTTATTCGACCTCAAAGTTCGAAATTTCTCAATTGGATGGTAGAAATGCAAAACCTTTTACTCGTATCCTTCTATCTATCAATCAATCAATCGACCAATATCAACTTTAAAACTTACCTCCTGACGGTAATAAGTATAAGCCAGTGCCATCTTGGACTGCAAATTCCCACCATCAGCTGCAAAAGAATGATATAAAAACGCCTTAGCTTGGCTCATCTCCCTAGTCATTCCCATGTTATACCAAAACCCAATCACCGATTGCGCGTGGGGATTCCCCGCCGCAGCAGCCGCCTCAATCTCAGACACGGCCTCCTCCATCACCCTGTATCCCCCACCACTCCCCGCCTCCAACATCTTCCTCATCCCCTCACAATAAACCCTGTCATAATCTTTATTATCCTCATTATTGATTATGCTGGTGCCATTGACACAAGCAGGGGATTCCAATATGTCGGACCATGAACCCGGGTCGACGATAGTGTCATAGTCGGGTTCGGAGCCGTGGAATTCATCGGAATCGGAGTATGAGCCATCGTCGTCATCTGGGGCTGAAACGGCGTCTGAGAGATCGTCGAAGGGGAGGAGGAGGACCATTGAACGGGCATATAAGGGAATGGGAAGAACGGCGATAAGTAAAAAAACAAAGTACAACTTCATCGTCTGGATTTAGCAATTAACCGGCGGCAGACTCAGCTCGTTCTTTTTCAGAACTCTCGGGTTTAATGAGGATTAAATTAGAAATGAAGTAAAAACTATACGTAAGTTTTGCCACGTCAACATGGGTGTTGAGCACCAGTAGGGATGTGCCAAGTCATGGGGTGATTATGTGGTTTCCTGCCTACAAGAACGACGATAAGTACCATAGTCATTGTTGTATCAAAGTCAAAGAAAAATTACCAAGCTCGCCTTCAGGGTACATTCCAACTGATAAAGATGAGAACGCTTTAAGATTGACAGATCAGAGGTCGTGAGTTCGATTTCTGAAAGACTCTTGGAAGACAAATATTCTCCTGAAAGGCTGGATTTATTCTAGAAGGCAGGAGCTCTACTGGAAGGCAATGTGCAAAGATGGGAAACGACTTGCTTGGCACTCTGACAGATTAATTGGGGGGCTCTTGAGAATTGGTCAATTTAGGGCACAACCTGTGGTTTAACCTGTCTGCAACTTGAGGGGCCAAGGTGTAGACTCCAGGATTTAGTCATTGTAAGGTGGATAACTGGATATAAAAAAAAATTACCAAGCCCCGTTTGTTTCTTATTATTTGTCCATTAAAATAAAAAATATGATCGTTATCTATCACATCAAGTCACCATATTTGACATTCTATCTCTTGTATAAGGCATGTAACGATTATATTTTTCATTCTCATTTTAACATTAATATGTACCAAACGAAACCTTAATGTTACTTAGCTCCAGTAATACCAATAGATTCACTGTATTTAGCTAGAGCTCAATAAAGAAACCATCAAATCACAAAATCGAATCTCAATCGCTTTTTCAAAATAGTTGATTTGGATCTACGTGGATCCATCAATATTTTGATTTAGATTTGAATCAAACCTTAATGTTACTTAGCCCCAGTATTACCAATAGATCACTGTATTTAGCTAGAGCTCAATAAAGAAATCATCAAATCACAAAATCTAATCTAAATCGCTTATTCAAAATAGTTGATTTGGATCTACGTGGATCCGTCAATATTTTGATTTAGATTTGAATCAAACCGCTTCGACAAGGTTTAGTTAAGGCTTCAATCTTTTTAAACCGTCAAACTATTTTGTAAGAAAAATTAAAAATAAATTAATTTAAATTTTATTCGACCCAATTAAAAACTAGATACATCCCAATTAAAAAAAAATGACCCTGTTTGGTGCCCATTTTTGTAAGAATGAAAATGAAAAGTATAGCAGTTATCGTACTCATACAAGAGATAGAAAATCAAATATGGTGGTTTGATATAATGGATAAAAGTCATATTTTTCATTTTTGTAGCCAAAGAATGAGAATCAAACTATATATATATGTCCAAGGAGTAGATTCTTTTGCCATTTCTATTTGCCAAAATTCAGATTTACAATCAAATTTAGAAAATATCTTATTATTTTATATTTTATTTATTAGCATATCCTTATCTGGTATTTTATATCCATCTTCTTCAGTATTGTCGTTTAATCTTTTATAGTTTATAATCATTCTTGCTTTTCCTCTTTTTATTTCACTATGATTTCTAACCATAAATGCTGCCGATCTGTGTTGACTGCTAGACAGTCTTATTACTTTTAAATCTAATAATTCTTTAATCTGTATGTTAAAATCTTCTGTATCCTGATTCGTATGTTTTATTTCTGTTGTTCTAATTTTTATATTTTCATTTATTATTTCTAATTTAGCTTCGATTTTATTTTTATCAAAACGTTTTATAGGGTATTCTCCTATTGTTTGAATCTTTTCAACTAATTCTAAAATTTTATCTATACTACCTATCTTAGAATATGTCTTGTTAAAAATTATTAATTCCTTATTTCTTGGTATAAAATTTGTTTTTAAAGTTTTTAAAGATAAATTATCTAAAAATTCTAAATTTTCTTTAATTTTTGGGTCTGGTTCTGGTTGTAATGGTCCACAACACTTAGCTCGTAACTCTGATGATTCTATAGTATCAATAGAAGTGTCTTTTCCAAAAATTATAACATCAGGAGTAATTGTTAAACTTCCATTTCTACTAAGCAATAATTTTATTCCTATAACAAATTTATCTTTTATTAATGCGCTAACTAATGTAGCCGTTAAACTATACCGTCTTTCTTGAAATTTAATCTTATAATCATCAAAAAGTCTTTCTTCGAATCTCATTTTACTATCGTCCATTTGACTTCCTCTTATTTCATATTCTAATTTCTGTCTACAATCTTTTGGCACTAAATCTTTTCTGATTATATTAAATGTACGTGTCTATTAATGCTATCTAATTTAATTTTATTATTTTGTTTATCTGTACTTCTCTGGATATTTTGATACTTTTTATTGTCTTTACTCTAGATAATTGACAAATTATTTCTTCCTGATTTTCTATTTCTAAATAATTATTTTTTGTGTAATTATCTATAGGCTATTTGCCTTTTGTTTCTAGATTTCTGATCATGTATTGTATTTCTCCTAATGTTTCGTGTATTTTATCTATTCTATTATTTGTATCTATTATGTTATTTTCCATTCTTTCTATACTCTCATTATAGTCTTTATTTTTATTATTATTTATTTCTTCTAAACAATTATTGCATTGAATTTCTAGATAATTCTTACACTGATTTCTATTTTTGTGTCCTAGGTATATTCTACATATTTTACATTTATCCATCGTTGACCCTTGTCCTCTAGTCCATTCATGGATACATTTTTGTTCTACATTTATTATCTTTATATTTAAAATTGAAAAATCTAGTTCTTCTAAATTATTATAATTGTCTTCAGAATTACTTGTTATTTATAAATTATCCAACTCTTCATCCGTGTAAATACTATATACTGAGTTACAAGATTCATTATCAGATAATTCTATTATGTTACATTGTATTTCTTCAATTATCATAGATTTAGCTGCATTTTCTTTACTTTTATATTTATTTGAGCATTTGTTAGCAAAATGTCTAGAGTTTCCACAAATATAGCATTTAAAGTTTTTTTTAGTTTTTGAGTTTCTAAGATATCTATTATAATTGGGTCTTTTATTTTTATAGTATATCCTACTTGGTCTAATATTATATATTTTTTATTTTGATATTGCTTTTTATATTTTTGTTTTTTATTTTTTTATACAATTTTTTCTTTCTTTTTCTATAATCATATTTCTGTAGTGTATATAAATTTGAGCAAAAAGAATAATCTAATTTCTTTATTTTATTTCTAGCTACTTCTTCTACGCAATATTCTTTCAATTTATTGATTATAAATTTTATAGTGACACTTATAGTTATTTCTTTTGTTGGGTTTGACTCTACATCTTTTCTAATTTTATCATTCCACGGTGGTGGTATCTTTCTATATAATCTTTTAAGTATAGGGTAATCTAATGCTAATCCTTCTGCGCTTGCTAATCTTTCAAAATCTAACAAAAATGGTTGTATGTATTTCATATTACTAATACTTAATTTTTCTAAGTCTTCTAAAACTTTATTTTGTTTATAAGTGTTATCTCTACTGGGATCAGAATTTATAATTAATTCTCTAATAAAGCTTGTAAAATTTCTAGGATTATCTCCTCCTGTCATTCTTAATCTAATTTCATTTGGTTTTAATCTTTTTGCTGTAACATATACATCTAAAACAGCCTTTCCTAATTAAGTTTCTAAATAAGCCCACATTTCTTCTACAGTCATTTGTATAGATACACTATTATACGCTCTAATTACAGAATTTTTCCATTTAATTATAGTATTAGGCCAGTCTTGTAGTTTACAATTATTTAACTCTAAGATTAATCATCTATCGCTTGCTAACAGTAAACTATATCCTTCTTCCGTTTGTCTTTTTCCTAAGCTTTTATATGTTTTATCAGTTCATTCAAAGTCTCTTGTAAGGGGAAAATGATATTTACCTCCTATATCTTATTCTGTATTCATGGGTTCTTTTCTTTATCCAAATTCTTGATATGTTTCTCTTTTAGCTCTCTTGCTATTTTCTTCCATCTTGGTTTCTATATCTACTTGATCTTTTTCTATTAACATTCTAGTTTCTATTTCTCTAGTTTTTCTAAAATTTCCGTAATATTCCATATCTATATATCCAAATTATTTTTCATCGTCCTCACTTTCATCTTCTTCACTTCCTTCATCTAAAGCATTAATTTCGTCTTCACTTTCGTAGTCTTCTATTTCAAAATATCTACATTCTCCTTCATTTTCTTCTTCATTATATTGTGTCTATTCTTCTTGATAATTATAATTTTCAAATCTAATACTTAAAGTTTCATTACTATTTTTGTACATAAAATTATTTTCGGGTACTAATATTGGTTTTTGTAGAAAATTTCCTAAGTTCCAGTCTAATCTTGCATATGTTTCTCAAGAGAATTTCTTTGATGGGATAGCCTTTAGACGTTTTTATCCTAATAATGTAATTATTTGATTATTTTCTAATTTATAATTAGTAGTACTATTTTCACTAAGCCTTCCTATGAATCTTGTGCAAATTAATAAATTATCCTCGTCTCTTTTCATTTGATATCCTTTACTTTTTATTCCTATTTTAATATCTTTATAGAAATTCTTTGTTCTAACTAAATAGTCTAGTGTTAAATATACTATTCCGTCTTTATTATTTATATCTAATTCTATGCTTCCTAATAATCATTGTTCTATATCAGTAAATCTGCTATCATATAAACATACTAATACTTTAACTCCTAAATTTTCTCTATGAAACCCTTTTACTTCTATTATTATTAATCTTAAATGAGTCTGTTGAAAATTTTTATTAACGATTTCTTTATAAAATTCTTTTTCTATTAAATTTAGAGATACAAATTGATCTTCACATGTACATGAAAATATCTTTCTCCATAATGTTGATATATTAAAGATTTGCGAAATAAATTTCCTTTTTTATATATGTCTAAAGTTTTTACTAATTTCAGTTTATTCTGTCTAAATATTTCTATTTGTTCTTCTACATCTATTAAAGATTCTAGTTTTGTTTCAGATTCTGTTTTTCTAATTAATGTTCTTAATGAACGATTACCAAATAATTTACTACCACTGGCTACGATTTGTTTTCTTTTATCCATTATGTATAGATTTACTTAGTTTTCTTAAATTTACTAGGTTCTTTAGTTTTACATAAATATAGTTTTTCTAGTTTATTTATTATATTATCTAAATCTTGTCTATTATGTGTTGACTTTTCCTTTTCTAATGTTTTAACTATACTTTCTAATTTTTCTAGGTTAGGACTAGATTCCGTTTCTCCTGTACTATTATATTTTCTTTTTAATATTTCGGTATTTTGATTTTTAATATATTCTAGACTAGTTTCTAAAATCTTTATATTTTTATTTATATTTTCCAATAAAATTTCTACTATTTTATTTGAATTGTTCCTTTTTAAATTTTCTCCTAAATTTACAAGAAAGTCTACAATACTATTTAACTGTTTATCTTCACTATGTAAAGTATGTCTAAACTTATTATCAAAATTACAGATTAGAGAAGCTGCTTCTAAGTTATCTTTTCTTTTATAGTTTCCTAAAATTTCTAAATTTAAATACTCGATTCTTTTCATAAACTATATAATTTTTTACTATTGTAGGCTCTGATATCAATTCTAGTATAAGACCAACTCGGGAGATTCTAGTATAAGAAAAAGTCTAAAAAGAAAAAAAAAGTCTTAATAAAATTGAAAATGTCTTTAATGAAAATTACAAAGTCTACAAAATTTACGCAAATCTTCCTACCAAAAGTTTGAAAAAAAATTCTTTAATTAATATGAAAATGACTTGCTTTTCAAAAAATATTATTTTTAATAAATATGAAGAGGACTTGTTAATAAGGTCTTTCTCTTGAAATTTTTACACGTTTTGAAATACAAATTTCTTCCTACCAATAAATATTTTATAGAGAAAGTCTACTAATTTGGTAAGATTTTCTACACTTAATTAATTCGTTTTAAAAAGTCTGCACTTTAAATTACTATGACCAAGAGTATATAAGTATATTTCTATTATCTTTGCTACTAAAGTTCTATTGCTAAAAAAATGTCTAACTAATTCTACTGGAATTTTTTTATTATTTTCACTTATAATCTTTGCTTGTTGTTGTCTTTCTTTACAATCTTTAAGATCTTCTATCAAGAAACTCCGACACTGAGAGATAGAGAGCTCAATAATTTGCTTCTTAATCTGTAAAGAGGGGTCACCTCTATTTCTATTTAGAACGGATAAAATATGACTTCCTACAACGACTAATCTTTCCATCTCTCCATTTTCTAAACAAGTATTAATATATTCGTTAAAACTTTCCAATGAACAAGTAAGTATGGCAGTATAATTTAAAGGCATAAAATATTAAAACTTTAAAACGATATGTTTGTAATGGCCTTTTAGTACTTTACCGTTCAGCAAATTAATTTCTTCATACTTCTTTTTTTTTTAACTCTCTCTTAGTTTTTTTCTTGACCTTTTAAAGAAGGTTTAAGACTGTAGTCGAAGAGATTTTCATCATGTTTAAAAAGGTTTAAACAAACTCTCACTATTGGGACACAAATTAGCCAACTTAACTCAGAGAATTACTTTATCTTTTGATCATGGAATCCAGAATAAAGAAACTAAGAGCGTTAAAATTATATTTTTAAAACAAAAATAAAATATTATTTGTGAATAAATTAATTGCTTACTTGGTGTTTTCCCTTTTAGGCCTTGCCCGAAATTAACTAAATTAAACAAAAATTATAAGAAAGAGAAGATATGAAAAGAACTTACTTTAATTACTAAGTCTTTGAATTTATAAGAATATCTTTGAATTTACAAAGATGGTGGAGATATTTTTGAATACAAGTATGATAGTGTGCTTTTTTCGATGTGTTTTCTTTCGTGAGAGGTGTGAGTATTTATAGATAATGGTACGTCACGTCTATTCTGTTGGTACTGTAAGTGTGCTATCAATAATTGAAGAATACTATGCAAACTTTACAGGTGTGTGATCAAAAATCAAAGAAAAATAAATAATGTGCAATTCTCTATATGAGCAATTAAAGAATGAATTATTTGAAAATATGCTTCTGATAAGTTTTGTCTTCACACCTAACTTTTCTTGAAATATGAGAATCAACTTTGCAGAGAATCTTTGAAATATGTTTAAAGCTTTATCTTTACGCCTCTTCTTTTTGACTTCCTTGTCTTGCTAATTATTTCTCCATCTTTCTATCTCGTCTTTATCTGTCTATCATTTCTGCTATGACTTCTTCTAATTCTGGATCCATCTCATTATCGTTGCCATTAGATATATATGCTTCTTCTTTTGTTTCTGATAGGTTTCTGTAAATTCTCCATTAGTCTCTTGAAACACCATCAGATACAAATTCTTTTGTTCAATATTTGGTACTAGAATTTTTTCTGCTTTAGTTTTCATGGCAAGGTGCTCTTGGCAGAAGATAATTCTGTTATTTCATTGTGCTACTAATCTGAAATCATTATTTTGAACTTCCATCATGACTGTTGTTTCTGATATTCTTCTTTCATAATCAGTCTGTCTAATTTTTATTTTAATATTCGTCCTTAAAGAGGGTCTAAATCTTTTGGCTCCTTCATAAATTAAAATACGATGATAAGTTGGAATTACAATGCTATTATTTACACGAGGGGGTATGAAAATGAATTGAACCATTAAGGGATGGTCTTTTAACTGATCAAGAATCTATTTAAATTTTGGTGGAAAAAATAGGAAAGATCTGTTTAATATGTATATAGTATCTATCATACCAAACTGTAGAGATGGGTAAAAGAGGTCTTCTTCTTCAAAAATTGTATAATCAAATGAAATTGTTGGATAATTGTGTTTAAGGAAGACTGAATTTTGGGCTGCATCGTATTTGGGACCATGTCTAAGGAAGTATCTATTTTCATTATGATAATAACTTAAAATTTGACCAAAATCTATAATTTTCTGTACAACGAAATTCTTTATAGAACTTCGAACAATACTGGTGCAATTACCAATTTTTTGTTCTAATTTGTATAAAGTCTTTTCTTGTCCTGCAGCTGTTGAATCTGTTAATTCAATAAGTTTTTCTATTTTATCAGAATAATTTCTACTTATAGAGGCGATGTCTTTAGAAATGGAATTTTCAAGTGTATTTTTAGAAGAACTAAGTCTGTCTAAATTATTATGCAATTTAAGAATCTCATTTTGATATTTACTAATAGTTTGTTGGGATGAAGAAATTTGATCTTCGAGGAGTTGTAGTCTTTCTTCCAAAGAATGCTTTCTAAGATTTAAATTTCTAAAGACTTTGGTCATAGTTTCACAACTATCACAAAGTTGTATTGATGAAGATGATGATGAAGCTTGAGAGGGGGTTTGCATGGTCTATCTAATTCTTTCGGATATATGAAAATTAAATCCTATCATTTCTTTACAAAGATTTAAAGATTCTTCAAGCATATAAAATCCTTTGAAAAGGGGATCGGGAAATCTTTCTACTTGTTGTAGTACTTCTGACTAATAATTATATATTTCAGGCTTTCTACCTTTAATTACTGCAAAGAAACTAAAATTTTTGCTTTCTACTTGATTATGAATCTGTCTAAAATGGTTAGTTAGGGCATTAATACTGTTTAATTTTTATTTAGAGTTATGTGCCATCCAGAGATTATTCAGTAGACAACGCTTCATTTCTGGTAGTCTTTCTAAATTATTTCCTTTGAATCGAAGATTTGATCCTTGAGGGGCCACTCTCAGATTGACATTCCCAAAGTTCATCATCATATGATCCATCTGCACCATGAAGATAATGAGTTAGAAAATTAATAACTTGCTTACCTAAATTATCTGCTAAAATATTATTTTTTCCGTCAATATGTTCTATATTAATTTTATAACTGTTTAATATTTCATATAATTTTAACCATCTTTTATGTCTTATCTTATCAAAATTTGTCTTTTCAATAAATTTTACTATAACTTCACAATCTGTTCTAATTGTAAATTCAGTGTTTAAAAATAATTTAAAGCTTTCTATACTATGTATGATGGCCATTATTCCATAATCTAAATTAGTTAAATATTTTCCTTTTATCTTGTATTTTTCGCTAGCATATCTACAAATTTTTCTTCTTTTTTATCACTATATTTAATTGGTTTGAAATATAAAATTCGTCCCCATCCTAATTCACATTCGTCTGTCTCTATTATTATCTAATGGTAATTTTAATGGTGGTAAATTTTGAACTTCTGCTTTTATCTTTTTAACTAATTTTATATCTGATTGATTAAAATATTTTTGTCCTTTATTAGATAATTTACTATACAATGATCCTACTTTCTTTTCTAAATCTTTAACAAAATGTCTAGCATAATTTAATATTCCTAAAATGACTTGTAATTTCTTAGTTTCCTCAATTTTGTTTGAAAATTGTAGAATTGTCTATACTATATGTAGCTGTAACTGAATCTTTCACTCTCCTAAAATTATTCCTAAAAATTCAATTTTTTGTTTATTTATTTACATCTTCTTTTTACTTATAATTAAACCAGTTTCTATAAATTTATTCAATGTTATCTCCAGATGTTTCATACGTTTCTTATAGTTTTTACTATGTACTAGAATATCATCTATATATACACAAACAAATGAAAGAGAATTAAATATACTATCCATCTTTCTTTGAAAAATAGAAGGTGCATTTTTTAATCCAAAAGACGTGACTAACCATTCAAAGTGTCCCAATAGAGTAGTAAAAGCTGTCCAAGGAATAGATTTTTTTGCCATTTTTATTTGCCAAAATCCAGATTTACAATCAAATTTAGAAAATATCTTGCTATTTTGTATTTTATTTAATAGCATATCATTATCTAGTATCTTATATCCATCTTTTACAATATTGTCGTTTAATCTTTTATAGTTTATAACCATTCTTGTTTTTTCTCTTTTTATTTCACTATGATTTCTAACCATAAAGGCTGCTAATCTGTGTTGATTGCTAGACGGTCTTATTACTTTTAAATCTAATAATTCTTTAATCTGTATGTTAAAATCTTCTATATCTTGATTCGTATGTTTTATTTCTGCTGTTCTAATTTTTATATTTTCATTTATTATTTCTAATTTAGCTTCTATTTTATTTTTATCCCAATTTTTTATAGAGTCTTCTCCTATTATTTGAATCTTTTCAGCTAATTCTAAAATTTTGTCTATACTATCTATCTTAGAAAATGTCTTGTTAAAAATTATTAATTCTTTCTTTATTGATATAAAATCTGTTTTTAAATTTCTAAAAATAAATTATCTAAAAATTCTAAATAGATATATATATATATAAACTCAATATCCAAATAAATAATTATCCACCCCAGTTAATTAATTAAATCATATTTAAATACCCATTAATCATCACAAATGTAAATTTAAAATCCTCAAATTGGGTAAGTGTTTAATAACTAATGCTGAAATATATTCATCGACTATCCATTGCATTGTAATGTGTAAAGAATTAAGGCGCTGTTTCAGCTCCATTATTTTCTCGTTAAAATGAAAAATATGACCTTTATCCATCACATCAAGTCACCATATTTGACTTTTTATCTCTTGTGAGAGCCCATAACAGCTATATTTTTCATTTTCATTTTTACAATAATGTGGCTTAAACGGTGGCTAAATCTAGGTTTTAATTCAAACTCACACAATATTTTTTTTACTAATAATTATTTTTGAATTTGGAATAAATTTTCAAGTTACTTTATCCAAATTTTCTTATTTTTTTATACTTTATTGATAGTTGTGTTATTTTGCTCTAATTTGTACTGAATTTCCTTAAATTTTCAGTGAACAATACTTTATGTTTATTTGCTTCCAATTTTTGTTCATGTCACTTAATTAATTATTTATATTTTAACTTAATCTGTAGATTTTATCATTAATTGCTAAAATGATTTGGAGGCTTATTAAATAGTCGTTTGAAAATTTGACCAATGAATCTTTCAAGAGGAAATCCCCCCAATAGTTACCAAACTTCAATACATCTCTGAATGGTCACTGAACTTTTTCGAAATCTCCCAAGAGGTCACCGAACTTCAAAACGTCCATAAATGATCATTGAACTTTGCTGAAATCCCCCAGAGAGGTCACTCAATGTTGCAAATTAGGACCCTATACATAACTAGTTTAGTGACCTCCCAGGGACTTTTTGCAAAATTCAGTGATCATTTAGGGACGTTTTGAAATTTGATGACCTCTTGGGGGGACTTCGAAAAAGTTCAATGACCATTCAAGGACGTATTGAAATTCGGTGACCTCCTAGGAGATTTTCTGAAAAGTTCAGTGACCATTGGGGTGATTTCCTCAATCTTTCAACATATTAATTTGGTGAAAATTGTAACCAAATAAGTACAAGTTTGTCCCCCCCAAATTGTTAAAAATGTGTTAACTATTTAAATATCCACAATCCATCTTAATAAGGTCAACTTTATTAAGACGGACCCCAAATCTTAACGTGGTATCAGAACCCATTGAACTCCAACGAGCGATTCGATCCGACTATAAGTCTTAATTAATGAGTAACGGATTGCAAGATTGGTCTACTAAAAAAGAGCCATCATCTTACAGGGCATGTTAAGGGAATAAATCTCACATCTAATAAATACCGAAATATTGACCAACTTAAATAGATCTTGAGTCACTCCTCTTAATAAGGTTGACCTTATTAAGATGAACCTCAAATCTTTAGGAGTTATGCCGAGGACAGCTTATAAAGATTCTGAGTCTCTCTTGGTAGTTACCTTAATTTATTAAGAAAAGTTTATAAAGATTCAATAGTAACTTTCAAGAGGACGGACTTAGAGATCACCAAGTCAAGTCCTGTTAGTGACTTATGATCGATCCATTCGACTTATAATAGGTGAGCTCGACTCATGGCAGGTTAACTCGACTCATAATAGGTCTGGTTGACCTATGCTTGTGATCATCGAGAAAACATCATCATTGCAATCATGTCCTTAGAGTGATGACACCAACATCTCAATTTTAACCAATCTGAAATCAATAATGATTGCATAGTTGTTAAGTAATCATGGCCTAGGTCCAAGCTACAATCTAGGTACCATGATGACTTATTTGGTTAACCTCAACAACCAATCAATAATCTTAAATTTAGGTGGTGGCATGTTCTTTCAAGTCGATATTGTAGTTGATATGATGTCGGTTGACCAAATTGCTTGATTTAGAGGCCTACGCATAGAGCCAAATGGTCCTCACTAAAGGGCAAACTTAATGTATTCTTTCCAATACATCCCAAACTTCAATAAATGAAATTATTCTTTTGATTTTTCTAAGCTCTTGTTTAGCCCCCATTATTAATAAGAATTTGGAAAAAATGGATTTTTAAATTGTAATTTTTTGAAAAAATTTGTGGTTCAAAAAAAAGATTTTTTTTATTTACATGTAATATTATTTTATTGAACAATATATGATTGATAAAAAGAGAGAAAAAAATCAATTATGATTAGGGATGACAATTCGGCTTTTCGAATCGAGCCGCCAGTGACTCGGCTAAAAAAAAGTTCGAGCTAGCTCGGCTCGGGCTGAGCCCCATTTTCAAGGGACAGGTCGAGCTTGAGCTCGAGCTAGCCTATGCAACTCACCGACTCGAGCTCACGGTCCATAATAAAAAAGCGAGAAAATGCTACCTCTGTTGCTTTTTTAAAAGGCAATAATAGGAGCATTTGTAACACTGATGGGTAGTTTAGTGGTCAGGTCTTGAGTTTTGCTCCACAATGGTCACCAGTTCAAATCTTCTAAGGGTCACTGAGGTGAGTAACCGGCTGTAAATTTCAAGGCCTTGTGGAATTAGTCGAGGTGCGCGTAAGCTGACTCGAACACCCATGGTCATAAAAAAAAAAATTAGTAGGAGCATTTGTGCTGTCTTTTAAGGCAGCTGACACAACAGTTTTTATATTAAAAATAAATAAATCGAGCCTAAATTTTTTTGTCTATCAAAATCTCGACTGAGCTCAGGCTTGGAAAAAAGCTCACACTATTTTACTCGAATCAACCCCGAGCCTTGAATTTCGGCTCGAGAGTCGTTTTGACTCGATTCGTTGACATCTCTAATTATAATTTTTATAATGGGGACCAAACTGGGGCTAAATTATAGCAATTTCAACAATCGCTTTACTAAATTTTTTTAATTTGATCTAAATTTGCCATGTCATTTTCAGTCATCAACACAATTAATCTCCATCTGTCCGAGAACCATTTTCTAAAAGTGGAAATTACTAAAATAGTCAATTTTTGCCTTTGCATCTACAAAAATGTCACCTATTTTAAGTCTTTGCAAGATTGTTAATCTTGAACATTTTTACCCCTCTAATTAATTCAAATACCCTACATGTCCTTCATTAAAAACTGATTTGACTAGATGGAAAAATAGTACAAAAGGTTTTCAAACATCACATCAAGTGCTCTCACCTAATATATACACACACACACACACACACACACACACACACACACATTCACATTATTGCTTTTTGGTCTCTCTCTCTCATCACTTAAATACATCTCTTTGGATGATTGAAGGATTTGAAACCCTAACTCAGAAATTCTACTGTAAGAAGAAGAAGAAGAAGAAATCTGCAAAAGCCGCTTCTGTTGGTGGTCAGCGACATGACGGTGCCGTACTTCTCAGTGTTTTTTAAAGATCGTGACAACCTTATTTTTGTCACCGATACCGTTCAATGTTTGGTAAACTTTAGGAAATTAGTTGAGGAATTTTGGAATGTTAATTTTGTAGATCTTATTAGCTCATTTTGCTGGATTTGAATCAATCTTTGGTCAATTGTAGTGTTTGAAAGATAGGGTTGCTTATAATTGTTTTCTTTAATTCCAAATGGCAAAACTAATGTGACAAAATGAAAATATGGTAAATATATATAGCTAAAAATATTCACTTGAATCTCAATCTTCTGGCCAAGAATATAGCTCAAAAATATTCCCTGGGATCTCAATCTGGTAGCCAACAATCTTACTATAAAATGAGTTTTGGGTTGCAATTTGATCATTCTAGCTCGTAGCCAATTTTAGTTTTTAGGAAATGTAATGACCATATGCAAAATATAACATGTAATGAAGGTGAATAATTAGTCATTGTCATGATTTTTGTTGACTGGGTATTTAGAGCTCCATTTTATCGGCTTCTACTTCTTGGGCAACATATCTTCTGACAAAGGTTTTTACTATTTCTTCATGCACGTGTGTGTTCATATGATAGTGCAAGGTTGTTCGGATATGTCCAAGTGTGTGTAATTCCATTTTCGTTCTACGAAATGTCTTTGCATTGCTTAGAAATGATGCTGTAGATGTCGAACTTCTATGTCTCATGTGTACATTTTAGCAGATTGCTAAAGTGTGCAGGCTACTTGAACGTCGTTTTCGACAGTTCAACTCTATCAATCTCGACAGACGGACAGAATCTCAGGCATATGTCGAGATTAACCGTCGGTATCAATAGATGAACTGTCCATACTGACGATTGATGTCAGTTTTTCATGTCAGTTCACCTCACTACAAGCACGAGCTTGATTCATTACGTGTTACATTTCTATGTTTTATCATGATCTAATCCGTGTTTTTCTCGTTGTACCTTGTAGGAGAAATAGAGTTTGAATTTCACGTTTCGAAAAATGCTCATTGCGGAAGTTGGTCTAATGTGCTAGAAGTTGGTCTGTTGTTTTTTAGTTTGAATGTTGTAATGCGATAACTGAAGATCAGCAGTGTGGGGTTAGTGCATAGTGAATGCATGGATTTTGCAAATAATAAATGATTATGTACACTATAATTTATTTTGTAATGAAGGCACGAGCACGTTGTGTAGGAGTTCCTAGTTTACTTGGACCATACTTTCTTCTTTCCTGATCAATTTCAAAGTTGTTCGTCAATGATGATTGGGTTAAGATGACTAGCCATTAAAATTTTTCCATGTCACGAAACCATGCTGCAACTAATTTACAAGGACGTTAATGTGAGTTTTTTTTATTGGGTTAAGATGATGAGCCATTTTTATAATTATGCCAAAGTCATGACAACCATGTTACAGTTAATTTACGAAGTGCATAATGTGAGTAGCAAGAAACTTGAATCCATTAGTTCGCATGATTTAAAAGTCACAATATCCTAGTAATTATGTGAAAATGGGGATAAAGGTACAATTATTTTATTGAACCATCATACCAACTAAATTTAGATGAGATTGGACTTTGTGGTTAGGTAGTAAATGACCATAATTTTTTCCTCCCTTCAAGTTGATTATAAATAGCATGTTGTCATTGTCAGTTACACATAAAGTACTTCATGAACATTGAGAGACTTTCAAGTTCTCGCAAATACAAATTGTTTCATCAATTGTGTTACGTCGACATAATGAGTTCGTCCATCTGAAACAACAAAATGTTCAAGCTGATCGAGCCTTTCCCAGTTCTCGGCTCATCCTATTTATTTCAAATCTACATTTTCGTAAAAATACTATTTAATATTAGCGGTGTTTATCATTTATGCATCACTTGAGTCTACTATTTACAATTTAGAAACTACAATTTAGTTAGCGGCGATTAAAATTATCATTTTGAGCGGATTGTGATAGAAGGTTTTGTAGCAATAGGTTGAATTATTTTGAACAAGCATAGAGTTGGAGGGCCTTTTATACGTTTTCAAATGATCAGCAATTTAAATTTTTCGACATGTTTTATACATTCCATATGTTGACAGGTAGATCGATGTAGTACCAAAAAGGGAAAGGTGACAACAGTTTTCAGGTATCCAAATCGACAATTAAATTATCTATCCTGACAATTATTAAATGTCGAGTTCGACAGTTAAAATGTCTAACCCGACGGTTTCAAAGATACAATTCGACAATTGAACTACCATAATTTTCGAAAATGCTTAAAAACATGTGTTTGATTGTTTGGAAGAAATTATTGAAAATATTAATGGTGATAATCAATTTTCAACTACAATATTCTCACAAATAAAGAAGGAATAACTCAATACTTCATTAAATATAAAATCATTCACATTTTTTAGAGGATGTTGGTATTTTTTCCCTTGAAAAATATATCAAAAGTAAAACACATCAATGAATAAGAGATTCAAAAAGTTCAATTAAATATGACCATGTTGTATTAAATATTTAAAGTGGTAAACTATAACATGAAAATATAATTTTTTTAGTAGTTCACCTTTGAAATTGATCAATAACTTTCCCTTGTTGATGATGAAATGAAGATGATGAAGAAGAATGTAAGGTTTGTATTCATAGGTGTTTGTGTGTGTGGTTTTTTTTTTTTTTTTTTAATCCCTTATTTTAACAATAAAAAATATTATACAATATAATGTGAATATTTTAAATGTTTAAAATAAATAAAACAAATCATCACATCACACCATTAATTGCATCCAAATCAAGTATTTATTGTTCCTAAAAAGGTGTCACGAGAGTGTAAAATGGGCATTTCACAGGGAAAAAGCGACATCTTTGGAAGAAATTGGTGCAAATGAACATTTTTTGTACATTTTTAATTTTAATGACATTTATGTAAATTTCCCTTTCTAAAATTTCTTTCTTTCTTTCTTTTTTTTTTTTTTTTATCAAACGCATTTTCTGGGGACCCGTGCAACAAAATTGAAAGTGAGGCAAATTTGAATGGGGCCTGAGTGCTATATTTTACAATGTTTGGTTAATTAAGGGACCATTTGAGTCTCATTATTTGTAAATTATAATGAGATAAATAGTATTTTTTAAAAAAATGAGTGATTAAAAAGTTTATGATTAATTTGTAATATTATTTTATTGAAAATTGAGTGGTTAAAAGTAGGAGACAATTTAATTTAATGTAACAATAAATAACGGGCTCAAACGGGGGCTAACTTATCCGATTCCTTGCACCGCTGAAGAACTTGTTTTCGTCTGTCAATTGTTATAGATTTCGAATTTCCAACAATTTCTACAGTTCAAGATACGAATCCCCTGCACCAGCGTAATTTCGTAGCACTCACGGCAGTATTGAAGCTACAATTAAAGTGCGCAGCAGAAATTTGTGGTCATCGCCATGTCAATTGAGATCAAACTCTCCCGATTCAACCGTATCTATCGCTCCAATGTAATCGCTCTATCTGTTTCTATATCTATACGCGTGTCTACTTGCTTACAGGTTGAATCGGATTTTTATAGTTTTTTTTTATTGCTTTTAGCTAATTAATTGTTTAAAAATTGAAGGAACCATTAGAGGGCAAAATAATCATGAAGCTCACTTCTTCAATTTCGTTCCAGTCCATCCGCCTTACTGTCAGCGGCACAGTTAGTTTGCAGGTTCTTAATTTTACTTCCATTTTCTAATTATATGCTTTTTTAATGTCTTTTTGTGATTATTTGAAGAAGAAGTCCGAGTTTTAAGTAATGTCTTCATATATTTTCGAATTTTTGTAAGATTAGGTTCGCGGAGGATCTGCTGGAGTAGTCGAGTCTTTCTATGGTGTCATCAAACCTATTCCTATTGTGTAAGCCGCTTCATTTATGTTAGTTCTTACTCTTCTTTCTGTTTGACTTAATCATTCCCTTTTTGGGTCTTTACATTATTGCGATTGCCTTCGTTGAAGATAATCAAACAATTTGGTAACGTGTTGTAACTGTTGTTTAATCGTCACTTTCCAACTAAGTGGAAGATTTGGGGTGGGAATGGTTAAACTAAGATAAAATCCCATAAGCCTCTCCTAGCACATACCGTGCAACACATGATCAAGATTCTATAATCATCTCCTCAGTAAAAATTCTTTACAATGTAACCAGATCCCTTGATACCATCATAGCATATTATATTTTATGCATTAAACGATATGTGCTAAAAGAGGATTATGTGTAGAGTTGAAACACTAGGAAATATTTTATTAGATCTAAGAGCTCTACACTGCACTTCACTGGTAGTCACTTGCATTTATAGCTCTCAGCGACTAAAACATACACCATTCTTCCATTTGTACTACATTAATGTCAGTGCATTGGCTGAATTTCCTATTTCTGGAGAGATCCAGCATGGTGTTGGAAATAAAAAACTTTCAATGCAATACTCCAGACTGTTCTCGGCTTGCTTGGTCAAGGAGCAATGTAGAAATGGAAAGCTTTGATAAAAGAGGAAGAGGGACGAGAGGCAACAGTCCAAAATGGTCTGGATTCTTTAGATGGTGGTAGCCTTCACCACAGTATTAGGTCTTGCAATAGGAGAGATTCATGGATAATGAGATATACTATGGAAGGATTATGGGATCTCTTGATCTTGCATGAGATATGGTTGGTCTGGCATAGGAGAGAATCATGGAAGGCTCTGATGTGCTAGGAGAGGATCATGGGGTCTTGATCTTGCACTTAATAGATATGCTAAGAGTCATGAGATTTGGATTTATGGTTTGTTTCCTTTCATGGCCCCTCAAAACGGCGAATGAGATTCTATGAACTCCCAGCTTGTATCAAAAAGTTGTTAAATCAGCTGAGATTAGCTGATGGAAGGTTTGAAGAGTATCTATGTAACTTTCTCAAGAACAAAATGATGATCCAATTCCATGTGATCTGCTTTGCATTGAGCATTTGAATGATTGAGAGATACAAAATCTTTATTTTCACACAGACTTTTAGGTCCTTGTAAGAATATGAACCCATGATCCTGAAGAAGGAAGCTAACCCGTGTGATTATAACAGCTATTGAGGGAAGGGATCTGCATTCAGTTTTAGCAGTGGAACCGGTAACACTAGATTGCTCCTTTTATGACCACGTAATTACCACAATAACTACTTGCGCTACGCTTTGTAAAACAAAATCTGGCCTAACCTGAATATTCAAACCCAAACAAAGTGAGATTGACAATATAATATCTAAAGTATCCTTCAGGTAGTGGAAAATTATTTTCATAACTTGTAAATGTCCTTTCACGAGATTGTAAAAACATTGGCAGACTTTATTAATGGAGTAATTTATGTCTATCCTTGTGCAGCGTCAATTGATAGATCATCATTTGGTTGACACATCTCTTTGAACACATTTGCGCTAGAAGGAGAACTCAAACATATGGAATTCTGAAAGTATATTGCAACTTGAGTTAGGAAAGCATCACCAATGAATCTCCAAGTTCAACTCAAATCGTGGAATAAAGATTCCATAGATCCTTCAGTGCGAATATAAAATTTTAGTTGTAATAACTTGTCGAAGAAAATACCATTTTTTACAATAATTGCGACACACATGGACTAAAATAAGATCATAGATTTTTAGTATCTTTGTTGTGTATGAATAAAGATGTATCCCCTTTACCACATTGGAAAACAATATCAATTAGAACTTTGGATAAGCAATCCAACGTCCAGGGAGCTTGTTGTTTATGAGAAGTGGTCTATTAGACAACAAGATGTCGAAAATGATTCACCTTCACTAGAATGAAAAACCAAAATTGATTAGAACTATGGATAAGCAATTAAGCCATGCCCCAGGCACTTTCTGTTTATTATGGGTGATCTATGAGACAACTAGATGTTAAAAATTCTTTTTTACCTGATCGTTTTGAAAAGACTATGCCCTATTTGTCTCTCTTTAAAACGAAATTCTTTAATTCTTATACTAATTTTTAACCACACGTTTACACAATAAAATATTTTGCATGTAAAAGAAAAACATTTCTCTACTTTTTAACCACATTCTCCAAAAATACTATTCAAAACTTGATTTTTTCAAAATAATGGCCATCAAACAGAGCTATATATATGGACAAACCAGGTTTTCGAGATCCTCAGATTTTCTCACATGATTGTCTACTCAACAAATCTTTCAAGTTAAATTACTACGTTTTGAGTATAATGTTGATATATTAAACTATGGCATTTTTATTTAAACCAAGTATGGGATTTTAAACTTAGATTGTCAATACTCAATCTGCGAATACCTGTAAACATTAAATGAATTGTAAATTGTGAGCTAAGCAAGGATCCCTCAACTTATTATAGAAAATTGGGATATCATCCGTATTTTGCTTCCTCAGTGGTTGTCATGATTGATTAATTTCCTTACGTAACATGCCAGCACTTCTCTTTGGCTGCAATTTGATATGTGCTTGGATTCATTATTTGATAGCAGGAATAAGATTTTCGAGATTCAATCATCCGGAAAGATTGGTTCAGGTACGACAGAGGTACGATGGCAGAATGTAAAAGTTTCACATTTGATTTAGATTAATCTTCAAATCTTCAATCATTTATATTCACAGTACCCTTTTGCTGAAGCCACATGTAAGTATGTGAGAAGGCTTTGTTGAACCAAGTACAATTTATCGCTAGTGTCTGTAAATCACATCTTCTGTTTCCAGAGTATTTTTAACTCATTAGCAGTACATAATTTTTTTTCCTTTTCCTATTTTGCTTCCATGAGCAGTTTTAGCTTTAGCGTTATAGATAAGTGTAAAATGTTACATTTTATCTAATCGATGTGGACAAGTTATGAGCCAAAAAGGGAACATTTAAGAGTATGGGATTACCTTTCACTCTTTCACGTGAGGATGTGGTTATATGAACATTTTAGAAAGTGGGATTGAAGATATTACTAGATCTTGTTATACCATGAGATATGAATGTAAGAAATCTTGTAGGCCATCTATAGTTCTTTCTATATCCATCGCGGAACATCACTTGCTGAAGCAAGAGAAGTAGAATTAGTGAGTTAGAAGGATATGTGTATACACAACTAATGAAACAATATGCTGAATCCAGCCAGATTATGAGATCAGCACTCCAAAACATATATTAGAAGACTAGTAAGTAGTTGTAACACCCCAAATTTTCATAAACTTTGGAGTTTTACCAAAAACTTACTTCTCCTTATGTTAAATATGAAATGATAAAAATAATTTTCTTTAAAATAAAATAAATAGATGAAAATTGTATCTTAAAAAAAAAAACATAATCACCTAACTTATTAAATAACATGTCTTTGAATAAATTAAAATAACTAATAAATTGAAGGATAGAAAAACTTAATGTTTAATTTTTTCTCCAATCCACTTGACAATTTGCATCACCATCCTGTCACAAACCCACTAAGAGTGAGTATATAAAATACCAGTAAAATTATTTTATACCACATTTCTTATGGAGCATATTGATGACCAAACGAGACATCAATGGTATTTTGAATTCCTGAAAGATTTCGCATTTTACTATAAAGAACCCAATAAAGTTCACATTTCATTAAGTCGAACCCAAAGGTTCACTAACAATTCATGTATAAATTACTGAATGCATAAATTATTGAATACATAAAGGTTTACCGAAATAAACCACTTACTCATAAGTATTTTATCTTGATAGATTTGAAAAGTTGTAAAGGAATGTAAAATGATGCACGTGAAAATTGTTTCCTTTTCCTTTCTCTCTCTGCCTTGTGTATGAATAAAATATATTATATGGCAATATTGTTGGATTCTCTCTCTAGCTTTTGATCTCTTTTTGCCGTATATGTATGTGGTGAAAAATCGTTTTGACTTATGGGGGTTATAACCTAGTATTACAATTGTACTTCTATTCTAATAGGAGATAGCCACACGTTGCAAAGTATTTGAAGAGGAATGGGGGTTTCATTATTTGGGTAACGATTGTCTTCAAAAAGTAGAGTTTGATTAGTCTTCTTCTAATAGTTTCTAGTAAACATCCCGTGGAAGGGTAAAAAGAAGTAGGCAATAATATAAACTTCTATTTAACCTTGGTTTCATTCACTCGACCCTAACGTAGTTCAAACTTATCCAACTTAACTTGTTTTCGAGTCAAAGACTTCTAATTGATTACAAGCTACAATAAGAGCCCAATATCGATATACTTATCTTCGCTCTATCAATACCTAATTATTTGGCCCAAACTAATTTGAAATTAATACTATTTCACTTTAGTCCCTTCACTATCAAAAAATATATAAAAAAAACATATAGACCAAAAAATTATATTCTATAAAATTTCGGGACTGTACAATAGTAACTATGGAAAATGGGTTCTTGAGAAGATCAATAATTATACGTGCAAATTTAATCATTGTAGTTTTAATTTTTGCATGATTTCAATCTTGTACTACCTTGTATAAATTCTTCTCAATGAACTATGGGATCTGATGTTTGTTTCTTCAATCCTTAAGTTGTAGTCTTTATTGTTCTAGATACCATTTTCTGTGACACTGAAAGATCCGAAAGAAGAAAACCGGGAAAAGTTTTATGAAACCTACCATGGTAGCAATGTCAACATCCAGGTATATATTAATAATCTTTGTATATGCAGATCGTTTTTGGAACCATTGCAGAATTCCATTCTACCTGTATAAACATTATTCTCATGCCTGTTTTTATTATTGCCGCTGTAGTATTTAGTAACAGTGGATGTAGTGAGAGGGTACCTACACAAATCTTTATCAGCAACAATGGAGTTCATAATTGGAAGTGAAAAAAGTACGGGTCCTATAATCTTGTATAGCCTCTTTTATTATTGCTTATATGTGAAGGCACTGAGTCTCCTTTCTGTTGCTCATCTCAGACAATTTACCGCTGAAACCGGTTTCTCCTGAAATGGTCTTCTTTTATATTACGCAGGACACACAAAAACATCTGTTACTTCCGGAATTAAAATCAGGTTGTCTAATTTTCCTCCATCTTATGTTTATTTTACTATTTCGTGTGCTAACTGAAAAAATATTCATGACAATATAAAAGGGGTCAACTTATGACCTTTAATGACACATTTGAAATTAATGCTTCATCGGCCACTTACTGGCATAGACACATCTGCTTATACATTTCAGTCATTTTGCCACATTAATTTAGGTCTGGATCAGATATTGCTTCCATTATTGCTACTACATCTGGGATTGTTTCTGAAGGCAAACCATAGAAAACGGACTAGTGCATGGTTGGGGGAAGGGGTAGTCTTGAACATTTATCATGTGCAGTTTGTGCCATCTTCATATATGGGAGAAAGGAATGATCATTTGGGTTCTGGAATTCTTTCTCATAAGGGATCAGATTTCAGTGTGTACAAATATTTTTCTGTTTATTCCAATGCAAGAATTGTCAACAACCTTTTTACCAAGATCTAGGAACTGTGCACATGTTAGTTTTATAAAAAATGCCTCTTTCTGAACATAAGGGCTTCTGATATAGAACATTAAAGAGAAAAAAGACAGTAAGAGAAAAGAAGAGATATGGGGAGAGAAATCTAGAGAAAATTACTGTTATATTGAATATTTCAAATCAATCTTCGAATTATTCAATTAATCCTATTTAAATGGAAAAATCTTTAGGAAGAATGAATATTTTCCAAAATAATGGAGGGGGGAATTTTTCTGACTTATGAGGAATAATTACTATTTGAAAATAAATTGAAATCTATTTTTAAAATTTACACAGTGATTGCGTATTTTCCCATTTTTTGAATGTAATATTCCTCACTGGGACTTCAATCTCTATAATGTGGTCCATTTTATGTAGAATAAAATTGTTACATTTACTGCTGCCAACTTGTACTGTATTTGGGTAATTGATCTATCTCCAAGTCATGGATTCGTAAAAAATGAACAGTTGAAGAATAGATTTGATTATCAACTATCCCTCTTGATTACGTAGCAGCAATAGAAGGGTGCTGGTAACACAGTTTCTTAGAACATCAAATTCTTCAGAAAATTTAAGAATGCGGTCGTCTTTGTCATGTATGGTAACTTGGAAGTTACTTAAGTACATTCTCTCTGGATATGGCTATACCGTGTCTGGTAACAAATTTTAATTGACAACAGCAGTTGTTTCGATGAGGCTGTAGTCCTTTTGTTTCTACTTTTTCGTTCCTTTATCTAATGGTTTACATCTTTCAAAAGAATCAGACGATATTTATATATCTGATGCTGCGACTGTGCACTTCTATACTATTTTAACTTCTTTGGGCTTTTCATGTATGGTTAGCCATTCCTTTGAACAGGGGGTTTCCGGGTGACTGGGAAAATATGTACTCAATGTTCACTCTCAGATCCTATTGTTGGTGAGTTGACTGTTGAAGCATCTGCTATTCCTGTTCAATCCATCGACATCCACATACTCCGTGTAGAGTCAATATTGTTTGGCGAAAAAATAGTGACCGAATCCTCTTTGATCCAGACAACTCAGGCATGAAATTTTTCCTGTGTATTTAAATATAACCAATAAATTTTTTTTCTGTTAAAGTAATTCTTTGTCACGTGTAATTTCTATTGTCAGATTGCGGATGGAGATGTCTGTCGTAGCATGAAGCTCCCCATTTACGTCATTCTTCCCCGTCTCCTGACTTGTCCGACCATTTTCGCGGGGTAGGTGTTTGATTGCATAAACACAACTTTTTCTGAATTCCTTTATTCCTTTCTTTCTTCATGTATGATTCTTGATCAAATGCTAATTATGTCGTTTGTTTCACATGAATTAAAAAAGTATTGTGGACTACCTTGAGTTTACATTTAAGTTATCCAACAGCACAGATAAACGAACTGGACAAGAAAGAAATTTGAGAATGTAACTGAGGCTCTCTAACAATCTCCTCTTGGAAGAGATCTAATAAAGTTTCATGATTAGAAAATGTGTAAAACTTCCATCGAAGATATTATTTTACTACTACTTTATATCGAAAGATATTATGCTATATTTATGGACTACTGCAACTCCTTATTCTACTAGAATGACGACCTAAAAAGTCAAAATAGGAAACGAAAATATTAAGATCTTGTACTTAAACTAGGCCCCTGTTTGGTTCAGCTGAAATTTGATTAAAATTTAAGTCAAAGTCAAAATTTAGCCCTCATTTTGGCGCCATTGTTAGATGAAAAATGCATTTTTGGATTCCATCATGCATGGCTCACCATGAGTGTTGAATGTATCAGTGCTGTAGCATTTATGTATCTTTTTCCATATGTACCCCTACTACGCATTGATTATAATGTTTGGAGTTTTGGGTTAGAAATATGAAGGAAAACATCAAGGAATATCCCTGCATAGCCTTTCGTCATTTCTGTGTCAGAAGTCTTGAAAATTGAATGAGCTTTACACTATGCAACGGTAAAAAAAAGGTCTAAAAATGAGGGAAAAAGGGGCTTCAAATAGGCGCTTAATTTTAACCGTACATTTCATGGGATCCATAACTTTTCATCTATGCTTTCGATCAACTTTTATTAGAATATATTGAAAATCTGATTTTTCTCTAAACCAAACAGGGGCTAGAATTTGACTGAGCTAGTTAATACATCAACCAACCCTAATTAGAAAAAGTCCTCAAATTTGAAGAGAAAAACTAATTGTCTGACATAAAAGTACTTAAGTACCCAACTAAAGGTGACTCTGGCTGATACTCAACTAACGGTATATTTATCCCGTAAAATGTTTCTTAAAGATTGAATGAATTTTGAGATTCTCCGGTTTATGTTTGCGTTTCTGACCAATAAATGGCCTTCATCATAGCATTTTACAGAAGCAGTTGCTAGGTAGTTCCAGACATGAGATGGAAGAAGCTATTGTTCATTCCCTCCCCCAGTTGTTAAGAATGATTATTTTCTCTTACCATTCATACATATAAACTGTAACTTTTCCTTTCTTGAGACTTCATTTGCTAGGTGGTTTTACTTTGCTTGAACTAAATATGTCCTCTTGTCGATTATCATGAGCACTCCAGATGCGCGCTTCTATCTTAGATGAGTGCTCTGTGATCTTCAATTACTTATGATTTGATTATTTGCACTTATGATTGTTATGAATCAGGCACATCCTGTGTAACCAATACTAATGTGACACAGGTCTTTCTTATCAATTCAGCGTATTAAATTGCCAGGCTTTTTACTATAGTAAACTGCAGCTAAATAGGAAGCAAAATAACATTTTTTTTTTCTTTTGTTAGATTTCTGTAGGGACACTTCTCTCTTGTTCTATTTTTCTTGTTAATTATCAGATTTAAGTTCATCTTAGATTATTACAATGGCGAGGGGATTGATTCTGTCTATTGTCTAATTCTTCGAATTACCCCGTAATTTTCAAGACCGTGTGAGTCAGTCTGTAGTGGTTATAACTATTGCATTCTACGCATGCAGTCCATTTTCAGTAGAGTTCAAGGTTACAATAATGATCACCTTCCAATCAGAGCTATCCAAGAGGCATTCTCCTTATGATCCCAAAACTCCTAGGCAATGGGTATGCTAGTATTTTTTGTAGATGCCGCTAAATAGCTCCTCTGTGCTCAATTGTAATATTTTCTTTTGTGTTTGACCAAATTTAGCTAGCAATGGAAAGTGTGCCATTGGAGCTAGTTCGAACAAAGTGAGATGATATAGCAAGGTAACTTGTTTTTTTTTTTTTTTTGTACTATCCTATATCAATCAAAACAAGTGAAATTGGTTGCCAATCAATTCACAAGACGTTGAAATTACTTTAAGAGCCGTGCTTTTTGGCTAGGGTGAAATCCCGGCCAAAGGGCGCCCCCCATTGGAGGAGCGGCTACGGGGGCGCCCTGTTGTTTGGTTAGGATTTAACCCTGGCCAAAGAGGATTTTCCTTACTTTAAAACGAAATTGCATTTTAACCAATTAAATAGACCGCCCATTGTATTAAAGTTTACTTGTACTTCGATTTAACCTTTTCACATACGGTGTCTTTTCAAATGCATGACATAACTTCTTGTGGATAGTGGGGTTGCTTGGATCTGCAGTAGTCACTACGACATCCGAGAGACGTCTACATTAGTGATATGGCAATTCTATCTTGGACGATATTGGAGATTGAGGACATTTGGCACTCCAGCCCTGTCACGAGACAGTTCGATTATATTCAGTAAGTAGTAACAGTGGATAGGTATGTATAAATTTTGTAATAATAAATTAGAGCCAACAAAGATACTAGGTTCGAAAGAAAAAATTGAAATGTTAGTTTTATAATGGTTTACTTTGTTTGTGTATGTATCTTTGGTAATAACATAAACTCGGACACCACACCCTTTGAGCTAGAAATCTTGCCCCTAGGGCACATCTCCAAGTGGTAAAAGTGGAGGGTGGAGAAATCCAGCTTTGCTTGAGGTTGCTGCGTCAAGGGTTCGAATTCTGAAATATGGATTTGGCTCTTGGGTAAATGCAAGTGTACAAGCAGCCTTTCACCCTATACCTTTGGAAACAGAACCTGCGATTTACCTTCTCCACGATACTCCAGGGCAAGTGCGGTGGGGGACTCTTAAGATTGGGGTTTAACTTTTTTTTAGAAATTTTGCCCCTTCCGATTTCTTGTCCCTGCAGTTCAACACGTATTTAAAATAATGTTATCTATCACTAGTAGTGTTAGAGCATCAGTTTAATAGTCATGAAATGATTGATTCAATTAAATGTGAAATTATGTGATTTATTTAACAGCGTATCATTTAGCCTTTGTTTGACATCCTTTTATTTATTTTTGATAAAAATGAGTTTTGAAACCTTTTTTTTTTTTATGATTAAAAAGTAATATTTTGAGTTTACATACAATTTATTGGATTAAAGAGTTTTGATTTGATGAATGTCAAATAGGAATCTAATGTCCTTTAGGTGCCACTTAGACCGATATTATGTTACTAGTGATGCTAAATAGCACCATTCGCATAATTATGGTCATACACTATGCTGACCTAATGGGTACAATTGCCGTTCTATTTTTTAGCCATAGAGTCGAAAGCAAAGCTCTCTCCTTACTGGGCACGACTTCACCTGTCGGGATAGCATAACATGATTTGCTTGTATTTCCTAAGTTCCAATAAGTTTGTTGTCTGTTGAGCTTATTTTTTGAAAAAAAAAAAAAATGGGGATTTTGTAATAGTGATGTTTTTGGAATGTGGGGTTCAAAAATATGGATAAATTTTGAATTTCCGTGCAAAAATTATTATTTTTAGTGTGTGTGGTTAAAAAGGAGCTTTCAAAGAACGAGGCTCAAACACGGGCCTAAGTTGAGTGGCGTTGGCTTATTTAGCGGTATCTTGTGATTATCCTTCTGAGTGTGTGATAATTTATTGACCAATTATTGTTATTATTATTATTATTATTATTATTATTATTATTATTATTAAATCTTTTTGATTGCTCGATCGCAATTTTTAGCAGATAACAAGGATTTGTTTTCTTCAAAGAAACTTTTAAGAGAATTCTAACCATTTGCCAACGAAAAGTATTGTATATTAATAGATAGTGCATCTACATGTTGGAAATGATACTTGAGATGTACAAACCATTTTTTATAATCTTCTTTATATGATGTAAATAATTCGATTTAAGCTGTCTTGACATAGTTTCAAATGAATTCATATAAAACCGTTTGGAAAAAATCCAAATCAAAGAAAATCACCATTTTGCTGTTCGGTTTAGTTCTCATACGAGTCAAAACACAAATATATTGATCTCAAATGTCAATCAAAATTTAAATTAGAATTTTTTTAAAACATAAACATTATAACAATCGTATAATGCTTTTATTTCAATAACAAAATTACAAAGTTAAAAATTGTGCATTTCTAAGACTCAAGGTTTGTTTGGTTTACGTTTCTGTTTTCTGTTTTTATTTTTTTATCCATTTTTAGTTTTCTGTTTTGATGGATTATTTTTGAATTACAGAAAATGTGTTTGGTTTGTTATTTTGAAAAACGGTTTTTCAAAACAGAAAATGTGTTTGGTTAAAAAAATTTAGAAATTGTTTTATAACATTTATTCAATTAATTTGATTATTTAGTAAAATATAATAATATTATGATAATATATTACCAGATAATATATATTTTAAACTTGGTGAATTTACAATTTTTTCTTTTTACAAAAATAAGATAATAAATTTATAGACCAAAAATAGGAATAGTTGTAAAGAATATAACTAGTATATCCTTCATCCTACGGATGTATTTTGTTGTCACTTGAACAATAAAAAAGGAAATAATAGTTCTTCCAAATTTTGATCAACGAAAAAAACAATAATGGAAATTGAAAAATGTTGGTTTTAAAATTGTTACGGTTCAGTAAATTGTATTAGATTATAATATTTTATTTTAAAAGTACGTTGAGCATCCCTCTGGTTAAAAAAGAAAGGTGTGTTTTGAGCCTTTTTTGCTTTTTGAGTTTTCAGTTATAAATTTTTCCTTATTTTTGGAAATACATTTTCGGAAACGATAGACCAAACACGTTTTGAACATTCTTGAAAACTAAAAACAGAAAATGACAAATCGAACGCACTCTAAATAAGTAAACAGAAAATGTTGATTATGTTGCCAAAGCAGATCACATTTCCCTGTAACCAAAACTATGATGTGTGGTTTTTGTTTTGGGTTTTCATTTTTTCTTTTTCTTTTTTTAATCATTGACAAAATTTGATTGTTTCTATATTGTATTTTAAGTTACCACTGATTTTATACTAATATCTTTTTAGTTTTTCTTCATAATATCAATAAATTTTCATTCAATATTCAATTAACGTCACATATTTTGACATAAAACAACACTTCTTGATTTATGATAGTAATTTAGACGGAATTATCAATAACAATACTGTTAGTGATCATTGGTGCACTTTCGTTAACGATCATCGACAACAATACCATTGATGTGAGCAATCATCGCCTGTGCTTGGTCATAATCTTCGATGAAAAGTCAACATCAACGAAATATTAATTCCTTATATTCTTTTTTTGCAAGTCGTTGACAATTAAGTTTGAATATCTTTTTATTTTTCCTTTATAATATAATCAATGGAAAATTATTTTTTATTATTACTTTATTCCTGATCGAATTTTCCTTCAATACCTAATTTTTTCATTGCTATATTTATTAATGAAATTCTTTTTCGATAAAAAAGAGATTTTTACAAAGTAAGGTTCAAAAAATTCCATGAATAGAGAGATAGGTCAAGAGAAACATCAAGAGAAAAAAGAAAGAGTCGAAAAAAGGAGATAAAATAAGTATCAAAAGATAAAGGTAAGAAGATTTCTATCGATCAATTTTTATTACAAGCAGACGCAAACACAACTTCTATATCATCACAAAAAACCAATCAAAGTCAATTCCATACTTCAAACACCTCTATAGTATTAGGAAACATTCCTAAACCAAAAAAATCCTTTTCAAAATCAGCAAAGACCTCCATTCAAACCAATCAAGCCTTTTGATATATGCCATCAAACTCTTCAACCAAAAAACTTTAAAAAACTTGTTGAAATAGGATCGGGAAAATTGCCCCTCCTAAATGCATCACATCAAGTTACTTCAAAATTTCAATATCATACCAAGGATATTTCTTTACCAATAATTAATTTAGAAAAATCAAATATGCATCTCTTGATGAATGCATTTCAAATATTCTTCACAAGGATTCTATTACATGCCTAGGGATGGCAATTTACCCCGCTCCACACTGTCCTGACAGGGCCTCGCCCCGAATGGGGCAAAAAACCCTGCTCTAAACGAGTTGAAGGGGCGGGACGGGACGATGATGCCCCTCCCCGAACCTGCCCCGTGAAGAAAAAAATAAAAAATAATTTTATTTCTAGACAATTTACCCTTTAAAAATATATTTTGAATTTGTATTTTATTCTCTAATAATAATATAATTCGAAACTTTCAAAATGTAAAAAAAAATTAAATGGGGCAAAAAGTTACCTCGTCTCCGCCCGCCACGTTTAAGGTGGGGCGGGGCGGCATTTTGGCCAAATATCCGCCCCGCCCCGTTGCCATCACTATACATGCCTTAATGATGCCAAAAAAACAAGGGCTTATTATGAGTTCATTATGCTTGGATACTTTGTAAACCAAGACCTATAGATTTCAATTTTTCAAGGTTTAAAATTTTCAAAGTTCTTTTTCATAGAGAGGGGACAAAACCCTTGGGAATTCAAAAAATTTAATGTTTTAGGAAAAATTTCTCCCTTAAAATCCAATTATTTTGATTATCAATGTGCATGATTTGATGTGTTATACATTAGACCAGCATCCCACTCTTGGTTTATAATGTTTGATCAAATGTGCCGTCATTTTTTTATTTTTGTAAAAATATTTTCAAAATTGGTTCCTATGGTTTGGAATTGAGGAAGAGATTCTTTCCGGTCCCGTTTCTCAATGTTTTAGACATTTCCAAAAGAATGGAACTAAATTTCTTTAAAATCAAGAATGGCAAATTTTTCAATTTTCATGAACTTTATATGTTGAGATTTTTATGTTAAAACCGACGTAGAATCCAATTTTGCTCCAAATCATATTGTTTGATGAATCAAGATTAAGTGGTGAGAAAAGTTTACAGAAACAAAAAGTGCTTGCCCAAAATCAGTTCAAGCATGGCTCGAAATTTGCTAGCATAATCAAGACAAGGCAACTTCAAAAACTCAAGAAAAACAAGCTGATTTCTTAATGAAAAAATAAAAAATAAAAACCGGATTAATGTCAATGTTAGCTCAGTTCAATGGTCCAGAGAGAGTTTGAACATTTAGCACAGTAAGCAGCTATATTGGCAAAAACAGCATCAAATGCCACAAAATCAATTTCAAGTTCCAAGTTATAGACTGAAGACTATGCTCAAGACAACAAGGATGATTATTATGGGATAAACATAGATGATTTTGTTGATGATTCATGATTTCAAAACATTCAAGAATATGTAAACCCAAAGCAAAAAATTATAATATTCACATGGTTCTTATTTTCAAAACAAATGGTTCAAATGATCCTTCAAGACGTTAGAAAAGGAGAAATAAGTTTCCCTTAGAATTTCAAATGGAGTTGATAATTGTCATTCAAAGTAGTCCTTTAAAGCAAGTGATCGACAAAACTAATAACTGTCCTTCAAAGCAAGTGACCGAGAGCAGGGGCGGACCCACATGGGGTCATGTGGGGTCAAATGACCCCACAGTTTTCTGGAATTTTTTTTTTTTTTTGCTGAAAACTTAATTTTTTGCCCCAAAAAGTCCAAATCCTAAATCTATATCCATATGACACGGTCCATATCCATTATTTAGTCCATAAATATATCATATAATCCACCGATTTCTTCCCAAAGTACAAATATCGAACATGAACAACAAACAATCGATTTTTCCTTTTTGTTCATAATATGTTGTTCGAAAAAAAAAAAATTGACCTCACAGTTTGAACGGTCTGGGTTCGCCCCTGACCGAGAGGAATAATTGTCATTCCAAGTTTTCTTCATCAAATTGGAAAAAAAGTTTTAAGTCTGAAGAATTCAGGACATATGTACAAGGATAAACTCTTCAAAAAGAAGGCAGAGTGTAACTTTTGAAAATAAGATTTTTCTCTTCATTGTATTTTCTGATCGTTCATTGGATTTTTAAATTCTTATCTTTATTTAAGATATTTTTATAAGAAAAATTTAACTACTTAAGATCAAAATTACTGTTCACTATTCATCAATCAAATAAAAATATTATTTTCAAGATTATTGCGTCATCTTAATTGCTTTTTATTCCACTTTTTCAATTCCCACCATTCTTTCTTCCTTTTTCGCCTTAGATTGACTGGTGGACTGATTACCTGAGCCAAAAAGCACGCAATGAGGTAACAATGCAACTAATACAAATGGTAAAAAATGACAGCTTATTAACATTCTTGTTTGCTATTATCAAGCATTTTATTGAAAACCATGTGTACTTACATGAAAGATTCTCTAAAGTTTTGATGAATTTAACATGTCCAAAGCTTGAACCGAGCTCACAGGCCCCTCACTGTTTGGTGTTGGGCCCCACACGTATTTAAAAAAAATTGTGGGACCCACCCCCACCTCTTTTTCACTGGCAGGGGCCTGTGAAATAGCCCTTATACGTGCATCATTTTTCCCAAAGCTTCATGTTTTTCTATCGTACAAAGATATCTTCCTCACTAAAGTTATGATAAGGAAAGATTGTTTACAAGCATTTTGGAAAGAACTAAAACGCTTTACTAAAAGAGTTAGAATTACAGTAAAAAATCAAAATAATGATAAAATTCCATATGCAATCTTAACTTATGGTAAAATTGTAAATTACATCAATAAGGAAGGATTAGTACTATGATATGAAACTCTAAAGTGAAAGAGCTGAAGTTGACAAGAACTTGGATCATTTTTTAATAAGATGATTTCAAAAATTTTAAATGAAACTTAAATAAAAGGGTTGAAATGAAGCTTATTGTTTGACTTTAGGATATCTAAAAGTGAATTCAACATAAATCAAATAAAAGAATACATAACTTTATGAAAATTATTTTAAATGTCCCACGATGGCATTCATCCCCACATCGACTACCTCGAACCATTAATTTTCTGAAAAGGAAAAACGAATATAATGTGAGATAAAATCTCAATAAACGTGCGTGAGTAATTTTTGTTCTTATATATCCATTTGATGGAAAATTTTATACTTGTATAGGGAGACACGAAAATTGGACCTAATTTAGATGGTACCAAATTTCCATTCGTAGCGCTACTATACTCCAACCTATCCATACAAATCTTATACATAATACGGACCATGACTTAACACAGACATAAAATAATCAATAAGGTCATTAGATTTTAATAATAGCGCACTTAAATTCTAAATTTAAATCTAACAATGAGTAGTAAAAATTCGGGATGTTACAATCTATCCCCCTTAAAATTAATTGTCAACGTCCACATTCTCGTCAATTTCTTGATATTGCATTTGTTTTAGGTCTTGTGGCACCATTTACTTCAGAAGATGGTACAGAATCCGTTAGATGTAACATATGATTTTTCATCAACAATTCGTTACTTTGTTCAGCTTCTAATAGACAGGATATGAGTTTTAAGAACTTTTTAAAATGATGTTCACAATATTGTCGCTGCAGGAGCATACTCGAGGCATGAAATTTGAAGAAAGTATTTTGAATAGTTTAGAGTTTTACAATCCTACAAACGAATGTGCATCCATTCGAGTGGACTTTGGGAGAACTACAGTCCTCTGATGGTCAAAACTTTCAGCAAAGTTGTTTTACAGAACTTGTGGATCCTCTACGGTGAGGCATCTAATTTTCAATCCATTGTAAAGATGTTGACGAAGGAAAATAAGCGCTCTTGCAAAATCCTATGGAGATTCATTGTTTTCTTATTTTATTGTCTCTCCTAAATCCTTTGAAATAATATGACAGATATTTTTTGCCAGATAAGTCGAGTATGAAAAACTCAAGTTTAGTGATGTTTACCATTTGAATAACTATTCAATCAAATAAAAGACATAATTAATTCTCAAAAAATATGATTAACTATGATTTAATCATATAAGAATCGATGTCCACATAACATGAGTTGTATATAATTTCTTAAATCACACATATGATATATTATTCAAGACATTATAACATCGAGAGCAATATGTCAATATCCTTTTGGAATATAAAATCGTAATACATGTACTTTAGGAGTAAGTAATATTCTTCTAGAATATTAATAACATTGTGCTACTTTAGGAGCAACAATACATTATTATTTAGAAATATTAACTTTTCAGGAGCAACAACATAATACATTATCAATTTAAAGTTTATAAAAAAATGTTTAAAATATTTAATTAGGTTAAAGATACAATGAATATTTAATAATCATAATAAACGTATATATTTTACAAACATAAAAAAATTAAAGCAAAAAGTATGTAAATTGACTTGAGTTCATTAACGTGAATCAAATTGAAAAAGTAGATATATTAACGTGAAATTTGCATTTTTCCATTAACGTGAATTGATTTGGTTTCATCATTGATATATGCAAACAGGATATGCATACGCACATCCATTATTAAATAAAAAGTAATCATTAGACATACAATAAAATAATCATCAATACGGATATGCAGACAAACTCTATGCATGAATTGACTAAATTCATTGCTAAACATGGGAATTGATTACGGAAGAAATAATAATTCTTAAATTAAAGGACATGCATACAAAAATTAATGCAAAATTGTATTGGTAAGCAAAAAGGAAAGATAATTCTTAGTCCATTAATGAAAAATAACAATCATGACTTGGAAGAAAACTCCATGGATGCATATAAAAAATATTACTATCTCTTGAACTGGAATCAAGAGGAGAATATAGAAGTCAATAGGCTAGCCTGTATTTCATTGATAATCGAAGTCTCATATTTACGAGAAGAATTAGGATTTCAAGTGATACAATAATTATAATAACTATTGTTACAGGGGTATAATAATCACTTACCAATAAACACATAATTTAGAATAGTATACGTATTTTAATGATATTATTTTGTATTCTTGAAATTTGGGCCCACATAAAAGTACAAGAAATTGATAAATATCCATGTTACCACCCTACACCAAATAGATTACATATACAATAATGATACTAATATTTATATTTACTTGGCTGCCAAGAAACACATTGCTTATTTGCTTCATGAAATACACGATTACTTGCCTGCCAAGAAACACGTGCCAGACTCATTCTTTCTTTTGATTTAAAAAATTCTTGCATTGCATTTTTGCTTCACGAAATACACAACCTTGTCAAATGTCACAAATTGACTTTCTAAACGATTATGCTTTAAACAACTTTGTTCTTTTATATATAAGGAATAAAAACATATCAACACAAAATAGAAGCATTATTCTAAGGAAAAAATGGTGTCCCTAAGGGTGCAGAAGAGATTAGCAGCCAGCATTCTCAAGTGTGGAAAAGGCAAAATCTGGGTGGATCCCAATGAAACCATTCATATCTCCATGGCAAATTCTAGTAAGTACTTACTTCGCTATATCTTTTCATACTTTTATCTCCTTGCATTATCTCCATTGATGGGCAGAGACCATTTTTTGGCTAGTCTTATACAGTACTAGATTGTAAGAAAGACATACTTGAAGTACTGAATGATTAAGCCGCCATTTGGCCCCCTTTAAATTCCATTAAAATCTATTATTTGCCAAATTTTTCAACTGCGTGCAGGTCCCATGTGTCCATTCCGACTGACATTGCATGTGACGTGTGGATTTTGTGGTCAATAATAATCAATGGGAATTTTTACACTTGAGGCTAAAAGACCTTAATACCTCTACAAATGTTAGGTGCCAAAATGGGGGGCTATGCATTGGGGGATAATTTTGTAAATTGACAGGGAAAGTGGAGGGGAGAAATGTCCTTACAATGGCCAACGGTCCCTTGGATATTGATATCCTCTACCAAGTGATTAGATAGGGAGTAGACATGGGTCCACTATCGTAAAAAAGGCCGTGTTGAAAATTGATGAAAAATTAAATTAAAGAGATTGAGACCAAATAGGTGCTAAATAATAATTCGTATTCTTTATTTTTTATTCAAAAGAATGTCATTTCCCTATATCATTGACCAGTTCAATGCTTTTCGTTTGAAGGGATGAGCACGAGGGAGCTCATAAAAGATGGATATATCATCAAAAAGCCCATAAAACTCCATTCTCGTTCTCGTGCTAGACAAGCCATGGAAGAAAAGAGAAAGGGTAGGCACTCCGGATATGGAAAGAGAAGAGGAACAAGAGAAGCAAGGCTTCCGACGAAGATACTATGGATGAGGAGAATAAGAGTGCTCCGACGTTTGGTGCATCGATACCGAGATTCCGAAAAAATCGACAAGTACATGTACCATGACTTGTACGTGAAGGTGAAGGGAAACGTGTTCAAGAATAAGCGCATATTAATGGAAAACATTCACAAGTTGAAGTCTAGTAGAAGTAGAGAGAAAACGTTACAAGATCAACTCAAAACTAGAATAAAACCACCCCATATAGAACGATGACTAGAAAATCGATCTCTACATATAATAAATCTTATATTTTTTGTGTGTTTGTATGTTAAAAGGTCAATGTTCTCTCTCTCTCTCTCTCTCTCTCTCTCTCTCTCTCTCTCTGTGTGTGTTTGTTAATAAATTGATAATGACACGTATATAATATTTGAGAGAATATGTTGTGGTATTGCTTGAAAATAAACATTACGGAAATCAAATTTGAGTTTTGGTGCTCAAGTTCTTGATAAATAAGTCAAATAGATACGAGGAAAACCATTTGTACAGAGGAAGGGTTTTACAGAACCCCTCCAGAAGAGGCACATGAGATCAACCCCACACGAGACCCGTGGGTGATAAAAAATTGTAAAAAAAAAAAATTAAAAAAATAAAAAATAAAAAATGCGGACCTCCTACCTTGTGTGTTGTTTGTAAAACTTCTATGAAGCCCTGTTCGGTACATGTAGCGAAGTTCAATTGAGACGGAGGATGTATAAGATTATAGGACGATAAAATTAAATTTTTAATAATTTTTGATAAATGTTGGTGAAATAAAAAAGTTAATTTTGAAATATACTATTAAGCTGTAACCATTTTTGCTATATAAATATATATCTTCAAGTTAAAACAAATCCTATCTAAATTAAAATTTAGAAAAATGGAAAAAAAAAAGTTTCAAATAATACAATGTCTAATTTATTATAATTAGAAAATTAACCAGTCACATTAAGTACCTTAAAATACAAAACAACAGAAAAATTCATATTTTGCACACAGATAAATTATAGAAACACAGACAGTTCACAAATAATTTGAAAAAATTCCATAATTATTTCATAGAAGCTGTGAAGTGACTGAACAGTGAGATGATTTTCCCTGGCAATACGATACATTAGCCTGCTTTTCCTGCTGAGCCAAACAGACGCATCTTCTCTGCAACCACAGCTTTCATGGCTTCTTTTGCAGATTTCATGACATCGATAAGATCTTTCTGAGAGTTGGCTAACGATTCCATATAAGCCTTACGAACCTCAGTGTTCACATTGAATTTTGTTACACCACACTTTATACATTCCTATTCATAATGCATAAATGAAGCCAATATCACATATAAAATTCGTAAAAACATTACGATTATTTCGAGTTCAATATTATCCTGAATGATATTTACCTCGATAATATCCTTTGGCAATCCCGAAGCCCCATGAAGAACAAGGTGAACTCCTTTTCTTGAACTCAATTTGTACAGTTCCTGGACGAAAAAGCAAAGCAAGACGAAGAAAAAAATCAGCAGACATCATCAAGTTTCTCAGTGCTGTCAGGACATATTAATGAGTTCTTTATGGTAATTGCCATGTCCAGGTTTGGAATGTTCTGCTATTTTTAAACAAAGAATGCAAAGTATAATTCAGTTTTTCCAGCCATCCATGGATGAACAAGACAAAAGACCAGAAAAGCATTGGTTTAACAAGATTCATCAATGGAACTTTGGTTCCCGACTGAAAATTCGTGTTGGTATACTGAAAATGCATTAGCATGTGTTTCTCAATGCACAACACTTGGTGTTTCCTTTGAAGCCAAAATCTAATATGGGAGATACATTAGACGAGAGTGGGAATGAACTTATGCCAACTTAATTCTATAATTATGTATGAAAGTAGCATCAGGAATGCAATACTTGACCTTGAGCAAATCAAGTCTCAGATTTGGACCACTTGCAGGGTATTTTCCATGAACATTTCCGATACAAACTGCCAATGCATCTATGCCCGTAGTATCAATGAATTCTTCAGCCTGAAATTTTAGTGTAGCTTTATTATTTTGGCAATTCTGAATTAAAAGTATAGCTGACTTCAAGTAAATGTCGACCCAAGGGTGGGAGGTGACAGGCGGGGCGGGCATACCTGATTGACATCAGTAAGCTTTGCTTCATAATCTTGCACAGTCAAGTCATCTTCGGTTCCCGACAATCTTCCCAACTCAGCTTCTACCATCAATTTTTTTGAGTGCGCAAGGGCAGCTATGTGTTTTGTGTACGCAATATTTTCCTTGAACGAAAGATGTGAACCATCTATCATAACTGAATCAAAGTCCTGCAAGTAATATTTTTCAAAGATATACCATTTCAAATCATGTGTTAGATAACCATGGAAATAGGACATAATCATAGTTTTTGGTCAATTTAGAAAAGAAATAAATAAGTATACACAATCTGTATTAAAATGAAGAAGAACCTTACCAACTCAAGAATTTCTAACAATTGTTGTTTGGAATCTCCATGGTCGAAGTGAACCGTAATAGGCACCTGTCACAAAAGTTCAACATTTTATGAATCATAATTTTGACCAGAAACTACAACCGTTATCAAGTAGAATAAAATCCCTCAAAAATATAGATTCTCTTCCTAAAGTAAATGTTCAATCTTGGTAATTCTTCAGGAGAGTACTTAATATGATCTCCATCACGATACTTCGTATATTTTGGTTATCTATTTTTCTTTTAGAGAATCAGAGATGATGCTACATCAGAATCCATGAAACGCTGCTTACACTTGCTTGCTCCGCAGCCGAAATACAGCAGGCAACCAACGGAATTCCTCCTTGCTTCAAGGCACTAGGATGGATCTAAAAAAACAAACAATAAAGCAATATTGTCAACCTTTTTCATTCAACTGAAGATTTTGGTCATCATGCCGTCATGGTAGGCAAGGCACAAAATGGATATAACACTTGGGGCCTGTTTGGTGTAGATTTTTTTGATAATATATTTTGTGGAAAGATTTTTTAGAAAATGTATGGTTAAAAAGTAGGGAATAGTTATGAATCCACGTTATTGGGAGATTTGTAGTAGAAAACGAGTTTAAGGAAAAATGAGCATATAGAATCTGTACCAAACAGGTTCTTAAGAATCTCTGGCAAAAATGATATCCATAATTAATAGCAACGTACTGGCCATTTCAAAATTCTATTTGGTATTAGGAATAGAAAAAATAACTAATTCCAAATGTTTAATCAAAGTATTGGTGTGCAAGAAAGAAAGGGGAGACTAGTAAAAATCTTCAAAACTTTCATTTACATAAAAGGAATAGTGAAGATGTAAAAGACTATCTTTTCGTCCAATTAGGCCAGGGACGTAAACAAACGGCCAAATAGCTATATGTATAAGAATTCTGTTATCAAATATCAAATCCAAGCACATTTCAGCTGAAAGTGTTATAGCATGTCATATAGATTATAGACATGTTTATATAAGTTTTTAAGTTTTAAAAGTCTAAATTCTATAAATTTGGTACATAGATAATGAAAGCTTTGAACCTGTAAAATAGCAGAACTTCGTTCTTCCTCTGCAGCAGCAACAACTGCTTCAATTCCTTCCAAATTATAAACGTTGAAAGCTCCAATAGCATATCCACCTCTTTCGGCATTCTTCATATGTAACAGATAATCAATAACTGAATGAACAAAATTGAAGTTTATCAAAGGTTACAAGGTCTTACAAGTAAAAGTTCCTCGGTGGAAAGTCTGCCAGGATGGATCCAATTTTTAACAACTTCTGCTACAGCTTTACTGTCACCAACATTTCCTGAGAAATACAATTATTTTACAGAATAAAAATCTAGAATCACAGCTGGATCTGATAATTTTTTTCAATAACAAGTCGAATTACCAGGAAAAACAATATATGGAACTCCTGGATGTCTGCTTTCAGGACCTAGCTCCCATAAGGGAACACCAGCCAAAGCTTGTCCGAGTATTTTGGCCAGTTTTGCTTCTAGGGCTTTCGTTGCAAGGTCTGATGACGTAATTCCACCCTATGACAAGAACAATTTTGAAGGCTTGTAAGAACACACGTTTTCTTCAGTTTATTGTCTTAAGATACATTCTTCTATACATGACTTTATACAAGTGAATTAAAAACAAGGAAGGAAACTAATCTCCTAAATAAGGAAAAAATAATTATCCTACTTAACTATAGAAATAATCATATATGCTAGCTCAATCAAATCCCTAATTTCCTCCAATAATCCGATTTTCTACACTCCCCCTAAAGTTGGATGATAAATGTTAACCATATCCAACTTGCAAATGAAGTTATCGAAAATCTGTCGAGATAGTCTTTTGGTGAAGATATCTGCCGTTGTTCTTTTGTAGGGATATATGTCATACAAATCACCCCTTCTTCGACCTTTTCTTTGATAAAGTGTCTGTATACTTCTATATGTTTGATTCTATCGTGTTTAGAGAGATGTTGATAGCTGCCTTATTGTTACAATATAGTTTCACTGGAAATTTCACAGCAACTTGCAATTCTTCCAAGAATTTCTTCAACCATAGTCCTTCATAGATTCCTTGTACAACTGCTCTAAATTCGACTTCTGCACTGCTTCGAGCCACTAAATTTTGTTTCTTACTTCTCCAAGTTACCAAATTGCTCCATACATGAGTACAATAGCCAGTTGTTAATCTTTTATCTTCTGTAGAACCAACCCAATCTCCATCTGTGAAGACTTCTATTTCCTTTCTTTCATTTTTCTTGAAGTATAATCCTCTTCCTGAAGAGCCTTTTAGATATCTGAGAATTCTATATACTGCTTCCAGATGAGTTTCCTTAGGTGAATGCATATGTTGGCTAACAACACTAACTGCGAATGCAATATCTGGTCTAGTGTGAGATAGGTAGATTAACTTCCCAACAAGTCGTTGATATCTGTCTTTTTCAATAGGTCCTCCAGTATTCTCTGTCTTTCCTCTTGACTCAATTGGTATCTTACTTAGTTTACATCAAAGCATGCCAGTTTTCGATAGGAGATCATGAATGTATTTTTATTGTGAAACATTGATACCCTTTCTTGTTCTTGCTACCTCCATTCCCAAGAAATACTGCATATGTCCTGGATATTTTACCTCAAACTCAGTTGCCAGGTGTTTCTTCAGTCTATCCATCTCAATTATGTTGTCTCCAGTTAGAATTATATCGTTGATGTACACAATCAAAATTGTTTTTCTTCCACTCTCTAATTGTTGAAAGAGCATAGTATGATTTGACTGTCCTTGCTGATAACCCTGTCTTTTTAATATCTTGGCAAATCGATCGAACCAGGCTCTTGGTGACTATTTGAGACCATATAGAGATTTTTTCAATTTACAGACTTTATTTTCTTCCTGTAAGTAGAAGCCTGGAGGTAATGTCATGAATACCTCTTCTTCCAATTCTCCATTCAAAAATGCGTTCTTTATGTTAAGTTGTTGAAGTGGCCAATCCAAATTGGCTGCTAAAGGTAGGAGGACACGTATCGTATTTAGCTTGGCTACTGGTGTAAATGTTTCTGTGCAGTCCATGCCACCAGACGAGCTTTAGACTTATATTTCACATTAAAAATCAATTTGCACCCCACGAGTCTTTTTCCTTTTAGTAGGTCCATCACATCCCAAGTTTCATTTTTCTGAAGGGCTTGCATTTCTTCCATCACCACATTTCTCCAATGTGGAATATCCAAGGCTTCCTGAACATTTCTTGGAATTGCTGTACTGTCAAGGTTAGATGTAAAAGTGCAAAATTTTGTAGATAAAGCATTATATCAAATGAATTTTGAGATGGGATGAAGGATACATGACTGAGGTTGTTTTCTGATTGCGGTGGGTAGATCGATATCAAGTGATTTGGACTCATCGGGATCTGGAGCTATCATCGGTTCAAACTCTCTTGGTGCTTCAAGTATGAGGTTATCTTCTAGCTTTGGCCTCCTAAAGTAAACTAATACCTCCTTATGCTTTTGTTTTTCTACATCTCTCCCTGAGTTCAAGTGTTCTACATGTGGCATGTTCAGGTTTGATGGTGTGATAGGATCTGAATTTGTGTTGGAGGAATGTTCAAGGAGAGAGATCAAAATCTATGAACCAATCTTCACTCAAATTCTCTCCCTGAAGAGAGGGCTTCAGGAAATTGGGAAATTTTTCGAAGAATGTGACATCAAGACTGACGAATACCTTCTTTGTAGATGAATCATAGCATTTGTAGCCCTTTTGAGTAGCTGAATATCCAATGAATACACATTTAATCACACGAGGGTCAAGTTTATTTCGATTGTGGGAATGAATATGGACAAATGTAGTACAACCAAATACTTTAAGGGGTAGATTAGAATATAGATGCGAGGTGGGAAAGATTTTATGGAATTTTTCGAGAGGTGATTCAAAGTCAAGTGTACAGCTAGGCAGTATGTTGATAAGATAGGTAGAGATTAAGATGGCATCTCCCTAGTGGTTTTTTGGCATATTGGTAGTGAACATTAAGGCACGGGCAACTTCAAGTAGATGTCTATTTTTTCGTTCGGCAATCCCATTTTGTTGGGGAGTGTCGACACACGAACTCTGGTGTACTATTTCATGTTTTTGTAAATAGTTACATAAGATGGAATTGAAGTATTCAGTGTCATTATCTGTGCGAAGAATTTGAATTTGGGTTTGAAATTGTGTTTGAATTATCGAGTGAAAGTTGATAAATACTGAGCGGACATCAATTTTTTCTTTTAGCATATAAGTCCAACAGACCCGAGTATGGTAATCAATGAATGTAACGAACCACTTTGTATGGGTGTGATTAGGGATTCGTGAAGGTCCCCATAAATCGCTGTGAATTATAGAGAATGGTTTAGATGGTTTGTACACAGATTTCGAAAAAGTACTATGTTGGTGTTTTGCTAGTTCACAAATTTCACATTGAAAATCAAATAAAGTTTTATTCGAAAAGACAGACGCTCCTGAGTCAATAAGGAATTTTGTATTTCAAGGACGTAGTCAAGGCACTTAAGTGATTACCTTTGTGAGCTAGTGAGCTTCAAGAGCCGTGTGTGGAAGGTTGACCTGAAGTTTGAAGATTGGAAAAGATTTGATAAAGTTGTTCCAATTGTTCAGGATTAAATGCTCGCCCTGCAGTGGAATTATCTTTGAAATTTTCAGTATGATCAATTACTGCTTGATAGCCACGATTCCTGTTATTTTGCCTTGGCTTCCAATCAGTAGGTTTCCCGTGTAAATCCCAGCATGTATCTTCCTTGTGTCCTAGTTTACAGCAGTGTTCACACCAAGGCCTCCCCCTTTGTTGTTTTGCTCCAATTGAAACCGACCCATTTAATCCAGGCCCACTAGAGTCACTTGGCCCATTATATGATTTTTCAGCCCATCCACCATAATAAAATTAGGCCCATTCAGCTCAGTCAATGCCAACGGCCTATTACTTGCTTTCCCATTTCTTTTGAACCCAGGTCCATTCCGTTTCAGCAGTAGCGCCGATTCTACTGCAATGTCATCTTCACAGGTCTTCATCATAAATTTCCAGCGATTTCCTCCCTTCGGTCTTCTACTAAGACTTCTCTCGTGGTTGGCAGTGGTCGTCAGCTCAAGATTCGCCCCTAACATCATCCAGGTCGCAGTTAAGGCCTGTAAGAAATTCAAAAACCCATTCGTTTTCAACCCTTTTTCGGTACCGTACACTGTCGCCTGGAGATTCCTATTCTTCCTTGAGGCAGAGGTCCAGTTCTCGCCACAAATTCGTCATCTCCAAGTAGTAGTCAGTGATTTCTCTTTCCCCTTGTTTGGTTTGCCATAACTGGGTCTTCAATTCGAAGATTAGTGAGGCGTTTTCTCCATCTGAGTTTGTGTCCTTAACTGCATCCCAAACTTCTTTCGCAGTCGGCAGAAACAGGTAAGTTTTACCTATTGTCGGAGTCATAGAGTTAACTAGCCAGGCTGTTATCATTGAATTCTCAAACTTCACTTCTGAAGAAGTGCCACATCCGTTGGTTTCTTGGTATCTCCAGTGAGATACCCCAATTTTCCTTTGCCTTCGATAATTAGTTTGATGGACTGGGCCCATTCTCGAAAATTTCTTCCGTTCAGCTTTTCGATTGTGAGTTGAAAAGAAGAATTTTCGACGTTATTGGATCCCATGGATGAGATGACCTCTGTCTCACTTTGGAGAGTTTCTGAGGTTGTAGATTCCTTAATGTTTGTAGGAATTTCTGACACAGGTTGCTAGGTTAATAGGGGTCTAGCTCTGATACCATGAAAGCTTGTAAGAACACACGTTTTCTTCAGTTTATTGCCTTAAGATACATTCTTCTGTACATGACTTTATATAGTGAATTAAAAACAAGGAAGGAAACTAATCTCCTAAATAAGGAAAAAATAATTATCCTATGACTTTATATACAAGTGAATTAAAAAACAAGGAAACTAATCTCCTAAATAAGGGAAAAATAATTATCCTACTTAACTATAGAAATAATCAAATATGCTATCTCAATCAAATCCCTAATTTCCTCCAATAATCCGATTTTCTACAAATTTCATTAACTGTTAATCTATACAATTCCTCACTCTGTACGAAGATAATATAAAAATGAAAAGAAGCATAATGTGTGTTTTGGGGGGGGGGGGGGGGGGGGATCCAAGCCCTTATTTGGGCTCCATTTTAATAAGATTTTGATCTACACATACAGATATAGTAACAGTAATAGGTGATGTAATAACTATAAATCAAGGTTAGAACAGCATAGTAAAATCAAGGTTTAAATAATGTTAGTAATTGAATAGAGAGTAAATCTCCGTACAGTCCTTCAGACGAATAATAAGTACCTTTGCAAGGATGTACCGAGGTTTTGTAGTTATCCTGCGCACTATTTCCACAAGTGCAGAACTCACTTTGGAATTGAGTGCTAAACTTTCAGAAGCATCTGTTTTCCATACAGAGGATAACCAACAGAAATGTAGAGAGGATAAAATACACATTCTTCTTTTGCTATTGAATGGATATTGGAATTGAAAAGGGATACAAGATAGAGGGGATATGTAAAACTAGAGTCACCTTTTCCCGTGATGAGCTGTCGACTAGTCATTATAAGAGTATCTTTGCCACTTTTAAGGAACACATCAGCCATCTCAGCTGCTTGAGTGATCGCTTCCTCCCTTTCTTCTAATGATTTCATGGCTATTTTATCAACAGAAATCTATTGAAAATATAGAACGAAAAGTCAATTTATGACCATATTTTCAACAGTTAGACCATTAGACCATCTCTTGCTGCACAATAATAATTGCTGTGGTCATTGTACATATAGTGCTAGCTTGGTATGCAATGTTAGATCATGCTGGAGACTACTATTGAAGAAATTAATTTCTTTTCATATTTAAATTATTCAGTACTATCTAATCCACCTCACCATACACATTAACTAGGTAAGCAAGACTTAAGGCCTGAGTTTAGAAAGAAGGCTATGCCTCTAGCAGGGCATCAGGGACTTGGGAAGACGGTAACAATACATCATAGGTGTGATAATAAGAATATTATCTCCCTTATATTAATTTGTGCTTTCTTGTTCCATTCCTTGTACTTGATTGCTGATTACTTTACTAAAGTAATAATTTCAGATGATAAAAATATAATAAATACCTCTATATGTTTCAAGACATGACCACATTGCAATAGTAGCTCTTCAACCTGTCAACGACACATTTACTCGTGACTACTAAAAAAGTTGGCAAGCTCTATGATTGAACTGACAAATTTCAGCTACAGAAACCTGCTTTGTTGTTTTTGGAACGTAGGAACCCACAACTATAAGTCCGCCGTTCCTTTCCCTGTACGTTCCGAGATCACTAGGTGAAATTGGAGCCTTTGAGATGATTCCAACCCGAGCAGAAACAAAACTAGCTGCAGTGCGGCATAAGAATTTCTTTCCCCTCAATTCTGCCTAATATTTAAATGGAGGCTAATAAAAAGCAGCTTCGCATTTTTTTGTCACAAATATGTAAATAAGTGAGAGAGCTTCTAGAATGCAAAAAATAATGGATAGACCTGAATCATTCCTGCAGCAAATACAGCCATATCTCTTTCGGTAGCAGCATTAACTATACATGTAGACCCCTGTTCCATTCAATAATATTCAAACCTCATCATGCGATATGCATAATAAATAAAATTCAGACGTGACCTGACAATCAAGCTCTATTTCTTGTACCTTCTTTAAACTGCAGAGATTCTCACAAACAGCAGCAGGCCCACCTTTTCTTAGAAGTTGAATAGAAATAGACGCAACACTACTAGCAGGTATACGTCCTCCAGTTTTCTCCTCCACCCACTAAAATCCCAAAATCCCAAAAAAAAAGGAACACGTTACAATTTCTTCTGTTAATATTTATAAAGAACCATATTATCCACAAAGCTCATTAAAAATACTAAACCTCTCGAAGATTAGAAGACTTGTAACCAAAAGAAGCATCCTTCGCAAACTCTGTTTCACCAGCAGGGATGAGTCTAGGGATGCAATGTTCCATACAGTGTTAATGCTAGGCAACTCAAATATCAAGCATGTTTAAATAAGATTTATAAAAAAGTAAAAAAGGCACTCGAGTAAAAAAAAAATTCAAGCATGTTTGAAAAACTTAATTTTAGTTTACAAGTTACTTGTATCGAATGTAACTCTTACCTTATTGTCAGAACAAGTCACCTAATTGTTTCCAAATTTGAAAATATAATAATTTCTTATTTAAAAATTACAAGTAAACTTAATCGTAAGTAAACTTTTTAAGGTATTTCAAACGTGGTCCAACATAATTTAGGAGAAAACAACAAAATAATAATACCTATCAGAGTCTGCAACATAGTGTATGTCACCAATAGTGTACCGGCCTCCTTGTAGAAAGAAAGGGCAAATTATCCATGCATCCATCTCACCAATCACAGAAACAGCAGCATCTGCTTCCTAGTTATATCAAAATCAAAGCATTCAAGCATGTTTGGAATTAAAATGTCTGAAGTAATATCCTCTTTAATCATCAACATCCTTACCTCTGGGAAATGACCTCGCAAAGTCGAATCCCCCCTCAGAACTACTGTGTAGTCAGTGTTGCCCACTGTCTTTGCTGCAGTAGATAAGTTCCTGCAGATCTCGGCTACTAATGCACTAGCCTGTAGAATGAAGAGCCCAAGAAAATGACCTCAGGTGGAATAAATGTTGGCTAGATTGAGTAAAATAAATTTTTGACGAGATATTTACCTTTTCAGAACTTAATGCCCTGGAATTTGTCAAAATGAAAAAGCATTTTGGCCTTCTATTGAACTCATCAACAAGTGACTCAACACTCCTGAAAAGAAGACATATATGATGCGACAACTTATGCTTATTCAAGGACTTAGCTTTCACCATCTATTTTATAAGTCAGGAATAGAAACATAATTAAGGGGTGACTTACCATTCTGTCAATACCTCAACATCATGCACAGTTTGAGTCCCCGTTGGATCATCATCCAAAACAACCAAAGTTTTCAAGTTTTTCTGGGTTAGTTTAATTATATCCTCGATGGGATCTTCCAGCCACTCACATGGAAGAGATTTCAAGACAGACTCTTTGCTAATAACCTGGGATTTCCCTTCAACTTTGACTCCGGTTAGTGTCTCGTAAACCTGTATAATAACGGGAGTTGACAGAAAAGAACTCAAAATTTTCAATTAGCATAGATTAAATTATTATATCATTAAATATTTGAAAAGAATATGGTTCTGATAGTTAATTTAACTCTGAACAAGTTTTCAAAAACAATGTTGTTAAACATGGAGATCAGGACCCCATACCTTTACTACAGCGGAATCATCTATTCGACCCCACCCAGAAGCTGAACCTACTCCATGAAACATTGCAGGCTGGATTCAGTTAAATAACTTTGGGGGTCCTAAAAGGGACATCATGTACATTTTATGCCTAAAATTTTCCAGTACAATAACCAAGCATACAGATGAATTTCAATATAGGACAGCAAACAATCTAAAGCATCTCTAGTTTTTTGAAGAAATTCAGAATGGGAAAAAAACGAAGGAAAAAATTCTTTCTCAAGTAAAGATGCTTTGGCAGTACCTTTTATCCATCTATTATTGGAAATATAAATATTTCCAGATCATTCAGAAACTTTAGAAAAAGACATACATAACAGTTATCAGGAGTGACTGTAATCATATCCATGTTCTGAATTAGCCAGACATAAACCTAGTCTTTTCCTTTCTTCGACTCGAGTATGGTTGAACAACTACTACATGTGTCCTTTACTAGTAGTTCAACCCAAATTTGAAAGCATGTAAAAGAAATCCATAGATGTAAACCTGTAGATTTATAACAAGCTAATCAAGGTTTTTCACTCCTATGTTCATTGTCCTCATGAAACACAAAATTTCTAGAAGGTACTTTTTGAGAATAATCAGATATTTCCATGTTGCAGACAATTTAAATTTCCCTATTTCTCGAATAATTTGATAATGAGCCCCTGATTAAAAAAAAAAAAATGAAAAAAGAACCCTGCTCGGACATTAACAAGTTCAGTTTTTTTGGGTCTTGGCTATTGGTTTGAGCTACCAGCAACACTGAAATTATGATTTCCGATGATAGTAAAACATGTCATTCAACCCAAAATCTTAACAGAAAGAGATATAGCTTTACAAAACAATCTCATTCCAGCTCACCTGACAAGAAGAGTTGATGTGCAACACTAGAAACAAAGAGTGGAACTCTACGAGATGAACATTCTCGAGAAACAATGCCCTGTAAAATAATTATGATCATGAAACTTTTGAATTAATAATATGTAATTATCTGATAACAAAGAAAAAATAACTTTGGACAACCAAGAAGTCTGTTTCTCTGGGTGAATATCAGTCTTACCAGATCCTTCACAAAGATATCAAGTGCAGATAATGGTGTATAATCATTATCCACCATGTGTGGAGCACGGTTCTCAAACATCCTGCAGTAGTTTTAGTGTTTAATGATTAATTCAAAATATAGACACGAAATTCAGATTTTCAGCTATTAGAGGACAAATCATTATATATCCATGAAAATAGAAGAACCAATATCTAAGTCATTTGTAAAGAAACATGCGTGCTTAAATTGAGCAAAATCAATTTCTGAGAATCAGAAAAACAATTTTCAATGTCAAATGGAAACCAAAATAAATGCTTTTCAGATTGTATCACACATACCATGATGTTCCCGCACTGTGTGTAATGACATCAAACAACAATCTTGTATGAAGACCTAATCGAGCCCCAAATGCCATTGCCTCAGCAGCCGATGCAATATGAACTCCAGCAAGTAGCTGATTGATCATTTTTACACCACTAGAATATAACAAGTAGAAACAAACATAAATTTACAGTTGTATGCTTAAGTAAAGTAATAACCAGAGAAATTTGTCCTAGCAAAAGGAAAAAATAAAATAAAATAATCCAGGAAATACAAACATACCTTCCAGCTCCACAACCTCCTTTTATAACATAAAGCTTCTCACTTAGTGCTGTGTGAGAGGCAACCAATAAATCACTTATCAAATGAATGTCCAAAGATAATAAATCAGCAGTCATAATATATATTATTAAATAGTAATGACCATGTGTCTTTTCCACCTGAAAGGACTGAACCACCATGCTCCAGAGCTTCATCTGTACCTGATGCCATTATCTGACATAAATATTATCTCCAGTCAATAATGTCACCCTTGTTATGGTAATATTTAAGGTGGTTTTCCTTAAAATTGGGATGTGAGTAATATAACATTTAATATTCATACAGTAAGCGTTCCATTGGAAGCTCTCTTCACGCCACCAGAGACAGGAGCATCCACCAACTTCAAATTCTTCTTTTCATCTGTAAAATTTAGATGCAGTTATGATAACAATAAGCATGTACATAGCTAAGTGCTCAAAAACCCAAATCTTATAAGGAATTGTATGAATGAAGATGAAGCAGAATATAGTGCAGAATGCTCTGATACCATATTAGATTCAGCTATCCGAATGAATCAAAGTTTATTGATTATGAAAATCTGAAGAAAATGAATGAACAGAGCTCTATAAATAGCTGCAAGTATTGGTGCCAAAATGATTCAACTAACTAATTGCACGAGTGCCAGCTGGTCAACTACCTAACCAAAAAAATGAAAATGAGCTAGCTATGTACAATGCATTTATATACAATTCCTAATATTGGGAATAATTACAAAATATACTAAGCTACAAAAACAAAAGTTCATTATAAGTTAATCATTAAGAATTGAACTCACTGCTATTTATTAAACGTATTTTCATGAAAAGGATATCGTATAAGAAATAGAATCACTTACTTTGCAATCTTCTCTCTAGTTGACTGATAAATGCTGGAGAAACAGTGGACGACAGGATAATAGATGCTCCAGTTGGAAGGGCTACAAACAGCAAAGAGGCAATGAGTCCTGTTCACCGAAAATATACCAGAGGAAACAAACATTCTCATTTCTCACCTCCCACAGCACTATGATCACCATATAGAACACTTTCGGCTTGAGATTCATTTGTAACCATCACAACCAGTACATCAACATCTGGAAAAAAAGATACGTTGGAAATAATATTACAGATTTACCACTACAAACTCAAATCAAATGGTGGTGCCTCTCCAAGCCTGTAGCCTATTTTCACTTCAAAACAGAATATGATGAACAGGTCTAATTACAATCCCCGGTGTTTTAGTGTAGCCAGCAATCTAGTTCAATCATGATCTTTTAAGGATGAAAATGAATTACTTAAGAGAACAAAGAAAGTAGTAAGTGTCATCGACGCTCATTGTCCCTTGGATGAAATTAAAAATGATATTTTTGGTGGGAATTGGTTATTTTGGTTCCCGCAAAAATGAAGCTTGAATCTCCAAAAAGCCACAAAATAGAAACCTTAATCAGCAAATATTTTAAATCACATCCCAGAAATAGAGGCCGAAATAATAACCGTGAATGTTAGAGCAGTAAAACACATGATTTTCAGACAAATTAGACCTTTACATTCTTTGCAGTTTCCTTTCGTAAGTTGCATGACTACCTTTTGATACTTCTGCTGGGGAGTTGCCTATCAAGCCACCTTCATTTGAAAATCGAGATAGTGTAGGCTTATAAACCTACATGCCAAAGATGAAATTATCATTAATTCTAAGAACTTCACTACCATCATTTAATCACAATATCAAATAATCAATCTGTGATTAGGGCTTCTAAGGCACAGATTTCGAGGTGCAAAAATGATGCAGTCCATTTAAAACAATGCCATTTCACTTCTGCAGTAGAGACAAAGTCAGAAGAATCAGAACGGGCTGAACACTCATAAGTCATAATAAGGGGCAATGCATGCTCACTTGGAAAGACAACCAGTGAGTAATGTAGTCGATAAAAGAAGCAATAATGTCAGTGGCAGACCTATATTCCCAAAGGGGATATAACCATCAAGTTTGGGAGAAATTCTCTACTAATGCTTTTATATACACTACAAAAAGGGAAAAAAATAAAAAATTTGATATTTTAATTCACTGTCATCCTAAATTTCCATCCTTGATTCCTCACTATATGTATTATGTGCCCTACATGACATATGACATTACTGAAGTCAATTAACAAGGACAATAGTTGACTAATGTGTTTCATGACTGTTGGTATTGGGTATTAATTATCAGTTTATCCTTTCAATTCTCTCGATCGTTTTTCCCACCTTGTTATGGATTTTTGTCATGACCTATTAATATGGTTATAGTGATTATATTATCACTTAAATTTTCTGACTCATCATGGACATAATTAGACTAAATAAACACTGACAGTTATTCGACATTTTTCATGTTATATTGTTAGTATAGTTCTCTTATTTCTGTTTGTTAAAAATAGTTTTTCAAGATTTTCAATAGCTGATCTTCATTTTTTATTTATTTATTTATTTTTAATGACCGTGAGTATCCGGACTAACTTACACGCATCTCGACTAATCTCACGGAACCCTAAAGTTTAGGGCCGAGTGCTCACTTCAGTGGCCCTGAAGAGACTCGAACTGGTGACCATTGGCCAGCAAACCCAATGCGTGGCCACTGAGCTACCATTCAGGGTTGTTCATTTTTTTCTGACAACAACAACAATAAAAACATAAAACTAATCCATGTTCTTTATTTTCTATGACAATAAAAAAATAATTCGGTAAATAGATGTTGAAATGACCACCTCGAAAGATTTTGCTTGACTTCAAGGCTAGACAAAGAAACAACGCACTTTCAAAAGTCAAGATTTTGCTACAAGTAAGGATTTGGATCCAAAATTAGACTAGTTCTGAAAAGAATGCTAGTAGATAATGATGACAGGGGATTAAGGTCACAGGGACTTCCCATATCATAGTTCATCAGAATATCTTTTCCTCCTATTAATCTAAACCTCACTAACCAGTTCGAAGCCATGTTCACATGTAGGAAGAAACTTTATAGAAACTTCTATAAAGATGTTGTGGTTATCAGAATCCAGCAATTGACTTCATTTAGATAGAAATCTTACATTTACGCTATTGTGAAAATTAAGTCATTCACACGGAAATAATACTTTCTAACAAGTTTTAAGTCAATAAATAATAATCTTTAGCTAAATTAGTGGTGATACACCAACAACACTGTCCTGAATGAAAATAAAACCAAAGAAAAAAAAAAAAAAAAAAAAAAAAAAAAAAAAAAAAAAAAAAAAAAAAAAGAAAAAAAGTTGACATCTACAGTAAGACACATCTATAGGAATAACCTCCACGTACTCATAAAAATTATAGTCTAAACTTGGGCAGTTATAAATGAGAATAAATTCCACATTGTAATAAGTCATAATTTTTCTAGATCCCTTCGTAAGAAACTTGCCTCCACATGGTAATAGTACTTATATATTGCATAATATTAGACTTTTAAGAGAAAAGCATTAAAGAGAATGCAGAATTTTAGACTTTTAAGATGACTTTTGCAGATTCCCAACACTACATAGATATAATTACTAGTATCTTGAAACTATGTAAATCTCTTTTATCAATGTCTATACATTGGATTTGACATGCTCCATTAATTATTAATGTAATGCATGTTTTACCTCTATACAAATTGCACTAAGGATAACTAAGTCAAAACAATGTAATTACACCTCTACTAAGTTACATATCCTCCTCATAGCAATAAAACAGTTTGGTCCCAATATTATGACTATACAGAGGTTTGTTTTCTTTTCCTTTTTTACTTTTCACCTTCTGACGCATAAAACGATCTCGGTTTCATTTTTACCATGTTTTTGTTTTTTAGCATCTGATTTATGCTGGCAGATTTTTTTATGAAAGACTGAGTGGAAGAACATTCAGATGTTATCTATACATCACTATGAAGCACAAAATGTAGACGATAACTGGAAATGCAGTTCATGAAACTAAACATTCTTTGCTTAAAATAATACATTTCTGCTAAATATGCGGAAATATGATAAAACATTATAGGCTGAATTCAAGACTCACATCGTAACCAACTACGGAAAATTTCGATTTCAGAAGGTGAGTTGCCATGCCAAATCCCATAGCTCCAAGTCCAATAAATCCAATTCGTTTCACAGTATCTGAATTGGTTGGCAATTTGCGAGCCAGTTCCTCAGGATCATAATTTTTTTCACTGGCTGCATCTATGACGTTCACTCCAGATAATTTTTCCCAGACCTGTTGACACACAATTATGGATGGAGATGGATATTTAGAACTTATATTTCTGAGAAGAAAGAGCTTGAAATAATCTTAGTTAGATTTCTGCCGTTGTATTACTTTAAGCAATGTGGCATCCTTTCCATCCTTCAATTCATGAGAAGATCCTGAAGAAAAGAGCATAAAAAGTGAAAACCAGGTTGCAATAGAATATTACATTTAATGTTTAAATATTAATAATACGAGTCCAAAATAAGTTTAATATGAGATGTGATTGCTATACCTGCTAGAAGTTGCTGGTGAGCAACAGCTAAAAGTGGAAGAGGAAATATAAGTGATTTTGCCATATCCAGTACTGTCCCCTTAAACACAAATAAAATCAATTAGGAAAACAAAAAGTTGATGATCAATAGTAAAGTAGAATGAAACGCGATTTTTGCCTGCTTTTATAGTTAATTAGCCACTCGCCATTATCCTCAGGTCTTTCTCCCTATAACTTGCCAACTATTACGTAAAAGGAAGTGTGGACTAACTTGTACTACAATGGATTATTTTTATCTAATTATTGATATGGCATTAGAAGCTAAAGCAACAATATATTTCATTTTTTTCATTTTGTGATTGTTTTTTTGCTATTCTCCATATATTTGAATTTGATAGATTTTCAAATATACAAGACACAGAACAAGACCTAAGGCACCAAATATTTAGCTTGCTTTTGCAAACACCCAGCAAAAGAACAGGTTCCCTTTGCAGTCACATTTCCACAGCCCTCTCCCCATCCCAAAAAGGGGGACTTATTTTATTTTACAAAGAACAGGTTCAAAGATGCAAAAGCAATTGCAGAATGAGGTTAGGCCTTCAAATCTTCCCTCAATAACAGTATCAGAACTTGATAAAAGTTTCTAAGAAAGCTTTCTGACCAGTGATCACTTTTGAAGGAAGCCAGACCGCAATATTGCCATTGAATACTCAAAAACCTACAACCCAACCAGTCTCTCTCCTTCGCATAGGACCACAATTTTGTTTAACCATTTGCCACAAGCATTACGAACAAATGGAATAGTTCCAGGCCACCATCCATCTCTGTCCAGTCACTTTCTCTATGAAGCGTCACTTTCATGGGGCCAAAAAGAAATAGAAAGCAATTTGTCTTTGATGCAATCATGTGAATATGCAGAACTCAGGCACCTAATTGCTATTCTTTCAATGAACTCAGGAAGCAGCCTATGATATATATCCTCATTCGAGATAATTGGAGTTGAAACAAATCTAATGTTGCCCTTTTCCTTTCTCGGGAGTGCATGTGCAGTACAAAGTATCCCTCAGAAAGTTCATCAATATCGAGAGCATTTTTCCACGCGTTTGATTAGATCAGTCTAAACAAGTGATTTCTCCATGGATGACGTTACATTTAAATTCAAAAATTGTTTGGATGGAAGACATGATGAAACATACCAACTCCACAAATGTCAACAAACAGCAACAGGAAATATAAAAATATATATATTTCGTTTAGAATATTTTAGAAATCTTACCAAGTTTCGGACAAAAGTATTGAGGAAGTGATGCTTGGTTTGGTTACCCGCTAACAACTGAGGAAGGTAATTCTTGAAAACCCTGCAGAATATGGAAACAGTGAAAAACATTATTTATCCATTTAGGTGGTCAAATCATAAGATGAGAAAATAAGAATGAAATTATTCATGACAAACCCAAAATAGTAGTAGTAGATAAAAATTGAAAATGCAGATTCAGATGACCAGAGCAAAATAAAACACTATAAGCCAGTTCAATTTATTTCATCCTTTTACTACAGAAGAGTTAGCAATGTGTAGTTATCATTGCTAAACAAATTTAGAGACCATGTAGATCACCTTATTGTGCATAGATTTCCTACCTAATGTCATATCCAGATGATTGAACCAAAAATGTGAATCCCTTGACCAATATAAGGGTCAATGAGATTGAATAAGATTACGGAGATCATTGAAGATTAGGCTTGACATCTATATTACCATTATAATTGTACTATATATAGATAGATTGCTTTTACCATATTTAGATTATATATTGTAACTATAAAATACAATGATGTCTCAAGGAAAGATTATTGAGCCAATTATTCAGTCAATAATTGACATGGTATCAAAAACCATTAAACTCTAACGGGCAACTCAATTTGATTAAAACTCAAAAAGTGAGCACACGAATTTCAAGATTGGGTGGTGGCGATCTTTTCTGACAGTGATTTAGGGGTGGTGGTACGCAAAGAAGAAGAAATTAATTGATTTAGACCGGGTCAATTGAGCACTGGGTCGGCTTCTGTAGCTCATTGTGTGGGCTAGTTTTGTGGACTGTTGTTTAGTTTATTTTTAGTGGAAAATACATCCATAAAGGTATTTAATATTTTCAATTCAAAAATCTGGTTTAGGGTTTATTTATACAAAAATCAGTTTATAATTTCATATTTTAATATTAATAATAATAATATAAATTAATTGATGTACTCACACCCATCCTATCCACCCCACTCAAACTCTAAATCATTCTCTCCCAACTCCCTCCCCATTCCCTCTTCTCTTCCACTCCCTCTCACGTCTCTTTCTCCGTTACATCGCGCCATCGTCGGAGTGCCCGTCGACGGAGACCAACTCTCTTCTTCTTCCTTCTTTCTCTACCTTTTCCTTCTCTTCTACTCTACATATCATTTCTTAATCGGAGCTCTAGCTAGAGATCTGGCAGTAGAGCGCCATCTTAACCAGAGCTCCGGCCAGAGATCTAGCTGCGCACTGCGATGTCTTCATGCGATGCACGACGAACATAGGGAATGTGTTTGAGATTTATTACAATATTTTTTTTGATAAGTTTATTACAATATTTTTTGAAACAAAATGTTTTCCATAGTTTCACTTTTAGCTTTCAGAAATTTTCTATAGTTGGTGGTGATTGTGGTGTGATGGTGTTGGTGGCGTTTGGATTCTTAGAGGAAGATCATTTTTGGGTTTTTAGTGTACTCTGTTCAGTGAGATTTCTTTCAACTACAAGGTCTTGGTCAGAGATATATTTAAGGATGGCAAAAAAATCGCCAAACCCAATATCAGCAGGGATTACCAGCTTAATCAGGTGTTCAGGGCGGGGAATTCCACCCTGAGGCAGGTACAGATAACACCGGCCCTGTCTTGTTAATTTTTTTTTTTTCGTTTAAGAATTCAATACTTTAAATGGAAAACTCAGCGAAATTGCATTTATTCTAAGTTTATCTAAAAAATATGATAAATAATAAAAACCTTAGTTTACCAAATCTATTCGAATAAAAATAAATTAATTAATTAAAAATTTGAATAACTATATTATTATCTCATTTTAATGAATGGGGGCAATAAAATGAATTATTAAAAAAAAGGGCACATAAACGGGTAAAGGCACTGTCCGGCCCCGTTGCCATCCCTAGATATATTGTTGGACTTTTGGCCGGTACATGGCCATTAGAGTTTTTTGTCGAAACACGAATTATGTGTTCGCCTAACTTCTCCTGACTGGCAGAGCTCGCTCTGTGTGGTCAGCACACTTCGTGAATTTCTTCGAAAATTTTTCTTGGAGTGTGAGCTCTAGGAAGTGGCTTCGGAGTGTTCTTAGAGTGGTTCTTGGTTGTTTTTGCACTGTTTGTTGCTCTTGGGTCTCTCATCGTCACTATTTTTCATCAAATAGTTGCTGTAATTTAGGCCTCTTCTTTGTGGGCATGAGCATTGTCATCGCCGCCAGTTCATGATTGCAGATGCTTTTACCAGCATCAATTTGAGAGGGGTGTCAATGAAATTGAATAAGATTACGAAAATCGTCGAAGATTATGATTTGACGTCTATATTACCATTATAATTGTACTAGACACGGAAAGATTACTTTTACCATATTTAGATTATATATTATAACTATATAATTCAATGATGCCTTAAGGAAAGATTATTGAACCAATTATTCAGCCAATAATTGACAATAAGGTCCAGCTATCACCCCCACAATACACATGCCACAGCAAATTGATATTTGGTTATATTTTGAAGCTAGAGACATGGCTCATTATTGTATTAGCATGATCTTGTCTTCAATCAACTTTACAATCCTAACAATTTAAAAAAAAAAAAAAAATTGGTTCGAAATAAAATCAGTACTGGCTTTGTTACTATATTCTCTAATTCAAATTACACCAGGATTCTCACACTCATTTTCTTTCAATTAATGAGTGTTTTGTTATAACACAAGTTAAAGTTCCATTTAATAATTTCACACCAAGTCTTTTTAAAAGTTGAGCCTTAAGCGCAGCAAGAAGCTTTCCTACATATAAAAAACATCCTTATGGCTGGTCCATAAAAAAATGGGAAAGGGGACCGTAAATATGAAATCAAGACTTGTTTGTTGTATTCTGCCAGCAAATGAGCGTTTGTTTAGGTATAATTATTATTCTATTTATTTATTACCAAACTGACAACTCTATATTCTTTTTATATGCTCTTCAGGTAATAGACTGCATTGAGCTACAAGTAATCAACCTACCTATGGTTATTTTGTTGCCTGATATCTTATCTGAAAACCTTACCGTATCTTGTCCTATTCTTATGAATCGAAAATCAGACAATGAAATTAAACCCTATTGCTGAAATTGCCGGCCTGATCAAGATGAACCTCGAAACCCAATTCGTAATTTTGATAGTACTGATAATCAAAAGACCTTAGCCCCAATTAGTTGGTAGCCACATATTTGATTTATGATCAGTATAAAAAAAAATTCTCACAGTTTGTTCCTGCACCAACTTCACTTTGTGCAAAATGCTACAGTAAATACAACCCAAATTTCAGCAGCTGATTTTATTTATTGATTCAAATAATTCTGTAAATATGCTATAATCAGTAGAGAAACCTTCCAACATTTAAGTACAAGGGATCATTATCCACAAACAGAAACTAGCAACAGAGGAAGAACGAAACAAGATGTAACTAACATGTACACTGTGATGTGGCTCAGAGTGCTACTAAGTGAAGAACCATGTATAAACTTGCTTCTTCTAATAGACGGTGCACACACACACACACACACACACACACAATCAATTAGAAGAAACAAGTAAGATGGAGGGACATAACATGCTGACACATTTAGCAAGACTAGTAAACAAGCAGGTAAGTGTAAGTGAGTGGGCATGTGTGTGAGATTCGTCGTGGTCAAAACCAAGGATGAAGCAATTATACGAGTGTACTCACCATGAATTTCCTGCAGCATTAGAGATGATATCATAAATTATAAATGGATGAATCCCTGCTTGAGCACCTAGAGACATGGCCTCAAGCGAAGCTACAAAATGAATTCCTTCAAGGAGCTCAATTACCATTTTACATTTACTGCAAAGGGAAATAAAAAGCTTATTTTAGAAAACATAAGATTCAAGCTCCAAGATCGTTTACATTGATCATAGATATAGTTGCAACTAGAATATTAAGGACTTGTTTGAGCCCCATTTTTAGCAAAAAAAAATGCATTTTGGAATAGTAGATTGATGGAAAATGTGTAGTTTAAAAGATAAGAAAAAGTTTTGGATTTGCATATAATATTATTTTATTGAAAAATGCGTGATTGAAAAGTAGAGAGAAAATTGTATTTTGAAAATAATGGGAATCAAACAAGGGCAAAATTATATATATTTTATCTGCAACAATATTATAGGTATGTACTTGGACAGTATATTAATTTATGAAATCTCCTATCATCATCAATGATTAAATCAAACATAATTTCTTGTTCTAAACAGAGCAGGAGAAATGAAGTCAAAGAAAGCACACCTTCCAGCACCAAGTTCGCCCTCAAACATGATAAGTTTTTCACACATGGCTGCTCATATCACAACAGTTGCAATAAGAAGTGTGAGGAATATTTAAGAGAAGCATTTTCCCATATTTTTTAGTATAAAACTGCTTCAAAACAACTTGAAGAAAAAAGAAGACTGAACCAGAAAGAATAGGCTGTGCACATGAGGTGGACTCTGATCTTCCAGAAGATATAATCTGAATGACAAGAACAACAGCCATTCTGTACATCAAATGATAGAAGAAAGTATATTTAATCTTTAAGTAAAACATAATTCCACGTTTTTACCATCACTTTTCCATTCAAAACCTCTGATACTGCCTTCAAGACATACATGTCAACAACAAAATCCATCTTATAATCCTCTGCAAAAGCAAACCATTTAATACACACACACACACACACATATTGAGGCAGTAAATTCAGTCACGATTAACAGAACTAAAGTTGGACAGATGCATTAACCAATGTCATCATCTATCTTATTTCACTTTTTAGGATAGACTGGATTATTTCCCCAACTTTATTATGGAGGTGGGGGTTAGCAGTATAATTACTTCATAAACGCATAAAAAAAAGTATTAATTGGCACACCTACTTCATGGATCCAATGATTAGAAACTGAAATATAAAACTATAAATAAGCCTTTATACTAGAGTGGAAGATGAAACTTGCACGTCCAATGCCTGTAAAGGGAGACGGAAGGATGAAAGAGGCTGAAAGGAAAGGCAACTAAGAAACTAGGCAATCTAGAAGGACAATATGTATACGTCTATTTTGGATTAAAAAAATAATGCGTAATTGCATCAGAATGAAGCTTGGAGAGACAGAAACGCATGGATTTAAGCATAGAAAAGGCATGAATCATAAAGGATGTGTGAAAAATAATGTAGTCATGTTATGTGTCAAACAATAATGTAGAATCAATTTTTTTAATTTTTATCAGGTACAATGGGGAACCGAACCCATTTCTAGAAATATATAACTAGGAATTTCAAAGTACAACATGTCTGATATTAACGCTGTTTTCTTAGCCAAAATGAAATGGATGATAAATTCTTTCTGGTCAAATAAACAATTTTTTGAAGCAATATTTTTCATTTATTATTTTGACTTTTTATTACTTGTTGTCTTTACTATATGGTTTGAATTTTGGTAATATGTACATCATTTTGTTCATAAGTAAATAATAAAACATGAAATGATGCTTCAGTAAGAGGTCTAAGGACTACAAGAAAAATGGGTGAAGTCATTAAACTTAATCATTTTGATCAACATGGTTGAAAGTGATCTGGGGCTACTTCAAATGGAAAATAGGCAAGGCTGACGCAAACTGAATTAAACCAACGTGATGGGTGCTATTTCATCAAATTCATTATAAAAATGAGAAACAGAGTTTCTGAACTCAAGGGAGGAAAATGAAAATTAAGACTTGAGAAATGCAGGTAGGTAATGTCAGAATCCCCATAGGTAAACTTCACAATGGCTTTCTGAAGAGAGGTTGCAAACGTATATTTAAAAGAATAGATAATTATTCTAGTACGTTTTACTAAAGGTAACAGAACAGGGAATCAGCATATAAAGAAGTTGCCTGTAAGAGTCCTCTCCAGCTTCTGGATATGTGCCGGGCTTATGGTAGAATGGAGAACAATAACAGTGTCTTTCTGCAATTCTGGATGTTCAGAAAAGAATTATCAGTGCCTCTTAATCAGAGGGGCCAACTATTAACTTAAACTACATTCAAAAGCTCAAAGGCAACCTTTTAAAACACCCTCTTGACTGAAAATAATATCATTTATTTGATCAGCATGAGATATCAATATAACCAAAGCACTGACACCTGCAGGACAGAAAAAAAGGAAAAACATAAGAAATAACAATGAAAATTACACATGAGCAAGACATCAGAAGGCTATTGAAGAAAGATCTAACCATCTAAAAGTAGGTTTGAAAATACAGAACCATAATATAGCGCCATTTTCATTTAGTCATGGCCTTATGTCACCAGTTCTATATTCAGGGTTTTGCTTGTTCTCTTTCTGAAAATTAACTACAGAACTTGATTGATGTAAGACAGCAACAGTGTTTTGTTTATAACTGTCGTGATGACATATTAATTTTTCAATGTCTTCGTCAATATCCACCCCATTCTGTTCAATGAGACCTATTACGCCAGCTGCCTTCATGATTTGCCCGACTCAGGCCCATTTCGAAAAAAAATCTCTCCATTTTTATCACCCAGGATGCGTACATGACTGTGTGCTTGCAGTGTCATTCTTTCTTAGTTAAGAACTTCCACAATTTGCAGTTAAATGCCATAATTGTCAAAACCTTTAAGTCATCCTAGTAACTACCATAAGAAAGGAAGATACGTCCTAGATCAGTACATCATTATGAAAACTATTCATAGAAAGAAAAAATATATATGTATCAATTTGATTGCCGCAACAACTGTAAGATGCGAGATTAAGTAGAAGCCGATATTCTGAAAATAAGGAGAACGACAGACAAAAATGCAGCAAAAGGCAGAACTAGTATTTTCACCTTTTCCTGTCTCCATCAGATTGGCACTTCTTTTGCCTCCTAGCTTTGAGAACTCATCCAGCAGAGGACTGGATGTCTGCGAATGTAAAAATTGTAAGCATTTATGAAAATCAGACAATAATACCAGTCTCAGATGTAGGTCAATTACATGTCACTTCAGCACTTTAGATGATCAACTTTAATGCTAATTTGATGACTTGCAAACCTCATCCAACTTTAACTTTATGCTAGTAGTATTTTTATTCATTCTGGTTTTCACAAAATTCTTAGCTCCCTCTATTTCAGGAGTCCTTCGAAAATTGATGTTGTAACCAGTTCATTTGTGATGCTAATAATTATCAACCAAAAACATTCCTATTGTGTACACTAACCAGACTAGAAAGACATTATTCTATGCTATAGCTTAAACGTTTCCCAAAGAACCAAAACGAAGTCAGTCAAATAAAGTTATCACCTCAGCACCAAACATGACACCTACACGCTTAACAAGGTGACTGAAAAAACTTGTTAGATATTGCTAAGCATGTTCATATCATAATGTCCAGTTGCTAAAAGCACGTTAATGATCCATACCCAATAAGTACGAGATCTTCAATACTATGTAATGAACAAGTCTTTCCCAACATTTGCTTTACTTACATTTGCACTATGTGCTGCATATTTGCACTATTTACAATCAAAAGAGTGAAATATATTTTCTTTTCTTTGTTCACTAAGAACACGTACGAAATAGTTTTGGTAGAAACGTACATGGATAATGCTAACTTTTAGATGCACGAACAACTATAATTATTGTCTTGCCCATACCTTAGAACTTCCACATAAATCAAAGTACACGTGTAAAGAAAATTCTTTGAACTTATATTCTGAAAAACAGAACAATAATGAAACTTAATAGAGATTTCAACCATTCTATACAAGGATCCAAATCCATAAAATACACACTACATCCAGTATTAGTTTTCTGGATTACCCTAGTTACCTTTAAGTAACCACCCTTAAGTACCAATAATTCTTGTAAACTACCTAAAAAAAGTCTGTTGCTTGGCAAACAGGTTGATTATTTAGGGCCTCACTTAATTAAAAATTGAGCACAATCAAAACTAGCTCGATTGCAATTAGAACTAGTTAACCACAAGACTAGAATTATCAAAACCTATAGCAGAAAGAATATGATAGAGGACAAACTAAATACTTCAACATATTGCTCTCCCGCATATTAAAGAAAGGTTTTACAACGCAAGATTGAATTTTGTTGGGCCCCAATTTGTAAGCTTTATTTTGGATCTCGATTATTAATTTGTGGGTTGATTATTTTTGGGCTCTAGATAATGTTGGGCTATTAACTTATCTTGGGGTGAGCCTGTTTGCAGTTGTTATTTGTCTTATTCTCTACTCAAATACTACTTTGTATGGCTAGGATCATGTCATCCAAGATGGAGATCTTCAATCTGACTGGACCCATGATACCTGAAAAGTTAAATGAAAAAAAAATTATATTTATTGGGCTAGGTGTGTCGAGTTCTTTTTGCATGGTAAGGGCTTATTTAACCACCTGCTCTTAGACAGGCCTGTTGCTAAGTCCCCAGACATTGATTCTACTCTCAATGATCAACGGGATCAAGAGGATAACGCCAACATTGAACTTACAATGAGCAGTATTAAGCCTCATATCGGGTCTTATCTCTTTATATGTCTATAGCTAAGCAAATTTGGAACATCTCAAATGCATATATTCTGGCATTGGAAACATTACTCGAATTTATAAGACATCTAAACAATATTTTGGACTTGAAAAGGGCTCCTCTAGCTTCGTTGAATATTATAATAAGCTTTTGGCTATGTGCAAAGAGAAAAATGTGCATCAATCTCTCTCCATTGACTTGAAAGTTATGAAAAACAATAGGAAGACATTAATGTTGTTAAATTCCTTATCAGCCTTCCTTCAGAGTTTAAAGCAATTCAAACACAGATTTTAGGTAGGAAAGAGTTTCTTAGTCTTGTAGAAATATTCTCTCGTATTCAGCGCTCTACTCTTCACTTAGTATTTCTGGCAATCGTTCTGCTTTTATTGCTCGAGGTGGCTTATCTTGGAGTGGACGTGGCAGTTGGAGTGGACGCGGCGGAGGTGGTTTTAACTCTCGGGGTGGACGAGACACTAGAGGAAGTAGTCGTTCGGGAAATTGTAAACCTCGAAAATGTTCTCATTGTGACTAGGGATGTCAACGAACCGAAATTCTAGGCTCGGGCAAAATCTCGTAACTTTTTTTCGGGCCTGAGCCGGGCCGAGCAAAAGCTTGGCAAAAAAAATTAGGCTAGACCCGAGCTTTCGACTCGGACCTTTTCGAGCCGAGCCGGGCCGGCTAGGGTTTTGTTTAGTTTTAGATTTTTTTTATTAATAAAAAGGCAGGGTAGCAACCTGCTACCTATTTTTGGCAGCAACACGCTGCCTTTAATTTTTTTTAAATATATGCTCCATTCTCCCGAGCCGGCGAGCCACACGGGCCGGCTCGGACTTTGACCGACACCTAAAAATGGGGCTCAGCCCGAGCCTCGAGCCGGTGGCCGGACTCGAGCTTTTTTCGAGCTGAGCCACGACGGCCCAAGCCGACAAGCCCTATTGCCATCCCTAACTATGACCATATCGATCACTCCATTGATTATTTTTGGAATTTATATGGAAACCTATTGGCTCGGCCAATCAGGTCTTATCTACCTAGGATGATAACTCAAATCTAGATTAATGAATAACTCTACTTCAACACCGGAGTCTGATTTCATGTCCATTCCACGGGATAAGTATGCCACGTTCTTATCTCACAAGCAGGCCACTTCCACTTTTATGGCCACTATCGCTCAGTCGGCTACTATAACTTCTCATTGTCTCTTATCATCCTCTCATTATCCATGGATCATCGATTGCGAAGCAACCGAACACATGACTGGTTCGTCTACTTCTCTTCATTATCATCCTATTAAATCTTTCAAATATGTCACTCTTGCTGACAGTTCTAGACTAGTGTTGTAGGCTCGGGTAATGCTAATCTTAATCCGAACATTGATTTGTTAATTGTCCTTCATGTTCTTAGGTTTCCATTTAGTTTGGTGTCTATTAGTAAGATTACCACAACTCTTCAATGTTCTATAACATTTTATACTTCTATGTGTATCTTTCGGGATCTCAAGACAAAGATGATGATTGGTATGAGGGAATGAAGTTGGTGGCTTGTATTACCTGGATCTTTCACCAGTCTCTCCTCGAGCCCTTAAGTCTTTTGTTTCACTCATACAGTGACATTGTCGTCTTGATCACCCTTCTCTTTTCATTTTGAAACATCAAGTCATTAGTCTTCATAATGTGTCCTCTCTTGAGTGTGAAGCTTGTCAACTTAGCAAGCATCACTGTGTGTCTTTTCCTTTAAGAACTGTTTGTTGTGTTTCTCGACTATTTTAATTCGTTCATCCTGATGTATGGGGACCAATCAATATTTTATCTAATAAATATTAGTATTTTGTCATTTTTGTGGATAATTATTCCCGTATGACTTGGTTATTCTTAATGAAAAATCGTTTTAAGTTACTTTCTATCTTTCAATCTTTCGCACTATGATCAAAACTCAATTTAATCAGAAAATTTGTATTTTGCGGTCTAATAATGCCAAATAATATATGTTTGCTTCTTTTACCTCGTATCTTTCTTCCAGAGGCATTGTCATCAAATATCATACGCATATGCTCCCCAACAAAATGTGGTTGCAGAATGCAAAAAATCGTCATTTGTTAAATGTTATTCGTGCTCTCATTTGTCATATGCATATCCCTAAACCCTTTTGGAGTGATGTCGTCCTCAATGCATTCTATCTCATTAATCGCATGCCAAAAGGGATATCATTGCTTCATTGCTTCTCTACAACACAATTTTGTAAGTGCAGATATCACTTTCAATGAGTCCACACCCTATTTTTCTAATCATAGTAAGTCAGCATAATTCACTCAAGTCCTATTAACTTACCCGTTTCATATCTACCCGTTGGTATTTTTCCAAAACGAGACTCGTCTCCATCTATTACACAAGATTTGTCCTCCCCTCATGAGGAACCACTACCTCATTTACAAGTTTACACTCGACGATCTAAGCCACCAACATCTGCGGCCCCATCCATCACCTTGCCATCTGTAGATCTTGCACCCGTCATCTCTTCTCATCTTGAGTCATCGTTCATTGCTCACGTAAAGGTAAACATACTTGTGTAATTAAACATCCTATAAGCCATTAGTCACTTTTGATTCGTTGTCATCATCGTTTTTCTGTGTCACATACCAACTTTCAAGTGTTTTTGTATCTAAGATAGTAACAGAAGCTTTATCTGATCCAGAGTAGCGAAAGGCTATTGAATTAGAAATGGTGGCCTTGCAGGAGAATAAGACTTGGGATCTCGTTCCTTTACCACCTCGGATACAATCTGTTGATATTAGATGGGTTTTTGTTCCTAAATTCAATCCTGATGGGACTACTGATTGATTGAAAGCTCGATTGGTTGCTAAAGGTTACACACACGAACTTATGGTATTGATTATGATGGAACATTCTCTCCAGTTGCTAAGATCTCTTCTATTCGCGTTTTGATTTCTATTACTGCTAATCTTGGTTGGCTACTATTTCAATTAGATATTAAGGCCCCATTTGGCCCCCATTATTTGGATTTATAATGGAGGAATAGCATTTTTTTTTAAGATTGTGTGGTTGAAAGTAAGAGAGAGAAAAAATTAAATTAAAGTGAAGAGTTTTAAAGGGGGCTAAACGGGGGCTAAGAATTCCCTCCTTTATGGTGATTTGCACGAACCTTTATATGGAGCAACCACCTGGGTTTATTGCTCAGAGGGACTACCAGAACTATGTTTGTAAATAGAAAAAGACTTTGTATGGATTAAAGCAATCACCAAGGACATGATTTGGGAAATTTTCTGAGAGCATGTTATGGAATTTGGTCTTCAGATGTTTTATCTACAAACTCGCGTAGGTCATGTTATACTTGTAATTTATATATAGATATTGTAATCACTGGCGATGATGCATGAGGAATTGTCCTATTAAAACAATTTCTACAACAACATTTTCAAACTAAAGATCTAGACAAGTTTCAATATTTCTTAGGTATTGAAGTCGCTAGGCCTTGGGCAGGTATTAACTTATCTCAAAGAAAGTATGTACATAACCTAGGCCCCGTTTGTTTCCTATTTTCATAAGAATGAGAATGAAAAATATAGTCGTTATGAACCCCATACAAGAGATAGAAATTTAAATTTGATGGCTTAATGTAATGGATAACAGTCATATTTTTCATTTTAATGAGGAAAGAATGTGAAACAAACATGGGCCTAATAGAAGAGACAGGTTTTCTTGGAACTCGTCATGTTGATACTGCCACGGATCCTAATATGAAACTTTTGAAGGATGAAGGAGAACCGTTTGGAAAACTTGGTAAATATCGTTGTTTGGTTGGAAAATTGAATTATGCTACCATCATAAGACCAAATATTTTCCATGTAGTTAGTGTCAGTAGTCGGTTCTTGGATGCTCCTCAAATTCCTCATTAGGAAACTATGATACGACTTATTTAGTACTTGAAAAAGACTATAGGTCTTAGGTTATTGTACAAACCAAATGGACATATTAGAGTAGAAGTGTTTACAGCTACAAATTGGGTAGGATCTCTTTGAGATAGATGGTATACTACTTGTTTCTATACTTTTCTCAGTGGTAATCTTGTACCTTGGAAGAGTAAAAAAACAAACTGTAATAGCAAGATCAAGTGCGAAACAGAATATAAGGCAATGGCTAGTATTACTAGTGAGTTGACATGGTTGCAACATTTTTGTCAAAGAATCAATCTCTTACCTTCTACCCTTATTCCGATTTTCCGTGATAATTAGGTCACTCTACATATTGAGTCCAATCCAATCTTGCATGAAATGACCAAATACATTGAAATTAATTGTCACTTTATTCGATGTTTAACCTTCTTCTCTCAACAGCTCATACAAACCGTCCCTTAAATAGTACAAATATAGCTCCTATTTGGTAGATTAAGAAGTTGCTAAAAATCCAAGTCAAAATCGACAATTAATTTTAATCACACATTTCATAAGATCTCAACTTTTTCAACTTTTTGGTCACACATTTCATTAAATTTTGTCAAGAGATACTAAAATTTGATTTTTATCTACATCAAGTAGGGGCAAAATGTGAAAATTTTATATCATCATTTTTATTAAATCGAATGATACCCTTTTAGTTTGAGGTGCACAAGAATAGTTGTTTTGATTCTAATATTTAGTTGAAGAAAATGCTCGGAAACATTTTAACTAATTAAGTCTTTTATGGAAAACTACATTCATTCAAGGAGATCCCAAGTGGGAATTGTGAATTCCATAAATTGTGGAGTTTGGCTCCTTTTTAAGCTTTTTTTTTTGGGGTAGTACTAACGCAAAACTGCCATGAAAAGAGCTTAAGAAAGCTTCGTTCAAGCTTAGACAAACATGATCTAAAGGCCTGTTTGATATGCCATTATTTTTCATGGAAAATGGAATTCAAATTCCAACTTCCATTTTTGGGCTGTTTGATAGCATTTTTTTCCAGTTAATTGGTTTTCTTGCCACCTAGACATTTTCTTGGTTTTCCTTGAAAATCAATTCCCACCATATTGGTGAGAATTGATTTTTTAGGCTACTGTTGCCTTTTTTTTCAATGGAAATACATTCTATCCTTAATTGTAAAAAATATTTTCCTATAATTGACAATTTTCATGTTTGGTGTTCGTTTGGCTTTATTTTTCTATAATTAACAATTTTCATGTAAAATAAAGTCAAACGAACAACAAAAAATAGATGATTTTCTTGGCTTTTTTTGGCAATGGAAATAAATTTCATCCCCAATACCAGTAAATTATATCCCTTTAATTGACAATTTTCATGTAAAACAAAGCCAAATAAACACAAAAAAACTTTTATTTCAACATTTTTCACATGAAAAATTATACCAATCAAACACAATAATTGACAATTCCCAGTAAAATAATTTATATGCAATTCAATTTCTTGAAATTCATTTTCTTTCCACCCAAATTTGACTTTACAATCAAATGGACCCTAAATGCAAAAAATAAATAAATAAATAAATAAATTGTCAATCATACTTTTAAGTTGCTTATTTAACAAAACATTATTTTTTAGATTACCTTTTCTACTAACAAAAGTTACTTTTCTAGAATGATTTAGAAACGTAACTTTTAAGCACAAGCAAACATGGTCCAAAAAATATGCACCAATTTTCAAGGAACTAAAACTGATTTTGTAGACAAAAGAAAGCTGATTTTGTCGAAAAAAGAAAGCGACGATTATGATAAGTATTAGCTTCCTTTTGGAAGATTTATAAGTCATTTATAAATTGGTTGAACTTTATTTTCAACTACACATTCTAAATGATCCACTAGTACTATTTACTTATCCGTCACTCATTTCTAGCTATTTATAAATTCTTTCCAAACGGAGGATTAGTCACTGCAACAGTTGCAACTTTTCGACTCAAAATAATTACATGTGAATCTAGCTAATAATTGCGTTTGATAAATATCCAATCCCTTCAATTAAATTCCCTAGTGAACTGTTAAAGTAACAAATTATTTCCACTTCGAAATTTTCATATGTTGGACCTTTTTTTTCCTTTTCAGACTATGCTGCACACTACTTATCCCCACCAATTATGGATTTATTTCAAGATTTGCATCAAAAGACTGCAAAACTACTTAAAAATTTTACTTACAAGAACTCAGATCATATAAAGATATAATCTATAATCTATTCAATACCTATCACCAAACACCACCCAAAAAGATTCAATTAAATCGAGACGTGACAGAACAAAACACTAAAACAAACAAAACAAAAAGTATTATAGAGTTGACCAACTTAGCATCATATAATTATCTTTATTGAAACCCGCTTCTATGGTTTTCCCAGTAAAACACAAAATAAAATTTGACTTTTCAATCGAAAACTAGTAATTTAAAAGGAAATTGGGCAAACCTCGAAAGCTTGAACGGCATAGCCAGAATGGAGAAGAGCAGCCGCCAAATCCAAAGTGATTTCATCCAACCCAACAAAACCGACTGCGCCGTGAGCCATTTTCTGCAAAGAATTTTACGGACTCCCCAAAAAAAGTTATATAGATATAGGTATCTGTATAAGATTTTCCCTTCTGTATATAGGTATATTGAAAGTACCAATTAAGCCCAGAGTTGGTGATCAGGGTCGTGCTGATGCAGAATTGATTCTAAATGACAGTAAAAAGAGCGGGCAACGAATCAACTTCCCCTAAGTTGATAAGTTGTACTGATGTTTGACGTAGCTAGAAAGTCTTGGAAATTATATGAATAATGAATGGATAAAAATTACAGTTCAGTTACAGCTCAGCGTGAGTCCCCTCACGTGCTGTAAACTCGTACGGTACAAAATAACCGTAAAAATTATGGATTTTATCTGAATATGTAGATATTGCTCCGGTTTGACCACATTTTCATTTTCATTTTCATTCTTTTTCTCTTTCTTACTTTCAATCACACGATCTTTCATAAAAAACTTTTCATTCTTTTTTAACCGTACATTTTTCAAAAAATTATTATTCCAACCATTAAATTTCGACAAGAATGGGGACCAAACGGGGGCTATAAACTTGATCCATAAGTGAAATAAGACTCCGTTTGGTCCCCATTTTGTAGAAATGAAAATGGGTGGAATAGTATTTTTTTGAAATTTGAATAGTTAATAAAGAAAGAAAAGTTTTCAATCTATGTGTAATATTATTTTATGAAATATTGTATGGTTAAAAATAAGAAGAAAAAATGGAATGGAATTAAATAGATGCCAAACGGGGGGCAAAATTGAAAGAGACATAGGATGTGTATAATTAAAAGATGATTACGCACATGGGTTGACATGGTTCCATATTGTTCAGGTTCCAAGAAAATCGAATCGAATTATGAACCAATGGTTTTTTTGATAATGGAACCAAATGATTTTTTTAAAGATATGAAACCAAATTGAACCGACCCGTTCGGTTATGATTTGGTTTGATTTGGATCTAATTTCATTTTCTTGAATTTTTAGATTTGAATCATATAAATTAGTAATATATACCTAAATAAGAAAATAAACATCAAACATTGCAAACAAAATATATTCATAATTTGAATACACAAGTCAGTTTTCGTTTTCATATAAAAAAATATTTAATAAGTAATAGTAATGAATCGCTAAATTAATTACAGTAGTTTTGAAGACACGCCCCTACAATAAAGAATGAATTATCAAAATTTTTACGGTCCACTACCACAGGCAATATTAACCGTTTAATATTTCATGAATATTTATCAGGTTTTCCTCTATTTGTGAAGAACATAAATAACTCATCAAACAATCAAGGTAAAAAATAGAGTTTAGAGACTATTGACCAATTTAATTTTTCGATCTTAAATGACAATTCATTGACTTGATGTAATGCGGTACCTGTATGCTGCGACGTTGTGTGAATTGGAAATGAGTGAAGGAGAAAAAATTCAACTGAATACGAAATTAGGGTGTAGACCAACTAATGAGTTGTTTATCTCTAATGACCCAAAATTGATCAATAAACTGTATTCAATTAATGGGCTATCTCCAATGAATATAAAATTATGACCTCCACTAATTATTATATATAAAATTAAATATTAAGTTTGGTTTTAGTTCTGATTTTTGAACTAGAACTTAACCAGAACCAAAATCAAATGGTTCTCAGTTCAAAGAACCAAAATTATTAATTTTTTTTTATAGAATCGAACTGTTTGGTTTGATTTAGTCCGAACATTTTGTCCATAAGTTACTTTTATTAACCTATATAATTATTATAAATACAAGAGTAAGAAAAGTTACAATTTTCGAAAAAAATATATAGTAATTTACATCATGCATAGTTCATGATGTATCAAAAATGTGAAATAAAATTCCCTTCCACTCATTAAATAATATATTGTGACATGTGAGTAACATTACTTTAAGAAAATTATAATTATCAATTAACATTCTAGATCTAGAGCACATGGAACGGAAATGACAAGGTATGAATTGTACGTGCTTTAAATGATTGAGACTTTTTAAACTAACGTGAACAAATTAAGACTTCGTTGAAAGTTGTTGACTTCCAAGAAAATAGAGTAATTCTATTCATCATCACTGGTACTTAGAACTAGTTTGCATGGCAATTACATGATGTTAAATGATAAATTTATATAAATGTAAAAGTCACTATGTATGCTTTGTGTTATCGGAAAACCATTCCATCCTTAATGCAAGAATGAGAATGGATCCTACATCCATTCAAAAAGGCACTGAGACATCCAATTGAAGAAAGTGGAAGTCATGAAGGAGAGGAAGCAAAAGCTAATAAAAAACAAAAAAGAAAACTCCTATCCGATCAATGAAAGGAATGACTAATACCGAATGTACTAAAGTGAAGGTTCAACGGAATCAAGAAAATGGTTCTGACCTTTATCCCCCAAACCCACAATGATTGAATTTGGAAAAAAAAAAATAGAAACTCTAATTAATGAAATATACATAATTAATCTATAGAATTCACAATAAAACTACAGTATTAATAAGTGTTGATACAAAATGAAATTCCATATTCAAATTAATCGAGTTCAATATAATACACAAAAAGTAATTATTGAATTCTAATTAGTCAGGAAGTAATGAGTGTAAATATTGTTGAAGATCTCTTTTATCAATCATTTCATTTTTATTTTTATTCTTTAATACACGAGGTACAAAATTGGTGAACATTTTTAATATGATAATAACTTTTTTACATTTGATTTTAATATAAATTTCGTATCTTTGAAAATACACAACATATCGATATATATCTTGTTATTCTAAATAAGCTTACATTGCAGAAGCTAACAAAGAAAGATAATAGTCTTCTAGTTTAATACTATTTTATATAGAATTGGATCTCGATCAATTATTTATGAGTTTTTCTCAAGTGAATTGATAAAATATATACAGAAACATGCAACATGATATACATGCTACAACAAATAATTATAATAATAATAATAATAATAATAATAATAATAATAATAATAATAATAATAATAATAATTGTTTCCTAGTTTCATAATTAAGCCATTTCATTGGCAAACCAAAATCATCTCTAATAATATATGCCCATCCAAGAAAGCGGTTGCCTTCAGCATCATCTGCTCCGATAAAAGCAGTTTGATCATCTATGTATGGTAGAAACCGACTCAGCAACCGAAGTTATGGGTTTGAAGAGGCTCATATACGGAACGTCACGAATAATACTTGAAGCGGGAGATTCAATTAATAGAAATTCCAAAGTTGAAATTTCACCTCTACCATTAGTGACTTATTCGGAAATTAAATGAAATAAGCCATTTTAACTCTGTGGTAGAGTAACTCCATGGTAGAAGTTTAGACAAATTTATTTTAGTACACCTCGAGTATTTTCATTGAGATGCATATTTAATAGTTGCGATCTACTATTTAATTGAGACTTATACATAAAAGAATAATTCACACTCAATTAAGCGGTGATAGGGATTACTAAGTTCCCGTTTGATTTGAATAAAATTAGATTTTTAGTAAATTTTAATAAAAATCAATGAAATGTGTTATCGAAAAATTGATACAAATTCTGGATCCTATAAGAGCATCTCTAATTGTCCTGTAAAATAGATCTAAATTATGATTTAAATACCTAAAGTGGTTGAAAATATATCCAATGATATGCAAAGGAAATTCAAATTACATTTTTTGGCGAAAAATGTAAAAATAATATGTAACTTTACATATTTTTAGGAAACCAAAAAATGAAGTTAGATCTTTTCATTAGAGCAAAATTGAACTTAGATCCACCAGAATGTAAAAACGATTTTGAAAATACCATTTTACATTCAAGTTTGTATTACCATTGAAAACGCTCTAAAATATGTGATTAAAAATGAATGCTAAAAAATTTAAAAATGGAACCCAAATAAGAACTAAATTACACAGTTCAAGGGTACTAATCCCGTTTGGTCCCCGTTATTTGGTATTATAATTTTTGGATTAGTTTTTTTTTTTCGGAAAATAGGTGATTAAAAATAAGGAAATTTTTTTAATTTATGTATATATTATTTTATTAAAAATGTGTGATAAAAAGAAGAGAGAGAAAATTGTATTATAACTTTAATGGGTTCAATATCTTCTTAAAGCGTAGATCTCCATCCCTCTTAAATATTAACTTCTATTAAATTCAATGCATGGGAAATGGTCCTCACCTCACCAAACCTCACATTAAAGTGGTTTCTCAATAAGAAAATAAATAAAAATGTCCCGTCAGTATCCAGCTGTCCGTAATAATTTTCCGTGCCAACTCAAACCTCCGACGCAATCCAATTCATGGTCATTTTTATTTGAGAAAAAACTTGCAAGTATGGTCCCAAACCTTTCACTTAGTTGTAGAATGTACCCAAACATTTAACTTATTGCCACCACAATTTCAAATCTTTCATTCCATTGCATTCGGTGGACAGATGGATTTCGTTCATCGGATTGTTAATTGACCAAAAAAATTAAATAATTAATTTATTTTGATCAATTAAAAGAATGATAAAATTGTAACTTTATATTTCTTTTATAAAATAATTAAAATAACAAAAGTTTTTAACTATTCATCTTCTTCTCAAACCTCCCAATTATGAGATAAGATACTAATAAATTAGTTTGTTTAGCATGTACAAGACTTCTAAGATGTTATTAACTTTGACCTTCTAGTTTTAGAGTAAAATTGAGACCCCTTGACTAAAACAGGTGGCGTTTTTAACTAATTTAATGTTCGTTACAATTTATTTTCACTTGTATCCACATGAAAATGAACGAAGATAAGTGTTTACTAATTGTTGAATTTAATCTTTAAATTGTGATAATTTTTAATAGATTTCGGTAGCTTTTTAAGTCAAGTTTTTGGTAAATAGTGATAGCTCTATTAGTTCATATATAAAAAGCGTATGATCATTTTAAACGTATAAATGTCGGTTCTTCCAATTTTGTGTTCGTTTTGCTTCATTCACATTTCTATCCACTTGAAAGTGTTAACTACATTTGGACGTTACGACCTACATAATTCAAACTATAGTGAGTCATATCATAGATTCAGTTGGAAACTACACTACATTTGACAACAAAGGAAAACATACGAAATAAGTATGGTATACAAAATATAGCACATGCAGTCATTCAACATGTACAACTTATCTAGATGTTTCAGACATTGTTATACTAGTATCGAAGTGAAAATCAAGACCCCGTGATCCAAAACGGCATGAGATCATTTTAAACGTAAGTGTGTCGTTTATACTAATTTCGTCTCTATTTCATTTTATTTCGATCATATTCCCTTAAAAGTGTAAGGATGAAATGTTGGAAGCTACACTAAACTTGACCATTTTAAATGTATGGGTGTCGTTTATACTAATTTCGTATCCATTTCCTTTTATTTCGTTCATATTCGCTTAAAAGTGTAAGGATGAAAGGTTGGAAGCTACATTACACTAGACAACAATAAAAAATGTAAGTAACAAATATGTCATACAAAATATAACATGTATAATCGTTAAGCATGTACAACTTATCCAAATTCCGTTTTAGTGGTTTGAGAGTGAATTCGAGACCCTTGTGACCTAGAATGGCATGTGGTCGTTATAAATGTATAAGTGTCCTTTTTACTCATTTCGAGCATGTTCACTTCATTCTCGCTCCTATCCACTTAAAAGTGTAAAGATGTAAATTTTAGCTATATTTAGACTTTATGGCCCCACACAAGTTCAAATGATATCCGGTTGGAAACTATGCTATACTACTCTTCATAACAAAGGAAAACGTTTGTACAACTCATATATGATGTTCCAAACATCATTTACTAATTTTGGAGTGAAATCAGGATCACATCCACAAATATTTATTGAAGTGAGGCCTTTTGGAAGATTTCATCAAGACATCCTCAGGAGGTAGCCCTACTCAATAATGTTGGCATATCTCCATCCAATATATGGTATAGCTTTATATGCTAAAATTTTTAGAAGATTCAAAATATTATAATATAAATAAAATGAATAATAAAAATTAATTTTAAAAGCATTACTTGCAAGGTAAGTGAAAAATCTATAAATTGAATATTGTTATGGAAAGAAAGAAATGAGAAGAAAGTAAAAAGAAATAAATAGAGTTGTGTATGATTTATTAAGAATCAAAGTCCTATATTTATAAGTAAAAATTATGGATACAATGATAATAATTTCTAGAGTTGCAATGGTACAATTACCATTCACTAATAAACTTACCATTTACAACACTCTCATTGAATGATACATTACAAAATATATGCCACATTAAAACCTTATTTGATAAAAACTCAACAAGAAAAAAAAAATAAATGAAGAAAAAAGGGTACAATTATTTTAGAGTATTAAAAATAGATACTGCCTCATTAAAATCTTACTAGGAAAATTCAGTGGGATAAAATATATGCAGAGGAAAAAGAGTACATACACTCCCCTAATGTTGATCACTGAAAATCTTTGAATCGACACATTCCAATTTTATGAACCAATTTCTTAAATGTAGATGTCGACAGTGCATTTGTGAATAAATCGATCATATTGTCACTTGAGCGAATTTGTTGGATATCAATGTTGTTTTTCTTCTGGAACTCATGTGTATGAAAGTAGCTTTCTTTGAGTTTTGCAATACAAGCTGCATTGTTTTCATATAAAATTGTTAAACTATCTTTTGTTGAAGTTAACCTCCATGATGCTTGGATGTGATGGATCATGTTTCTCAACCATATACATTCTTGACCCACTTCATGGATTTCAATAGTTTCAAAATGATTTGAGGATATTGCTGGCAATGATTGTTTCATAGATCTCCATGATATAGGTGTTCCTATATGTATAAACACATATCCTATTTGTGATTTAGCTTTATATAAGTAACAGAGATAACCTGCATTTGCATATCCCACTAAAGCGGATCCCGACTATTGAGAATATAATAATCTCAAATCAACGTGCTATTCAAGTAACGAAAAATATGTTTAATACAATTACAATGTCTTTGATCTGGTGTAGAGTTATTATTTAAAAAAAAAAAAAAAAAAAAAAACTATGTTAGGTCGAGTTCAGTTTTGAAGATAAGTCAATACTCTAATTGTATTAAGATAGGATACTTCAGGATCAAGAACATTTTCTCCATCTTCAAATAAACGAAATAAATCTTTTTTCACATCAAATGATCAAACAACAATAGGTGATGGCAATATATGTACATTATACATATGAAAATGTTTTAAAACTTTTTCTGTATATATAAATTGATAAACAAATAATTCTTTTGGAAAGTGTTCAATCTGCAACCCAAGACAAAATTTGATTTTTCCCAAGTCTTTCATCTCAATTTTTTTTTAAATAATCTGCAGTTTTGTTTAGCTCTTTAAGAATTTCAATTAAATTTAAATTATCAACATAAACTGCTACAATTATAAATCAAATATTTATTTTCTTTATGAAAACACATAGGTAGATATTGTCATTTTTATAACATTCTTTCAACAAATATTCACTAAAGTGATTATATCACATGTCTGGATTATTTCTATCTATATAATGATCTTTGCAATTTAATTGAAAACATGATTCTTAGGCATATATCATTTGTTCCTGACACTATAATATATGTCACTATTAACTGAACAATAAAAGTAGACAATTATTATATCCATAAGGCGCATATCGAGCTTTTATGACACAATCAAACTAATTGAGAATCTAAAAGTGATGGTGTCTATTACGGGAGAGTATGTCTCTTCATAATTAATTCCTAGTTTTTGTGAAAAACCTTGAACTACAAGTTGGATTTTGTACATTGTAATTTCATTATTTTCATTTCTCTTTCGTATAAAAACTCATTTGTATTGAACGGGGAATACATTTTCAGGTGTTCTAACTACAGGTCCAAACACTTTTCGTTTCTCTAAAGAATTCAATTCAATGTGTATAATTTCTTTCCATTTTGGTCAATCATTTCTAGATTGACAATCTTTAATTGACTTTGGTTCAGGATCCTCATTTTGCATAATATTAAGAACCACATTAAATGCGAAAATATTATTCATAACAAAATTATTTCGTTCCCATAATTTTACGAGATAACATATAATTTATTGAAATCTTGTTATTTTCGGACACTTGTGGTTCTTTAGGGACTATATTTTCAATATTTGATTGATCAACCTTTTTTTAGTGTTACTTCTTTCGGAATTATTAGTTTTTCTCTTGTACTTTTCTTTTTCGAGGTACAAAATCTTTTAAACCAACTGATCGATCAAGCTTTTGGCGTATTTGAGATTCATTTGCTCTAACAACTTGTCCTTCAAGGACATCAATTTTTGCTGGAATATTTTCTACTAGACCAAATGTCAAGTTCATGACCAAATGCCAGTTGCAAAGGTAATATTGATAATAAGCAATTGGTCTAATACGAACCAGTGACGCAACATGTAATAATAACATGACCCCAAACAGAAGCTGTGACTTTTTTCATAAGTAATGGTCTTACAATAAGTTATATACATTTAATAAACGACTCCGCTAAATCATTTTGTGTATGGACATGCACAACTAAATGTTTAATAACAATCTCAATTGACATATAGTAATCATCGAATACTTGTGATCTAAATTCACCAGTATTGTTAAGACAAATAGTCATGATTGAGTAATTAAAGAATTGCGCTTGTAATTTTATGATTTGAGCAAGTAATCTAGCAAAAGCTTCATTCCTAGTAAAAAGTTGGTAAACATGTGACCATCTAGTAGAAGAATCAATTAATACCATGAAATAATGAAATAGTCCACATGGTGGATGTATTAGCCCACATATATCTCAATGAAATCTTTCCAAGAAAATTGGAGATTCAATGTTTATCTTTGTAGTTGAAGGTCTAATGATTAACTTATCTTGCGAACAAGTTACACATGGATAATTATTAGATAAAAGAATCTTCTTACTATTTAAAGGATGTCAATGTGAGTTGTTTATTATTCGATGCATCATTATAGCTCTTGGATGTCTAAGTCGATCATGCCAAAGTATAAATTTTTTTGGTTAACAAACTTCTGGTTCGTGACAATATTTGATTCATTCATTCTTATAAATGTATAATATATGCCAAATGGGAGCGCTTAATATTTTTCTTTTATCGGCTTCTGGCCAATGTTATTTTTTTACATCGTCTCAATATGATATTCATTGCAGCGAATATCTTTAAAATTAAGTAAATTTCTTTTGAATTTGCTAGAATATCGTCAATATATAGTTTTGTAAGCTCTTCTGAAACTTTCAACGATATTCGATGCACCTGATATTGTATTAACATTATTTTCTACTAACGTTAAATTCTAAAAAATACTGTTATCTTGAAGAATTGTGTGCATAGTTGCACTATCTGCTAAACAGATATCTTAATGATCAATCTTAAATTTTATAAGTATTTCAATATTTATGCTTTTTCAAAAGCACTAATATGATATTATTTGAGAATATTTAAACATCGAATTGTTGCTCTTTTAGAGCGATAAATTAATATTCTTATTGAATATTAATAAAACTAAAAGTTATTTTCCTTTAAAAATTATAATTTAGTATTGAGTAATTTAATTTGTCATTCTTCAGGATTATAACTAGATATATATTTTTCTAAAAATGTGCTACTTCGAGAGCACATTATATTTTATTGTTACTTTTTCAAGAGCAGTATATCAATATTTTTCTGAAATATTGAAAATTATAATTTATCCCCTTCAGGGGCAAGTAATATTCTTCAAGAATAAACATTATAATGTTGTGCTACTTTAAGAGCAATAGTATGATAAATTATTAATTTAAAATTTATAGAAGAACGTTTAAAATATTTAATTACTATATAGGCATGATATAAATTTATATAGAAAAATTAATTATAAAAAATGTATAAATAAAATAATCTTTCAAACATACAAGTGAATTGGCTTCATATCTAAATATGTGTATATGACAAAGTAATCATTATGCACATAATGAAATAATCATTATAGATTTGCGTACAAGCAAAAGGACATAAATGAAATAGAAGAAGAAGCGTTTTGGTGCATATGTATGTAGAAAAACACATTCCATCAAATTAATTTTGGTACATATGATAGACGATTCTGCTTAAAAAAATTACCATCTTAAGTAAATTTTGAAAAATTAAACTTTCATATTGATAACGTATTATGAAAAAAGAAGAAAATAGAAAGAAGCTATTAGACTTGTATGCGTTTTGTTAAAAACCAAAGTCCTATATTTATAGGCAAGAATTAGAGATACAACGGTAATAATTTTAAGGTTGTATGAGTACAATTGTCATTCACTAATATACTTACTATTTACAACAAATATATATACACACACCCACATATATATACACACACATACATACATATATATATATATATATATATATATATAGACATACACACACACACACAGATATATATTTCTCTCTCTCTCCCTCTCTTGTCAAATATAGCTTAAAGGTTAAACCCTAACCTTAAGGGTCCCCCACCACCTCTGCCCTGGAGTATCGTGAGGGAGGTAAAATATAGCTTAGCTAATATGTTAAGAGGCAGGAGTGAACGTGCCAAAATGATACATTAAACTACTTTTGAGTTATGAAAGCCAACCGGGAGCAAACAATGGTACTACTAGTTAAACCTACTAATTAGTAGCTTTTAAACCTTATAAACAAGTGAATTAAATCTAGTACCATGCAATATTATCACATGCCTACTTTTAAGTTTTTCTATTTGGACATTAACTTCCTTAAAAATCTCAAATACAGATATTATAAAACAAAAGACGGACATGTTAGAAAGCAATAAATTGGGGCGATTAAAATCCTTTACTTGACAATCACCTTAAATTAAAGATGTGAATATCAAATTTCAAACTTTGTCCCTGTTTTTTCTACACTAGTGACTTTTTTCTAGTGATTCTACACAATAATACATTTTTGTAAACATGTTGGCAAGCCACTTATAAGCTGAAATTCCAATCCATAATTAAAAAAGAAAGAAAGAAAACACCAATGAGTTTCTTACCCGGAAATCCAATTGTACCCAACAGCTTAGAACACACGCAAAGAGAGATCGACGGGAACATTATAGGCTTCTTTTGTTGGAAATTTAGTTAATCATGCACAACGAAAAATAAATTATTTTTCAATTCCCACAAAGGACCTTCTTTGTGCTTCGAGAGAAAATGTGATAGAGAAGTATACCTTCGATGAATTCCTTAAAGAACAATTTTGATATACAATCTACAGCTATCTAATTGTCCAGCCTCCAATGAAAATTCACATAGGGAACAAGGTTGATAGAATTAAGATTTTTTTCTTTTATTAGCAAGAATATGATTTGTGTTCTATACAATTTTTTTTCAAACCTTAACAACTTATTAATATTAGTCCAAGTTGACTTGATCTGTCTCTTAAACTTAATCTGGTCCAATATTTAATTAATCTAATTAATTAAATTTGGTCCATGGATTAATTAATTCAGGCCTATTAACAAGCAACCAAATTAATTAATTGTCAAACACTTGTCAATTAATTAACTAGTAAATTTCATTCTTTTATTTCTCCTTCTATGTGTGATCCATCAGGTTCTCGATCACGATATTGATCCACAAGAGCTTGGTTTTTGAATGGTTTGAATAGGAAAATAGCTAATGCAATGGAGTTACAGCATTATGTGGAATTGAAAGACATGCTACACGTAGTTATAAATGTGGAAAGGCAATTGAAGAGGATGAGGACAGCAAGGTATCCATTGGGTAATAGTTCTTCTTGGAAACTAAAGTGGCAAAACAATAAAGGAAATGTGGCTGTTTTTGAAAGGTAGAGCTGAAATACCAAAAGGAAGAGAAGAAAGTTTTAGCAAGATCACACCTAAGGCAGAATCTTAACCGCCAAAGAGTCGAGAAATCAAATGCTTTAGGTGTTTGGGGTCTGGACACATCACTTATTAATGCCCAAACAAAAAGGCAATGATTTTGCGGGATAATGGGAAAGTGGTGAGCGAAAGTGAAAGTGATTATGAAGACATGCTGGAATTGGAAGGGGCAAATGATGGTGGAAAGTTGGAATATACGGTTGGAGAACTATTGGTCACAAGGAGAGCTTTTAATGCTCAAATTCAGGCAGATGACTTAGAGCAGCAAAGAGAAAACAATTTTCATACATGGTGCCAATCAATAATAAGGTATGCAGGATGATTATAGCTGGTGGTAGTTGTACAAATGTGGCTAGCACTAAACTTGTTAAAAAATTGGGACTCACTTTGCTAAAACATCATAAACCTTATAGATAAATAAGAGAGTCTTGGTAAATTTTTCAGTTGGTAGATTGACGAGATAATGTGTGACGTGGTACCTATGCATGTCGGGTACATCTTGTTGGAGAGACCATGACAATATGATAAGAAAGTAATTCATGATGGCTACAAAAATAGGTACATCGTTTTCAAGGAGGAAAAGTCTAGTACCGTTGTGCCATTAACATCGGCACAAGTGTATAAAGACCGAATTAAATTAAAAAATGAGGAAGAGAGAAGATTGAGAGAATTCGAGAGCAAGGGATAAAATAGCAATGCGACTAAAAGAGAGAAAAAGAGAGTTGAGCCACATGAGAGAAAAGAAAAAATTCTTTCGAGAGGAGAGAAAAGTCGAAAGCGAATTTTTTTGCAAAAGGGAGAGAGTTGGAGATGGTAATAGTGGAGAGGCAACAAATGATTTTGTTGGTCTATCAAGCGTCACTCAATTTTGAGGAATCTAATACATCTCTCCCTAAATTTGACAACTTCTTTATAACGCCCCAATTTTTGATAAATGTCGGAACGTTAAAAAACTCACTTTTCTTTATTTTAAGTGCGGAACTATAAAAATAAAACTCTTCATTAAATAAATAACTGTAACATTTAAAAATTTAAATTTAAATAATGGAAATCATATCTAAACATAACATAAACTCCTAACTAATTCAAATAACACCTTCTGAACAAAATTAAACTAATTAGCAAATTTAAAGACGACAAACTTATTTCTTTTTCTTTTCCTTTAATCCACTTGGCAGTCTGCATCACCATTTCGCCACCATTCCAATCTACCCGAACTAACCTATAAAAATTTGTAAGAGTGAGTATTTGAAAACACCCAGTAAGATACGCGCAGCTTTCATACACAAATATATAACAATAAAATTATACATTTCATACCATTCTGATCTTATAAAGTATATCGGTGACCAAGTGACACACGCATCTTAGGTCCTCTTATAATCCCTAGGATTTCATCTCTCTTAAAAAAAAGTCCACTGGCAATCCATGCGTATTTAATTGAATATAAAGGCATAAGGAAACACAAAACATTTGCACATAAAATATCTTACCTTGTTATTTAAAGAATCGAAATAAATATGAATGCAAGTTCCAAACTTCTGAATTTCTTGATTGAAAACCAGCTTGCTTTCTTCCTCTAAAAGTACTCTCTCTTTGTCTTGTATGTAAAATTTGTATGGAATTGTTTATGATCTCTCTCTCTCTCTACCCCTCTTTTTTTCTTTCTTGTTTTCTGTGACGAATAACTTTGACTTCGGGATATATAGGACAAATTAGTATTTAGAGTTCTAGTGTTCCTAGGATTGAAAACTGTATCCCACAAGCAAAAGAGTTGGATAGGGATGATACATATAAATTTTTATCTCAATCCTGATGAGTTGGGCAAACAATTAATGAGGTGGAAGGAGTAGGACAAAACATGGCATACAATTGATGAAATAGAAAGAATCTTGGAAAAAAGAGTTCACAATATTTACTCCTTCCCTCTCATATGTCTAGCATAGAAGTTGGTGAATTGACTAGGATTCTAATTAGATAATTGTAATAGGAGTTAAAACTATATTAGATTATCATTAACCATTAGTATTTATCCTAATCAAATTAGGATTATAACTAAGAATCAATATTTATCATAATCAAAATAGGATTTAAAATAAAATATGATAACAACTAATATTTTCTTCACTGGATATGTTTAGTCCCATTTGCCTAGGAATACACAGTTGGAAATAAAGTAGTGTTTTTAAAATAAGATTAGAATTTATCTTTATCCAACAACTAATGATAAAACTTTGTCTATTCACCAATAAAATAAAAGGAAAATATGGATGTATTTATCAAGAAAACATGTGGATGGCTCCATTGCAAAAAAGCCAATAAAATACTATTAAATAGCAATTTCTTTAAACGTTAATATCTTAGACTTGACCTTATTCAAATTAACTTTTTTTCGAGTTGAAGAGTTTTAATTAATTACAAGCTTTAAAATGAATCCAAATCAATGTACTTCATCTGTGTTTATCGAAATCTAATTATTTGAATGAGATTAAACCTTTTTCAAATTTAAGATAATCATGCTTATATAAATGCAAGCAATCAATTTAAATAATCGCAATTTGCAAAAGTGCATACATGGGAAATCTTTATTCTAAGCTAATGACGTCTAATTACTAAAATTTAAACTAATTAATAATAACCAAAATTTTATATATCACTAAATTATTTAAATCCTTAAATTAGTACTACTAAAATATCTTTATGCTATTCAATGTTATTATTATATAGTAGGGTAGACAAGATTTATAATACCAAGGTAAATATTAAATATTAAAATTTATTGACAACTCTTATCTACCATAACCTACTACTGTACAAAATTGCCCCTATATTGTATATAATAAGTCATTCCATTCTAAAAGGAAGGCTATTTTATCTCTCCATCAAATCATGACCAATTAAGAAATACATCTCTCCTTTTCCAGCAAAAGGAAACTCACGGGGATTGGAAGATTTTAAAATGAATAATAACATAACTAATTATAAAATTAGGCAAATATTTCAACCCCAATAATATGGATATAACTTATTTAAAATAATTATTTCTCGAGTCCAATGTGCATTATTTACTATGAGATACATAGTGAGCCCAACATTGATATACTTATGCTTGCTCTATCAAAATTTAATTATTTGACTCAAAATGTAAGAATTTAAAATATTTACATCTCAGTCCCTCAACTTTCAAAATATAAAAATTTAACATATAGAACAAATATGTTTTTATTCTAAAATTTTCGGGGCGTGACATTCTTTATTGTAGGAATTTGAAGACCTATTCTCGGAGGACATTCCAAGTAGGTTACCACCCATTCGAGGCATCGAATATCAAATTGACTTCGTACCTAAAGTAGTCATTCCATATAACCGAAGTAGCCCTGAGGAGACAAATGAACTTCAAAGGCAAGTTGGAGGAATTGATGAGCAAGTAGTATGTAAGGGAGAGTATGAGTCAATGTACCGTGCTAAAGAAAGATGGAACCTAAAGTATGTGTGTTGATTGCAGGGCCATCAACAACATAACGATAAAGTATCATTATCCTATTTGTAGGTTAGATGATATGTTGGATGAATTATATGGTGCGTGTATATTTAGTAAAATTGACCTTAAAAGAGGATATCACCAAATTAGAATGAGGGAAGGAGACAAATTGGAAAAACCGCTTTTAAGACTAAATATGGCTTTTATGAACGGTTGGCTATGCCGTTTGGACTCACTAATGCACCAAGCACATTTATACGACTAATGAATCATGTTTTGTGTGCATTTATCGGTGAATTTGTGGTAGTTTATTTTGATGACATATTAATTAATAATAATGACCTTAGTGAGGATATAGAACATCTAAGAAGTGTTATTGTGCTCTTAAGAGAAGAACAACTTTATGCCAATTTTAAAAAGTGTACATTTTGCATGAAAAAAGTTGTCTTTCTTGGGTATGTGGTTAGTGCTAAAGGATTAGAAGTAGATGAAGAGAAAATAAAAGCTATTAAGGAAAGGTCAATACCTAAAAAGTATAACTGAGGTAGGAAGTTTTCATGGGTTAGCTAACTTTTATAGGCATTTTGTAAAGGATTTTAGTACAATTGTCACACCACTCATTATAATTGTTAAAAAGAGAGAGTAGGATTTCAAAGGGGCAATGAACAAGAACATGCATTCAACATTATTAAAGATAGGTTGTGTAAAGCATCGGTTTTAGCACTTCCTAACTTTAACAAAACTTTTGAGATTGAGTGTGATGTCTTAAGGATAGGTATTGGAGCAGTTTTGATGTAGTATAGAAGGCTGATATCTTACTTCAGCGAAAAGCCAAGTGAAGCAACTCTCAATTATGCTACAGAAGATAAAGAGTCATATTTGTTTGTTCGAGCCTTGGAGACATGGCAACATTACCTATGACCAAAGGACTTCATGATTCGCACTGAACATAAGTCATAGAAGCATTTGCAAGGCCAAGCTGAGGTAAACAAAAGGCACGTGAGATGGATAGAATTCATCAAGATATTTTCCTATGTCACCCGGTACAAACAAGGTAAGGAAAACTTGGTAGCGATGCATTGTCTAGAAGGTATGTGTTTCTAACTTCTTTAAGTGCAAAATTGCTTGGTTTTGAATACTTTAAAAGGACATGTATGTCAAGATTTTTTAGACATATATGAATCATATAATAAAGGAGTTGTAGATAAATTCTTTAGACATAAGGGTTATTTATTTTGGGAAAACAAACTATGTGTTCCTACTTTTTCAATGCAAGAATTGTTGGTAAGAAAAGCACACAGTGGGGATCTAATGGGTCACTTTGGGGTTAAGAAGACTTTAGAGATGTTAGGGAAACATTTTTATTGGCCTAAAATGAAGATTGACATAAAAACGAGTTTATACTAGATGCATAACTTGTAAAAAGGCTAAGTCTAAGGTTTTACCTCAAAAATTGTACACATATTTACCCGTTCTTAGTGAATCTTGGGTTAACATTTCTATGAACTTTGTTGTGAGACCTAGGACTAAGAAGTGACGAGATTCGATATTTGTCGTTGTAGATAGATTTAGTAAAATGACACACTTCATTCCATGCCATAAAATTGATGATGCTACAAACATTGTGGATCTATTCTTTAAGGAAGTAATGCGTTTACATGGAATTCCTAACAGCATCATGTCGGATAGGGATGTCAAACTCCTTAGTTATTTTTGGAGAGTTTTGTGGAATAAGATAGGCACGAAATTTTTATTTTCTACTACTTGTCGCCCACAAATTGATGGACAAACCAAAGTTATTAATAGGACTATGATTCAATTGTTACGCACCACGGTTAATAAAAATTTGAAAAGTGGGGAAGAATGTTTACTTTTCATTGAGTTTGCATATAATAGAGCCATGCATTCTACTACTTCATTTTCACCATTTGAAACTGTTTATGATTTTAATCCACTAACACCTTTGGATTTAATTGCTTTACCTATGAATGAACGTGGTAGTTTAGATGGAAAAAAAGAAGGTCGAGTTGGTGAAGTCACTCCATGACAAGGTAAGAATTCAAATTGATAACAGAACACAAGCAATAGCATCGCAAGCAAACAAGGGCTGGAAGAGCGTTACATTTGAAGTCGGTGATTGGGTGTGGGTACATTTGCCAAAGGAACACTTTTTCAGAACAAAGGAAATCTAAGTTGCAACCACGGAGAGATGATCAATTTCAAGTTATTGAAAGGATTAATGACAATGCATATAAATTAGATCTTCCTAGTGAGTACAATGTTTCAGCAATTTTTAACATTTCTGATCTCTCTCTCCCTCTCTTTGATGCAGATACAAATTCAAGGATGAATCATTTTGAAGAGGGATGAGATGATGTGATCCAAGAAGGGGTTGCAACGAAGAGAAGCCTAGGAAAGGATCCATTGATTGTTGAAGGTGGTTCGATGACTTAATCGCGATCAAAACGGGTTAAAGAAGCGATGTAATTTCTTGTTCAAAATACAATAAATGAAACCTTGATCATGGTGAGCAAAGGAGCAAGTCTCACGTTGGGCTCAGAGGAAGATTCAAAGTGGATCAATGTGTTACAAGAAACAAACCAAGGGAAGCCAACCGTCCATCTATGATATCGCATAGATGTGGATCAATGTGTTACAAGCAACAAATGAAGGGGAGCCAACCGTCCATCTATGATATCGCATAGAGACAAATCGAGAGTGGAAGAGCAGAAATTTGAGCTTCTATGCGACTGCATAGAAACATACTATGCGGCCGCATAGAATAATTTGTGGCCTCGATATTTCCAATTTCGCGAATTTTCCTAATTATATTAAAACTCTATTTTTTTGGTACCTTTGTAATCTTTTAGGACTTTATTCCGTTTTTAACTAGATTTTAGGGTTTAATATAAATAGATTTCATTCCATTTATTGTATTCAATAGAAATTATTAAGAGATTAATTCAGAGGCAATTTTGCTTTCTTTTCCTTTGTTCTTCATTGAGCAATTTACTGAATTTATCAAGATTAATTCTTGTGGCGTTCAAACAATCGGGTGAGATTCACGAATCTTGTGATCAAGAGGTCAATACATTGCAGGCGATGTTGGTTGCTTGATTCATTATTTTTGGGTCAAATTCAAAACTTTGATTTATTTGGCTTTCTTAGGTTGTGATTCAATATTTTGTGGATTTTTTAAGCTTCCATTGCTATGTGGATTCGCATCATCTTTCATCCACTATTAAGTAATTAAGTCGAAAGCTCATTTTCGACTTGTGAGTACACCTTGACCAAGAATTTCGTTACCAACTTAACTGAATGAAATATAGATCATAATCTCTTATTATCTAAGAGTAACGAATCCTCTATTAATCATTCACAACTTTCATATGATTCTTGACATACTAGAACAATGTCGTATTAGGGACCAATGTCAAAGCTACATCCGACATCACCAAAATATGACCGTTCTCATATAAGCACTATGATGACCTCAACGTGTTCGTTTAAGTGTTATCACACTTTAACTTGTAAGATCAGTTACTTACTTCACAAGTAAGAAATGCCACGTATGATGGTTTATCCGTAATAATGATATCCGTATTATGTTATTACTTACGACTAATGATGATATAAGATTCAATTGTATGTAATTTGTATCCAATAATCACTACTAATTGTAGTTAACAAATTATCAAGACTTAAATATATGGATTTTACTATTTAATTTATTAGAATATCAATTAATAAATGATAGATCAGCCATAAATGAAATATATCAATTTTATAATAAAAATGTTTATATTCAAAGTTGATTGGACTTATGGCATAACACTTACATCATAGTCTTCCCAATTCTTGGAAATAAAGATTTCAAGAATAGGAATTTAAGATTGTATTAAAAAAAATTAACTATTAATATTTATACAACTTTAGCGATTCCATATCAAAAAGTAGGGAGTTGGTTCTTGGAAGTGACTGTTCACGATGGTGGCTTTTTGCGAGTTTCAATTCCATCAATCTTTGAAAATGGATTAAATCTTCATACCTGATTCAAAATATGTATAAAATATTTCAATGAATTATTGGATGGACAACAAGTTAAACAATCAATTTTGGACAGGAAATCTCAACTCCATTTTGGGACTTAATCAATTTGAGCAAAAGGGCGAATTGGGTTTTCAATAAAATTGAATAAGGTTTTATTAGGCAGTTTGTAAATTTTGATTTAAAATATATTTTTTAAAAACATTATTCTAGTCAAAGGCTAATAACCCAAACTGTATTATGCCTTTGTTTGAGCCTCATTTTTAATAATGTATTTTGAAATAATAGATTGATGAAAAATGTGTAGTTAAAAATTAAGAAAAAATGCTGGATTTGCATATAGTATTATTTTATTAGAGAGTGTGCGGTTGAAAACGAATTTTGAAAAAATAAATTTTTAGAGAAATGGGACTCAAACAAGGGCTATGAAAGAGGCTATTTGAGCCAATTTTCATTTTCGTAGTTTTCCTTTTCGATATAATTTTGAATCTATGAAATGAGTCTCCATGATTGTAAAAGGACTCTTCATTATTGAAATAAACAACAATTGCCCTCATTTTCTCCCCTTTCTTCTCATAATTGCTTTATTATCCCTTGCACTCATCATCAATTTGATATCAGAGCTTAATTGAGCTCCTTTGACCAAAGTAGTGCTATTGCAAGCGTGACGATTACGAAAAGACTATTTTTTATTTTAACTTCTATAACACTCACATTATCAAACTAGTACCTCAACCAACAAGGAATTAAAATTAGACACCACTCTCACACCACCTACAACAACTCGGCAGCCCTCCAACCGCTTGTTCCTTTTAATTTTCATTCATAGTTAAAAAAAGAACAGGAAAAAAAAAGGAACTGTTCCTCAGCTATGTTCTCCGTATTATCTCTTGTTCTATCTCAAAAATAAAAAAGGAAAAAATTCCAATCTTTGTTGTTAGCGCTGTTCACAAAATCTGCTGTTGAGGAATTCAATTTCACTATTGTTTCTATATATGCCAAAACCAACAGCCCAAACCCCTTAACCAAAGCCCACATAGACCCAAACCCAACAGTATAAACTCGTCCAATCTGCCCCTCACTGTTCATCCTCAGCTATAGGGAGTCTGATGTATGCTCAGGTTTGTACGCGTCCGGATATAGCGTACATCGTTGGGATGCTAGGGAGATATTTAAGTAACCCGGGAATGGATCATTGGAAAACAGCAAACGGGTCATGCGGTATTTACAGAGAACAAAAGACTACATGCTCACATATAGGAGATCGGATCAGTTGGAGATCATCAGTTATTCTGATTTCGATTTCGCGGGATGCCATGATAGTAGGAGATCCACTTCAGGCTATATTCATACCGCGAAATTCATATTGCATTAATCATGTCTGATTCAGATATGCTTTCGCTTTAATTCTTATATTTCTTGATGATTTAACATGAAAGATTCGGTAATTTAAAGCATTAAATTATCCAACAAGTGGTATCAGAGCCTCTTCATGTTGAATCATTGAGAATCGAATAATATAATTTGGTTCTTGCAATATATTTTGAAATTCTCAGATTTAACAATTTTTGGTTATAAATTTTGTTAAATTTGAAAAATTTTTGCGGTATAATTCTTGTTATTTTTGAAATTCGTATTAATGGTTGAAAAAAATTCAGATTTTGGAATTTTGGATTTTTTGGGTTCAGATTTCTGTACGTAAAAAAAAAATAAAAAAATAAATTCGACGGCATCCCGACTACTGCTGGTGGCAGCGCAAGCTGCTGCAGGCCAACACTGCAGCGCCCGGCGCGGCCAAGAAGAAAGGCGCTGCGCTCCAATCTATCCCTAACCTTTAAGTTATAATAAGTTTTGGGCCTTTAAGTTTCGAAATTAATAATTCAGTCCCTAAGGTTTTAAAATTAATTAATTCGGGCCATTAAAGTTCTGAATTTATAATTAAAGCCCTCAAAATTTAATTATTTATTCAAATTGGCCCCCTAAGTTCATAATTAATTCAAATTGACCCCTAAATTTTCAAATTTTTAAAATTTGATCCCTAAAGTTTTGAATTGGTCAATTTTGGCCCCTAAAGTTTTAAAATTTGTTCTAATTGATCCTCTAAAGTATTGAATTAATTAATTATGGTCCATAAAGTTTCAAGTTTATTAATTTCAACCCCTAAAGTTTGGAATTAATTAATTTTGCCTCCTTAAAGTTTTGAATTATTAATCCTAAGGCCCCTAAAGTTTAAAACTAATCAAAATATGCAAAATTGGTGATTCTCTTTCTCAAATTTTGGTACTAAAGACTCTTTTAAGAGATATAATATTCGAAAGTTAGTTAATTGAAG
>NC_036259.1:9102637-9104901 GCF_002742605.1 Olea europaea var. sylvestris | reverse complement strand
GATATTGATGTTGTGCTTGGTATCTTGTGATGGGCCCTACCACTATTTGAGATTATTATTATTATTATTATTATTTGCATATTAAAGATATTCATGTGAGCTATTCATAATAAATGTTCTCTAATTCAGTTTCAGGTTCTGCTGCTAATATCTCTGCTAGTATCAATTCAATTCCAATGTTAAATGGCACAAACTTCAAGGCATGGCAAGAGAATGTTATGATTGTTCTCGGAGTCATGGACCTAGACCTTGCTTTACGGGTCGATCAACCTGCTGCACTTATTGATAAGAGTACCTCTGATGACAAGAGGGAGATGGAAAAGTGGAAACAATCGAACTGCAAAAGCTTAATGGTCATGAAGCGTGCTATTCCAGAAGCATTTCGGGGCACTATGTCCGATAAGGTGACTACGGCTAAGGGTTTCCTTGAGGACCTCGAGAAGAGGTTTGCCAAGAATGAAAAGGCTGAAACAAGTACACTTTTGACAAATCTTGTCTCAATGAGGTATAAAGGGAAAGGAAACATTCGGGAGTACATTATGGAAATGTCTCACATTGCTCAACACTAAAGGCACTCAAGTTGAATTTATCTGAAAACTTGTTGGTGCACTTGGTTCTGATATCCCTTCCGGCACATTTCAGTCAATTCAAGGTGAGCTACAACTGTCAAAAGGACTCATGGTCCCTTAATGAGTTCATCTCACACTATGTCCAGGAAGAGGAAAGACTGAAGCATGAGAAGACAGAAAGTGCTCATTTAGCCACCACCTCTAAGGACAAAAGTAACAAGAAAAGGAAGATTAATAAGGAAGCTGCAGGTACGGCACCGCAAAAAAAAAACAGCATAAGGAACCAACTGAAGGCGGTTGTTTCTTTTGTGGAGCTGCAGGTCATAAGAAGAAGAATTGCACCAATTACCATGCATGGCGTGTAAAGAAAGGTACTCTTCTTCATTTGGTTTGTTCTGAGATTAATTTAACTTCGGTACCTAGACATACATGGTGGATAGATTCTGGTGCAACAACTCACATTAGTATGTTTATGCAGGGTTGCCCGAGTTGCCAAAAACCAAGTGATGGTGAAAGATACATCTATGCTGGCGACGGCAATAGAATGGAAGTAGAGGCAATAGGAAAATTTAGATTATTGTTAAAGACTAGATTTTATTTGGATCTTGTTGAGACATTTATTGTACCGTCTTTTAGACAGAATTTGATTCTATTTCTGTTTTGCACAAATTTGGTTATACTTGTTCTTTTGGAAATGGAAAATTTAGTTTGTTTCATGATTCAAAATTGGTTGGTTCCGGTTCTTTATCAGGTTACGATAATCTTTATTCAATTGATACAATTGCTTCTTATAATGAAACCTTGCATGTAAGTACTCGAGGTGTAAAGCGAAAATTAAACGACGAGAATTCTGCCTCGTTGTGGCATAAGAGATTAGGTCACATCTCCAAAAGGAGAATTGAGAGACTTGTGTCTAACGAGATTCTCGACCCTCTTGACTTCACAGATTATGATTTGTGTGACAACTGTATAAAGGGAAAACAAACCAATAAAAGGAGATTTCAAGCCAATTGGACTTCGAACGTCTTAGAACTTATACATATGGATATTTGTGGATCATTCCCTACGGGTTATTGGAATGGTCAACAATATTTTATAACGTTCATAGATGAATTTTCAAGATATGGCTACATATATCTCATTCATGAAAAATCACCGTCACTGGATGTGTTCAAAAACTATAAAGCTGAAGTTGAGAACCAACTCGGGAAAAGAATTAAAAGCGTCAGATCTGACCGTGGGGGTGAATACTATGGCAGATATGACGGTTCAAGTGAACAGCGTCCAGGACCATTTGCTAAATTCCTAGAGGAATGCAGTATCGTCCCACAGTACACTACGCCGGGTTCGCCCACTATGAATGGTGTTGCTGAAAGACGAAACAGAACGCTTGAGGACATGGTGAGGAGTATGATTAGTCATTCTACCTTACCAAAATCTCTATGGGGTGAAGCATTAAAGACTGCAGCTTATATACTCAATAGAGTTCCAACTAAGGCCACTGATAAAACCCCATATGAGCTTTGGATGGGCAAAAAGCCTAATTTGAAGCATATACATATTTGGGGGTGTCCAGCTGAGGCAAGGCCCTATAAGCCAAATGAAAAGAAACTGGATGCAAGGACCATCAGTTGCTATTTCATTGGATATTCTGAAAGGTCCAGGGGTTACAAGTTTTATGATCCCACAACTAAG
>NC_036259.1:9046543-9102485 GCF_002742605.1 Olea europaea var. sylvestris | reverse complement strand
TTTTGTATTAGGAATTCAGATACACCGAGATTGTTCTCGAGGTATTCTTGGATCATCATAAAAGAGCTGTATCGAAAAGGTACTTAAAAGATATGGCATGCAAGATTGTAAACCATGTGACACCCCTGTGGCTAAAGGAGACAAGTTCAGCTTAAGTCAGTACCCTAAAAATGACTTGGAAATTAAAGAAATGCAGAAGATTCCTTATTCCTCAGCTATATGGAGTCTGATGTATGCTCAGGTTTGTACGCGTCCGGATATAGCGTACATCGTTGGGACGCTAGGAAGATATTTAAGTAACCCGGGAATGGATCATTGGAAAGCAGCCAAACGGGTCATGCGGTATTTACAGAGAACAAAAGACTACATGCTCACATACAGGAGATCGGATCAGTTGGAGATCATCGGTTATTTTGATTTCGATTTCGCGGGATGCCAAGATAGTAGGAGATCCACTTCAGGCTATATTTACCTGCTTGCTGGAGGTGCCATTTCCTGGAAAAGTGCTAAGCAGACACTCATAGCTACTTCCATTATGGCAGCGGAGTTTATAGCGTGTTATGAGGCATCAAATCATGGAATATGGCTGCGTAATTTTGTCATTGGGCTGCGCATTGTGGACAATATAGAAAGACCATTTAAGATATTTTGTGACAATAAATCAGCAGTGTTGTATTCCAATAACAACAGGAGCTCGACAAAGTCAAAACACATAGAGATCAAGTTCCTTGCTGTTAAAGAAAGAGTTCAGAGTAGACAGGTGTCAATAGAGCATATTGGGACAAACTCCATAGTTGCGGATCCGCTTACTAATGGATTGATACCCAAGGTCTTTCACGAGCACACTGCTCATATGGGTGTAATGTCTCTTGAGGATATCTAGTTTCAGTGGGAGTTTGTATTTTTACTTTTCATATTAGACACATGTACTGTTATTTTGGATACGGTTTAAAGTTAAAGTTATTTTCAGTTATAAAGTTATATGGTTAATTATCTCTGAACTTGTTTAAAATGATCTCACTAAGGTATTAAGGTGGACCAGTTGGAAATAGGCATGTTACAGATCACATTACATGTAATTTCCATGCTACACATCCATGCTTGATCCATGTCATTCAGTTATATTGATATACGTGACCATTGATGGGTTTAGCTACGTGAAAGTAGCGAAAGCCGCTTTGATCCTATGTTGATATGATTGATGGACGGGATTGTTTGGGGATACATTCGGTAATGATAGCAAAATTCTGAGTACTCATAAAGTTATGTTTAATGCACAATTATAAGGTGACACATATAGCCCAAGTGGGAGATTGTAAGGATTTTTAATTAAAGATGGGCTTGTATGTGTGAATAATTGTGTGTTAAATTATAGGCTATCGAATTCGGTTGAGCCCAATTAAAGTGATCTAATAAGGTTTCGGTTTTGGGCTTTAATGTATCCAATTAAAGTATGGTTTTATTTATGTGTAGAGACCGGGCCCAAGTCCTAATTCTATGATGGGTCGAATTAGGTCAAAGGGTATCCCTATATAAATAGGTTATGGCCCCTAGATCACACGCAACGTATTATTCATTTTCTACTGCATCCCATCACAGAGAGAAAAAGGAGACTGCGTGTAGATTTGGAAGATCATACCGCGAAATTCATATTGCATTAATCATATCCGATTCAAGTATGCTTCCGCTTTAATTCTTATATTTCTTGATGATTTAACATGAAAGATACGGTAATTTAAAGCATTAATTATCCAACACTAACCTCACCCGCCGCCAACAGCAAGGACTCAATCAGCCAAAAGCTAACTCCACACTTAGCCATTTATTCAAACAGCCACCACCGACAGTCCATTTCCTCGTCGACCCATTCACGAGATGCCAACCAAACCATTTCCTTTGCTGTTGTATTATCTCAATCGTAAACCTTCTCGCCTGCATTTGCGCCTTTGTCGTCTTTCAGAGTACCACTGAGTAGATCTGTCACCACCATCACCGATCAGTGCACCATCAGACGTCATTCATCGCACCGCCACTGTTTGCAAATTTCCACATCTTCAACACGAGATACGCACCACAATGCCTCACCATTCATGGAACATTATGCAATTACCATCATTGTTTTGATCCAGTCCCTGGCCACCTGCTGCTGCTTTCTGTTGTTTTCAATTGCAATACCAATCGTATCCTTCTGCTGCTGTCTCCAGACTCCATGTTTCCTTCTGCCTTACTCTCATGCTAGAAATCTGAATAAAAGCCCACTTCCAGTAGCTAGATTGAGACCACCTGTTACCTCCATTGCGGCCAATACGCTGCTAGTAGCACCTCCACCGGCGTCATCTCTCCGGTTAGCTCTCTAGTGCCTGTAAGGATTTGATTCTGCTTTTGGATAACAGTACTCTTCTTTATGTATGTTTGCTTCGATAGTAGATTGTGCGCTAGCTCCAATTAATATATATGTGTGTATATATATGTATGTATGTATGTATGTATAGGTTCTTCATTTAAACAAAGAGAGTAAAATAACAAATTTTTGACATTCATAATTGGGCTAACCTCATCACACTATTACAGCTATTCATTCTAGGTAACATAATGGATTTTAAAGATCTTAACCAGTTTTACGATGCCCTCTCACATCAAGTTACCAATCTTTCAGTTGACATAACTTCGGTAAAATCTGATCTAGCTGAACTCAAATCCCTTATCCATCACCTTAGTGAACAAGTTAGCAATTCTCTCGAAACCCGAGTAAATGTCTAGTAGATGATTTTTTTGAATCCTCGATCATAGGTCAAAACGCCGACGATCCTCTTCATTGTACATCGGATGACATACTACCAACTCCGCATAATATTAGTCCTAGGTGCCAAATTACCTATCTGAAACATTATGATCCTTTTGTCAATACTTCGATTGGTACCAAATGCTTGACTACCAACGTCTTCATTTCACCAAAATAAAACTTGTCAAATCTACTAAATGTTATTGGCGAACAGTAACACGAACTCTTAAATGCTCAGGTTATCCTATTATTGTGTACGGAGAAAATGAACATCAAACTCATTGAAAAGTATGTCCCATCGTACCATCAGTCTCAACTTTTGAACGTCTTCTTAACCATAAAGAAAACTCTTTGTTAATGTTAGCATACTGAAATTAATTTGGCGAACTATTTTACCGTTTCGGCCTTGTTGAACCCGAGGATGTCATTGTCACTAGGTTCCTTAACAGCTTGAGACCTGACCTCAAACATCAAATCCTTGTGCTCGTTCTTGATTCCTTAGAAGATTCTTTCCACCAAGCTCTACAACATGAGCGATATTTTAGATCTACTTATGCGAGTTGTGGTCCTTCTAACTTCTTCGATCCTCGTTAATCTCTTCCATATCGGACCACCTATGTTCGACAAAATCCTGTAAGCGTACGGGTTCATTGTAAAAGTAATAATTGTGACGAGAGAATTATTGTTCCATAGGGAATAAGACTCAATTTCAGTGTATTTGATATATTTAAATTCGTCATTGTAACAAAAAAAAAAGATAGGTTGGTATCTAACTACGTTTTATAACTTTGAAAGCGATAAAAATTATTTTAAAAATCAAATGTGGGTGAACGTACTGGATTTCTGACTCTATTGATCATCTCTTAGTTCTAATTCTTAACCAGTGATAATTAACTCAATTAGTGCAATTGTGACGATCGATAATTTCACTTTTATTTACTATTTTTCACAAGATATAATAAACTTATGATTACTATGAGACGATTCTATTCCTAGTCCGAATTATATAGCAAACATGCATTGATGTTTAAGATTATCACACATGATCGCACACGCCATAAATATTATTTCTAATATTTATTGCTCATGTGTTCTATAAACAGTGTTCTACTTACCGTGAGTTTTTCAATACTACGAATAAGCAACTTATTGTCTTAATGATGTGCAAACATTAAAACAATGTAATTATGCATATTAATAGAATCACAACACAATGATTAAGATAAAAATACAAAGTCTCGAATTAAAAACAAAGAATCAAAATTTTTGTCATTCATCCAATACAAAGGATTTTAGCCTGACATATTAATGTAAGAATTATAAGAAAAATAAATAAAGTCATTACCTGAATCGTTAAACAATGAAGAAAATTTGGAAATCTTCAATTAATGCCTTCAAATCTGGATCCAAGTAATGAATTATTCGTCTTTGATGTAAATTCTCTCTCTTTCTCTCAAAAGTCGGCTTACAGTGATCAGTATTAGGTCTGGATGTGTTCTCTTATTTAAATGATGCTAAGGAGATTGCTTACCAAAATAGAATAAGGAAAGATATATTTTTCCCGTTTTACACTGAGCCGTACGCCTAGGCATATCTAGGGTGCTCACCTGGTTGGTTTAGGGCACCTTAGTCTTGGATTGGGCGCACGCCTCTCCTACTGGCAAGGGCATGGACCTCGGCTAATTTTTGACAGCTAAAAAGCTTTTAGTATTTTTGTAGTAACTTTCTCTCTTGATATTCGATTGAGGTAAGATAACTTAGAGGGCTATAATTCTTATCAATTTTCCAATTCGAAAGTTTGTTATGCCAGAATTGGGTCTCAATATGAGGCTGAAAATTTCAAACATAACTTTTTCGGCTAAAAGTTTATGTGCGATAATATTTTGACTGTACTTTATCCCTTTGACTTATTTCCTCATCTAATTGACTTTTAGCACTCTCGAATCTTCATCGTGAGATCCGAAACAACTTTTGAGCATTTAAACTTTAGTTCACGAAGTTTGGGTTTACTTAATTCTAGCTCTATTCCGTTCTTTCTTCCAATTCTTCATCGAAACATGAGTTTTTCCTAATAGAAGTAATAAATAACAAATTTGGCACTAATTCGCCCAAAGAATAACAAAATACTATCATTTGAGGCTCCAAATAAGTGTAGTTTCTACACTTATCAAGCCCTAAAACTTAAATTTTTATTTGTCCTCAAATAAAACTAAAACCTAACAAACACACAAACACGCAATGTTGATTACCTAATTGATGGCTAGTCAATTAACCAATGCGAAAAAGATTTAGCTAGCTTACATGGCTCTTTATCTCAAAATTGAAATTATTAAATCAAATCTATCCATAGCTTCAAAATCACAGTACAAAAATTAAAATTTACTTTTCCAATATAAAATCGACATGTGTGTCAAATATTTTCTTTCATCACTTGTAATATTCACACACCCAAACTAAGGTTGAATTTTTATATTATCCACATCTCTCTAATTTAGGTAAATCTCATTAATTGTAAGTTGATATATCAATAAATAAGGATTCTCTATAGTTTGATTCCATCAATCTTCAGAACTCAACTAGGCTAATAATCTCTTATCAAAAGTCAAAATTTCTTAAACAGATATTTGAGACTTAACCAAGGCATTTGGTAAGTCTTTTGTTTCATGCACCCACTTTTTCTATTTTTTCTCAATTTTTATTTCAACATTTTTATTTCTTTTTTTCTTTATTTGCAGCATTCTCTCCCTTAAAATTTTTAAATGGCCCTTTTAGCTAACCTTAGGCCATAACTCCCAAATCAGTTGACCTTTAGAAAACATGTCGTAACACAGACTTAATAACTCGAGTTATAAAGGTTATGAAGATAAATTTTCAAATAAAATATTTTTTAATGCCTTGATTAGTGCAATGTCTTTTATTAAACATCTATCCAATTAAACTGACCTTTAACTTAAAACTTTCATCCTATTTAATCTTATTGACCTCAGACAATCCACACAAGATTTTTAATTTCGTACATTTAATCCTCATTTATCTCAACATCTTCCTACAACTGTGAAATTTTCCCAAACTATTCTAAATTTGGTCTAATAATGTAGAATGTAGTTATTTTGGGTTTAGCATATATGATCCGCTATTCCAACCTATCTAATTATGAAATCAACTCATTCCTACACAATGCTTAACTTAATTCAAGTGCTCAATATATATAAAATTTCACCTGAAATAGTAAAAATTAACTTCAGCATGCAACTTATTCATCATTCATGGATCAATTCATAATTCAGTATATTTCTAATTGTCAGCCAAGCTAGCTAACCCAAGCAAGCACACACAAAGAAATATTTTTGAAATTCTTCATTTTTTTTGGTATTTTTTCTAATATTTAAAGCAATAAAACACACAACAAAAGAAAACTCATATTTTTCACCCCCAAATTTAAACTAGACATTGTCCTTAATGTCTTAAATTCTAAGTCCTCATATAAAAAGGTTAGGAAGAAAAAGAAGAAAATACTCCCTGATATGACGTGAAATTCAATGACTAGCTTGTCTTATTACTCTCATTGTCTCATTGGTCAATGTCGGTTTAAGTGTTCCACGATGTTATATTCTTACACAATGCTGTTAAATAAAGCATTAAGGATAAAAATCTTGGAACATGTGTTACTACATTTAATAAACCAACTAAATCTTGAGGACTTAAGGGGAAACGACAAATGGATGATGAGTCCCTAATTGAAACTAATAACTAATCTAGATTATCATATGACTAAAAAGCATAATAAATAAAAGGGAAGAAATATGGGATTGCCTTCCAATAAGCTCTTTGTTTAAAGTTTTTGGCTTGACTTTATTATTTTGGCATTATGAAATTCTAAATAACGCTTTTGATGTATTGCTCAGTTAGTCTCTTTTAACTTTGCTCCCTTTTTCATTGCTTCTACAAATTTTAACACTGTCTCATCCAATATGATATGACTTGCCCATCTCATCCGATTTAAATTCAACTATGTAGACTTCTTCATCCTCTTCGAGTTTAATTACAAATTCAATGATAGGGCAATCAATGAAGTCAACATAATGTAGGTTAATGTCTTCTTCATTAATTACCTCATCTTCGTTTGTTCATTTGTAATTGAACTTTCATCGTATTCATTCTCGTCTTCTATAATTGACATCTCTTCGGGTTGAATGGTTGGTTCACAATCTACATCCAATGGCAGAGCTAATACTCGACGAGGGGGCGTGGCCACACGTGCTGGCTCCGTCGGAGTTTGTAGTGCCATCGGCCTGTCGGGTGGAATTTATAGAGGCAGCCGGTGGAAAAAAAGAGGATGATAGGAAATTAGTCTAATTTTTAAGGACTTTTTTTTTTCAAAAGTTTTAGGCCTCTTAGTTTGTAAATAAAATGAGGCCCAAATCCCAATTATGAATCCACAATTAGTTGACAATCCAATTGAAAAAAAACGGATTTCATTTGCAATTTGCAAACCCTTGTTCTTCCCAACGAGCGAGGCTGGATTGCAAATTAACGGGCAGTAAACAATTGAACTAAGTGAGATTGTAGAGTTGTTTGTCTATGAGAGAAGAAAATAGAAGAATAAAAAGGGTAATTGTTCTTTTCCTATTTGATCATTTGGAGTTTATGAGATTTACTTATTGATTATCTAGCAACTTATGATGCGGAATTGCCTAGAGTTAGATGGGTGTTTCCTGATTCCTATTTGGATGTCAAAAACAAGGACTATGAAGGTATTGACCTCTATTCTATTTTTTATTATGTTTGGTTGTTAGTGTTTATTTTTCTTTGCAGTGGTTGGGAGAAACTTTATTTCTTATCACCACAATACGTGTAGGATGCTTATTAGTTGTATTTCCTATTTTGTACTAGAATTTCCCTTACACCTAACATACTTAAAACCATCCATTTTTACCAAGACTTCAATGTCCAATTGGTTTATTCAATATGTTTTTGGTTACTGAAAGGTGTTATCGTGTACTTAAAAGATAAGTATGCATTGGGCAGCATTTATTACATTCTACACTGTGACGATGAACTTTTGAATTAATTTTTGTTGCATTTTATATTGTGCATGGGTAATGGGTGTTACTGTTACTGAATCCTAGAATTGTGTTCGTGCTGAGTTCTATAAAATCTTAACAAATGGTTGCTAGCTGTTATTAGTTTATGGGTTCGGTATATGGTCTTAGAGTAGATGTAGTAATTGATTGATCACATTGCCTACAAAAAGGTTCATACAAATAATAATACTATTGTAAATGGTAAATTTATTAGTGAATGACAATTGTACCCTACGGCCTAGAAATTATTATTTTTGTATCCCTGATTCTTACTTATAAATATAGGACTTTTGTTCTTAATAAAACACATAAAAATTTATTGACTTTCATTCTCACTTCTCTTTTTCTCTATTTCATAACACGTTATCAGCACAATAGTTTAATTTTTCAAAGTTTAGTAAATGTAGTAATTGTTTATAAGCATAAATATTTATCACGTGTATCAAAATTAATTTGGTGACATGTGAATTTTTCTACATACATATGCTTCAGAACGAGGCTACTGCTTCTTCTACTTCTTCTATGCTTTTTTGCTTGTACGCAAATCTATAATGATTATTTTATTATGCATAATGATTACATTGTCCTATTTGCATGTCTATATATGAAGTTAATTCACATGTACATTTGGAAGATTTTTTTACTTATGCATTTTTGGTAATTAATTTTTCTACATAAATTCATATCATGTCTATATGTTATTTAAATATTTAGAGATGTTCTTCTATAAGTTTTAAATTAATAATTTACCATGTTGTTGCTCCTGAAGTAACACAATATTATAATTAATATTTCAAAAGAATATTATCTACTCTTGAAAAGCATGAATTATAATTATCAGTATTCCTAAAGAATATTGATATATTGCTTCCGAGGAAGCACAACTCTGTAAATATTATATTTTCATAAAAAATATCCCCCTGAAGGGTCAATGTTTTTTAAATAATAATTTGTTATTGCTTCTGAAATAACATTCTATTATTTATGTTTTAGTAATATTTTAATTGCTCTTGAAGAGCATAATTAAAAATTATGTTTTTACTCATAAAGAGTAAATTTTTATCCAATTTATTATTTCAAATATTAATATGTTATTGCTCTCGAAGAGCATGATACTACGATTCCAATATTTTAGATGAATATTATTCTTGAAGAAGTGATAATAAAATACAAGGTGATCTTAAAATAGCACATGGTTTGAAGAATATATCATGCTTAATTTATGAATTTGTGTTTATCCTTGAAGGAAAACATACGACATATGTCACGTGGACATTGATCATTATATGATTAAATAATGTTTAATCATATTTTTTGAAATTAAATAATTAGATTGTACTTTATACTGAACCAAAAGTTCAATTTGATTGGCATAACCAATTGGATCATCACTGGATTAACAATGATGCAAAATCAAAACTAAAAATAAAAGTCTAATGAAGAAACAGAAGATTTTTCAATCAAATGAATTTCTGTATGTTATTTGTTCTCTTTACGAAATTTGATTATTAAACATCACTAGTTAAAATAGGGACTGAATTCTCTATACTTCTGAAAATTAATCAAGATGATAGATGTGGCCATATCATTCTCCACGTTGATCATCTAAATATTATTTGTATATAATAGATTTGATCCATATACTAGATGATTACATGGTGTTTGCACCCCAATGTTTGCGAAATTACTGTTCAAATTTTAAATTATGAGCAAAATTTTTAGATTGTATAATCAAGATTGTGTCTTGTTAATGCTTGTTGACATAAATCTCAACATTTTAATAATTGTTATTTGGGATATCTATAAATGGTTTAACACTATTATTTGTTAAACACCTCCAATTAATTTAGTTGAGAACAAAATATTTTCCATTTTTATTTAAATGGGCGACATTCTATAACGTTGGTGAAATGATTATGAAATAGAACCTATGTGCTCTTTGAAGTCGCTTGGGTAATGCCTTTGCTACTCCGTTGAACAAATGTTACATGAAAAATATGATTGGGGCTTTTTTCCCTGTTGTACTTTTTGCATGAGAATTAGTGTGGGATTTGATAATGAAAACTTAAGGAGAAAAAATATAATGAGCGTTCAAATAACCAAAAAATTTCTAGATCCATACCTATTTGCGTTAGGGGTATTTATAGGTGACAGCGGCCATGTAACTATTAGGCGATTATAGTGTCACGTGTCCCATATAGCCCCTTCCATTGCCCCTACATTATGAGTGAAGGGCCTCTATCTATCTAGTGGTTGGTTGTGTTCGTGATAACTCTTAAATGATCCCCATATTGTCAAATGACAGTTTCATGGTTAAGTGTTGAGTCGACCGTGAAGGGATAAATGGCCTTATAATGGTTGATAGCCTAGCATGAGCGTAGAGGGCCTCATAGTGGTCGACGGCCTATGCGTGGACGTAAAGGGCGTCATAGTGGTCAACTACATAGACGTAGAGGGTCTCATAGTAGTCGATAGCCTGGCATGAATGTAGGGCGCCTATTGAGTATCCTTCAGCTTATTGGTCGTTGTAGACAATTATTAGTGCTATTCGATATCACTAGTTCATCTACCTCTTGTTGATATTTATCAATAAGGGATAGTATCTTTATCCTTCTACGTGTCCTTTTTTTAGTCTACTCATCTCTCATCGATAGTTGACATAATACAATTGTAAATGGTAAATTTATTAGTGAATGACAATTGTACCCTACGGCCTAGAAATTATTATTTTTGTATCCCTGATTCTGCGTGGACGTAAAGGGCGTCATAGTGGTCAACTACATAGACGTAGAGGGTCTCATAGTAGTCGATAGCCTGGCATGAATGTAGGGCGCCTATTGAGTATCCTTCAGCTTATTGGTCGTTGTAGACAATTATTAGTGCTATTCGATATCACTAGTTCATCTACCTCTTGTTGATATTTATCAATAAGGGATAGTATCTTTATCCTTCTACGTGTCCTTTTTTTAGTCTACTCATCTCTCATCGATAGTTGACATAATACATGTGGATCGAGTAGTCCAAGTCATGTAAGGTGGTGACAACATTGTACACATGGCACCCCATGAGTAAGTTTGATTTTTTGGGGGTGGGGGTGGGGATTTTCCCCAAAAAATTCTAAATCTTTGCTTATATAAAGGGGTGAGGTCTCCATTTTTGTTCATTTTTCCTTCTACCAATCCTCTTGCTCCTTTAATAATCAAGGTAACACTTTTCTCTATCTCTCTTTAATTTAGGTTTTTAATCTTGCTTTTCCTCCTATTATATATAAAATCGTCATTACTTCTTTCTTAGATGAAAGTAAGAATGAGGAAGTGAGTGTGTTGACCGACCCATAATCGGATGGGCCAATTGATGTCCGTCTAGGCGTTGTCTATCGACATCAAGTGGCTGGCTAGCAAGGCTGGTCACTCGATCAATGTCGTCGACCAACCCTTCGACTGGTCAATTGGACGGCTAGCCCCATTGAGTGTCCTTGGGAGGCCTGTTGTTCACCCCATGATTCTGATAGTCCGATTTATACTGTTGAAACTTAAATATTCCAACCAAGTTGTCCCAAAAGACACTTTGGGTAAATCAAGTCCTTGGGTCGAAACTTAGAAATTGGTCGGGATCTTGTGTGCAAGGTTGTTGCTCTTGAGATCCCAAAGTGCTATAGCCTCTACAATTCCCCGCTTAAGTTGAAAAAATGTCTTAGTAGATTTGATCGTGTTGATGATTACATTTATAAAGACCTAGGCCCAAAGAAAGAGTCCTCAGGTTTGAACCCCGTGAGATTGTCATGTATAAAGACATTATGGATAGTGGTTTTCGTTCTCCATTCATCCCTTTTTAATAAATTCCACCTCACCCCAAGCAAGATAAATCCTAATGCGTGGAGAAAAGCTTTGTACTTCTTGTTAGTTGCCTTAGCAAGAAAATCTCACTTTTCGTAGACCTTTTCAGGTGTCTTTGAAATGCACGAGCTAGCTTAGTATAACTCATTCGTGTTTTTCACCACTAGGGTCCTATTATGCTTTCCTAAATTCAGGAATTCCAACAGCGGGTAGAAGTCCTGATTCTTCTTTATTTGACCTTTGGCGGGTCAATTCTCTTTCAACATGAAATGAAGGTACCATCAAATTCTTTTTTTCAATAGCCAGGTAGAAATCACTTCCCCTCTAAGAGGTCAAATGCAACAAATGACTGATATACCACCTCTTGCACCCAACTTAGGGTTAGTTCTGACTATGCCAAACATACTGATAGTTAGGATCAGTCATCCTATTGGTAGGTTCTCTTTTGTTGCCTATACTTTTGCACTCTTGTATGTTTTTACTTGTTTTTTGGGCCTGACAAATTTTGTTGCTCACATGTAGATATGGACTTTGACTTGGATGAGGTGTTGAAGACCTTGCCCATGCCAGGAAGTGATGATGGCTTCATTCCTGCTGATGGTAGGTTCTTGGATACATTGCTTTTGATTTTATATTTGTATGCGTCTTCATTTGTTGTTCTTTGAGCTTGATGGATGGATTTCCATCTTGTTTGTAGGTATAGAGTTCGACCTTGAAGCAACCATGGACTCTATGCAGAAGCAGAGGCATGAGAGCTGCGTGGACTTAATTCGTGCTCTATCAAAGAGAAAGAAAATCGTTAACCCAGAGGCAGAGCGTCAAGCTACAGAGGAGATTCCTATACCTTCGGACGACCCTAATGAAGTTGCCCCGTCGCCCATGCCCAGAGAGAGCAATTCAAGCCACATCAGGTTTGAGTGTGAGGACTTTCTTCCTGACTTTGGATTTCCCCCCACTTAGAATTATCATGAGCTGGGAATATTTCGATCTTTGGTGACGCCTACTAGGGCTAGGGTGATCGCCAGGCATAGTGCTGACGATATAGAGAGAACTCTGGCTTTCTAAAACATCAAATCCTTGTGCTCGTTCTTGATTCCTTAGAAGATTCTTTCCACCAAGCTCTACAACATGAGCGATATTTTAGATCTACTTATGCGAGTTGTGGTCCTTCTAACTTCTTCGATCCTCGTTAATCTCTTCCATATCGGACCACCTATGTTCGACAAAATCCTGTAAGCGTACGGGTTCATTGTAAAAGTAATAATTGTGACGAGAGAATTATTGTTCCATAGGGAATAAGACTCAATTTCAGTGTATTTGATATATTTAAATTCGTCATTGTAACAAAAAAAAAGATAGGTTGGTATCTAACTACGTTTTATAACTTTGAAAGCGATAAAAATTATTTTAAAAATCAAATGTGGGTGAACGTACTGGATTTCTGACTCTATTGATCATCTCTTAGTTCTAATTCTTAACCAGTGATAATTAACTCAATTAGTGCAATTGTGACGATCGATAATTTCACTTTTATTTACTATTTTTCACAAGATATAATAAACTTATGATTACTATGAGACGATTCTATTCCTAGTCCGAATTATATAGCAAACATGCATTGATGTTTAAGATTATCACACATGATCGCACACGCCATAAATATTATTTCTAATATTTATTGCTCATGTGTTCTATAAACAGTGTTCTACTTACCGTGAGTTTTTCAATACTACGAATAAGCAACTTATTGTCTTAATGATGTGCAAACATTAAAACAATGTAATTATGCATATTAATAGAATCACAACACAATGATTAAGATAAAAATACAAAGTCTCGAATTAAAAACAAAGAATCAAAATTTTTGTCATTCATCCAATACAAAGGATTTTAGCCTGACATATTAATGTAAGAATTATAAGAAAAATAAATAAAGTCATTACCTGAATCGTTAAACAATGAAGAAAATTTGGAAATCTTCAATTAATGCCTTCAAATCTGGATCCAAGTAATGAATTATTCGTCTTTGATGTAAATTCTCTCTCTTTCTCTCAAAAGTCGGCTTACAGTGATCAGTATTAGGTCTGGATGTGTTCTCTTATTTAAATGATGCTAAGGAGATTGCTTACCAAAATAGAATAAGGAAAGATATATTTTTCCCGTTTTACACTGAGCCGTACGCCTAGGCATATCTAGGGTGCTCACCTGGTTGGTTTAGGGCACCTTAGTCTTGGATTGGGCGCACGCCTCTCCTACTGGCAAGGGCATGGACCTCGGCTAATTTTTGACAGCTAAAAAGCTTTTAGTATTTTTGTAGTAACTTTCTCTCTTGATATTCGATTGAGGTAAGATAACTTAGAGGGCTATAATTCTTATCAATTTTCCAATTCGAAAGTTTGTTATGCCAGAATTGGGTCTCAATATGAGGCTGAAAATTTCAAACATAACTTTTTCGGCTAAAAGTTTATGTGCGATAATATTTTGACTGTACTTTATCCCTTTGACTTATTTCCTCATCTAATTGACTTTTAGCACTCTCGAATCTTCATCGTGAGATCCGAAACAACTTTTGAGCATTTAAACTTTAGTTCACGAAGTTTGGGTTTACTTAATTCTAGCTCTATTCCGTTCTTTCTTCCAATTCTTCATCCAAACATGAGTTTTTCCTAATAGAAGTAATAAATAACAAATTTGGCACTAATTCGCCCAAAGAATAACAAAATACTATCATTTGAGGCTCCAAATAAGTGTAGTTTCTACACTTATCAAGCCCTAAAACTTAAATTTTTATTTGTCCTCAAATAAAACTAAAACCTAACAAACACACAAACACGCAATGTTGATTACCTAATTGATGGCTAGTCAATTAACCAATGCGAAAAAGATTTAGCTAGCTTACATGGCTCTTTATCTCAAAATTGAAATTATTAAATCAAATCTATCCATAGCTTCAAAATCACAGTACAAAAATTAAAATTTACTTTTCCAATATAAAATCGACATGTGTGTCAAATATTTTCTTTCATCACTTGTAATATTCACACACCCAAACTAAGGTTGAATTTTTATATTATCCACATCTCTCTAATTTAGGTAAATCTCATTAATTGTAAGTTGATATATCAATAAATAAGGATTCTCTATAGTTTGATTCCATCAATCTTCAGAACTCAACTAGGCTAATAATCTCTTATCAAAAGTCAAAATTTCTTAAACAGATATTTGAGACTTAACCAAGGCATTTGGTAAGTCTTTTGTTTCATGCACCCACTTTTTCTATTTTTTCTCAATTTTTATTTCAACATTTTTATTTCTTTTTTTCTTTATTTGCAGCATTCTCTCCCTTAAAATTTTTAAATGGCCCTTTTAGCTAACCTTAGGCCATAACTTCCAAATCAGTTGACCTTTAGAAAACATGTCGTAACACAGACTTAATAACTCGAGTTATAAAGGTTACGAAGATAAATTTTCAAATAAAATATTTTTTAATGCCTTGATTAGTGCAATGTCTTTTATTAAACATCTATCCAATTAAACTGACCTTTAACTTAAAACTTTCATCCTATTTCATCTTATTGACCTCAGACAATCCACACAAGATTTTTAATTTCGTACATTTAATCCTCATTTATCTCAACATCTTCCTACAACTGTGAAATTTTCCCAAACTATTCTAAATTTGGTCTAATAATGTAGAATGTAGTTATTTTGGGTTTAGCATATATGATCCGCTATTCCAACCTATCTAATTATGAAATCAACTCATTCCTACACAATGCTTAACTTAATTCAAGTGCTCAATATATATAAAATTTCACCTGAAATAGTAAAAATTAACTTCAGCATGCAACTTATTCATCATTCATGGATCAATTCATAATTCAGTATATTTCTAATTGTCAGCCAAGCTAGCTAACCCAAGCAAGCACACACAAAGAAATATTTTTGAAATTCTTCATTTTTTTTGGTATTTTTTCTAATATTTAAAGCAATAAAACACACAACAAAAGAAAACTCATATTTTTCACCCCCAAATTTAAACTAGACATTGTCCTTAATGTCTTAAATTCTAAGTCCTCATATAAAAAGGTTAGGAAGAAAAAGAAGAAAATACTCCCTGATATGACGTGAAATTCAATGACTAGCTTGTCTTATTACTCTCATTGTCTCATTGGTCAATGTCGGTTTAAGTGTTCCACGATGTTATATTCTTACACAATGCTGTTAAATAAAGCATTAAGGATAAAAATCTTGGAACATGTGTTACTACATTTAATAAACCAACTAAATCTTGAGGACTTAAGGGGAAACGACAAATGGATGATGAGTCCCTAATTGAAACTAATAACTAATCTAGATTATCATATGACTAAAAAGCATAATAAATAAAAGGGAAGAAATATGGGATTGCCTTCCAATAAGCTCTTTGTTTAAAGTTTTTGGCTTGACTTTATTATTTTGGCATTATGAAATTCTAAATAACGCTTTTGATGTATTGCTCAGTTAGTCTCTTTTAACTTTGCTCCCTTTTTCATTGCTTCTACAAATTTTAACACTGTCTCATCCAATATGATATGACTTGCCCATCTCATCCGATTTAAATTCAACTATGTAGACTTCTTCATCCTCTTCGAGTTTAATTACAAATTCAATGATAGGGCAATCAATGAAGTCAACATAATGTAGGTTAATGTCTTCTTCATTAATTACCTCATCTTCGTTTGTTCATTTGTAATTGAACTTTCATCGTATTCATTCTCGTCTTCTATAATTGACATCTCTTCGGGTTGAATGGTTGGTTCACAATCTACATCCAATGGCAGAGCTAATACTCGACGAGGGGGCGTGGCCACACGTGCTGGCTCCGTCGGAGTTTGTAGTGCCATCGGCCTGTCGGGTGGAATTTATAGAGGCAGCCGGTGGAAAAAAAGAGGATGATAGGAAATTAGTCTAATTTTTAAGGACTTTTTTTTTTCAAAAGTTTTAGGCCTCTTAGTTTGTAAATAAAATGAGGCCCAAATCCCAATTATGAATCCACAATTAGTTGACAATCCAATTGAAAAAAAACGGATTTCATTTGCAATTTGCAAACCCTTGTTCTTCCCAACGAGCGAGGCTGGATTGCAAATTAACGGGCAGTAAACAATTGAACTAAGTGAGATTGTAGAGTTGTTTGTCTATGAGAGAAGAAAATAGAAGAATAAAAAGGGTAATTGTTCTTTTCCTATTTGATCATTTGGAGTTTATGAGATTTACTTATTGATTATCTAGCAACTTATGATGCGGAATTGCCTAGAGTTAGATGGGTGTTTCCTGATTCCTATTTGGATGTCAAAAACAAGGACTATGAAGGTATTGACCTCTATTCTATTTTTTATTATGTTTGGTTGTTAGTGTTTATTTTTCTTTGCAGTGGTTGGGAGAAACTTTATTTCTTATCACCACAATACGTGTAGGATGCTTATTAGTTGTATTTCCTATTTTGTACTAGAATTTCCCTTACACCTAACATACTTAAAACCATCCATTTTTACCAAGACTTCAATGTCCAATTGGTTTATTCAATATGTTTTTGGTTACTGAAAGGTGTTATCGTGTACTTAAAAGATAAGTATGCATTGGGCAGCATTTATTACATTCTACACTGTGACGATGAACTTTTGAATTAATTTTTGTTGCATTTTATATTGTGCATGGGTAATGGGTGTTACTGTTACTGAATCCTAGAATTGTGTTCGTGCTGAGTTCTATAAAATCTTAACAAATGGTTGCTAGCTGTTATTAGTTTATGGGTTCGGTATATGGTCTTAGAGTAGATGTAGTAATTGATTGATCACATTGCCTACAAAAAGGTTCATACAAATAATAATACTATTGTAAATGGTAAATTTATTAGTGAATGACAATTGTACCCTACGGCCTAGAAATTATTATTTTTGTATCCCTGATTCTTACTTATAAATATAGGACTTTTGTTCTTAATAAAACACATAAAAATTTATTGACTTTCATTCTCACTTCTCTTTTTCTCTATTTCATAACACGTTATCAGCACAATAGTTTAATTTTTCAAAGTTTAGTAAATGTAGTAATTGTTTATAAGCATAAATATTTATCACGTGTATCAAAATTAATTTGGTGACATGTGAATTTTTCTACATACATATGCTTCAGAACGAGGCTACTGCTTCTTCTACTTCTTCTATGCTTTTTTGCTTGTACGCAAATCTATAATGATTATTTTATTATGCATAATGATTACATTGTCCTATTTGCATGTCTATATATGAAGTTAATTCACATGTACATTTGGAAGATTTTTTTACTTATGCATTTTTGGTAATTAATTTTTCTACATAAATTCATATCATGTCTATATGTTATTTAAATATTTAGAGATGTTCTTCTATAAGTTTTAAATTAATAATTTACCATGTTGTTGCTCCTGAAGTAACACAATATTATAATTAATATTTCAAAAGAATATTATCTACTCTTGAAAAGCATGAATTATAATTATCAGTATTCCTAAAGAATATTGATATATTGCTTCCGAGGAAGCACAACTCTGTAAATATTATATTTTCATAAAAAATATCCCCCTGAAGGGTCAATGTTTTTTAAATAATAATTTGTTATTGCTTCTGAAATAACATTCTATTATTTATGTTTTAGTAATATTTTAATTGCTCTTGAAGAGCATAATTAAAAATTATGTTTTTACTCATAAAGAGTAAATTTTTATCCAATTTATTATTTCAAATATTAATATGTTATTGCTCTCGAAGAGCATGATACTACGATTCCAATATTTTAGATGAATATTATTCTTGAAGAAGTGATAATAAAATACAAGGTGATCTTAAAATAGCACATGGTTTGAAGAATATATCATGCTTAATTTATGAATTTGTGTTTATCCTTGAAGGAAAACATACGACATATGTCACGTGGACATTGATCATTATATGATTAAATAATGTTTAATCATATTTTTTGAAATTAAATAATTAGATTGTACTTTATACTGAACCAAAAGTTCAATTTGATTGGCATAACCAATTGGATCATCACTGGATTAACAATGATGCAAAATCAAAACTAAAAATAAAAGTCTAATGAAGAAACAGAAGATTTTTCAATCAAATGAATTTCTGTATGTTATTTGTTCTCTTTACGAAATTTGATTATTAAACATCACTAGTTAAAATAGGGACTGAATTCTCTATACTTCTGAAAATTAATCAAGATGATAGATGTGGCCATATCATTCTCCACGTTGATCATCGAAATATTATTTGTATATAATAGATTTGATCCATATACTAGATGATTACATGGTGTTTGCACCCCAATGTTTGCGAAATTACTGTTCAAATTTTAAATTATGAGCAAAATTTTTAGATTGTATAATCAAGATTGTGTCTTGTTAATGCTTGTTGACATAAATCTCAACATTTTAATAATTGTTATTTGGGATATCTATAAATGGTTTAACACTATTATTTGTTAAACACCTCCAATTAATTTAGTTGAGAACAAAATATTTTCCATTTTTATTTAAATGGGCGACATTCTATAACGTTGGTGAAATGATTATGAAATAGAACCTATGTGCTCTCTGAAGTCGCTTGGGTAATGCCTTTGCTACTCCGTTGAACAAATGTTACATGAAAAATATGATTGGGGCTTTTTTCCCTGTTGTACTTTTTGCATGAGAATTAGTGTGGGATTTGATAATGAAAACTTAAGGAGAAAAAATATAATGAGCGTTCAAATAACCAAAAAATTTCTAGATCCATACCTATTTGCGTTAGGGGTATTTATAGGTGACAGCGGCCATGTAACTATTAGGCGGTTATAGTGTCACGTGTCCCATATAGCCCCTTCCATTGCCCCTACATTATGAGTGAAGGGCCTCTATCTATCTAGTGGTTGGTTGTGTTCGTGATAACTCTTAAATGATCCCCATATTGTCAAATGACAGTTTCATGGTTAAGTGTTGAGTCGACCGTAAAGGGATAAATGGCCTTATAATGGTTGATAGCCTAGCATGAGCGTAGAGGGCCTCATAGTGGTCGACGGCCTATGCGTGGACGTAAAGGGCGTCATAGTGGTCAACTACATAGACGTAGAGGGTCTCATAGTAGTCGATAGCCTGGCATGAATGTAGGGCGCCTATTGAGTATCCTTCAGCTTATTGGTCGTTGTAGACAATTATTAGTGCTATTCGATATCACTAGTTCATCTACCTCTTGTTGATATTTATCAATAAGGGATAGTATCTTTATCCTTCTACGTGTCCTTTTTTTAGTCTACTCATCTCTCATCGATAGTTGACATAATACATGTGGATCGAGTAGTCCAAGTCATGTAAGGTGGTGACAACATTGTACACATGGCACCCCATGAGTAAGTTTGATTTTTTGGGGTGGGGGTGGGGATTTTCCCCAAAAAATTCTAAATCTTTGCTTATATAAAGGGGTGAGGTCTCCATTTTTGTTCATTTTTCCTTCTACCAATCCTCTTGCTCCTTTAATAATCAAGGTAACACTTTTCTCTATCTCTCTTTAATTTAGGTTTTTAATCTTGCTTTTCCTCCTATTATATATAAAATCGTCATTACTTCTTTCTTAGATGAAAGTAAGAATGAGGAAGTGAGTGTGTTGACCGACCCATAATCGGATGGGCCAATTGATGTCCGTCTAGGCGTTGTCTATCGACATCAAGTGGCTGGCTAGCAAGGCTGGTCACTCGATCAATGTCGTCGACCAACCCTTCGACTGGTCAATTGGACGGCTAGCCCCATTGAGTGTCCTTGGGAGGCCTGTTGTTCACCCCATGATTCTGATAGTCCGATTTATACTGTTGAAACTTAAATATTCCAACCAAGTTGTCCCAAAAGACACTTTGGGTAAATCAAGTCCTTGGGTCGAAACTTAGAAATTGGTCGGGATCTTGTGTGCAAGGTTGTTGCTCTTGAGATCCCAAAGTGCTATAGCCTCTACAATTCCCCGCTTAAGTTGAAAAAATGTCTTAGTAGATTTGATCGTGTTGATGATTACATTTATAAAGACCTAGGCCCAAAGAAAGAGTCCTCAGGTTTGAACCCCGTGAGATTGTCATGTATAAAGACATTATGGATAGTGGTTTTCGTTCTCCATTCATCCCTTTTTAATAAATTCCACCTCACCCCAAGCAAGATAAATCCTAATGCGTGGAGAAAAGCTTTGTACTTCTTGTTAGTTGCCTTAGCAAGAAAATCTCACTTTTCGTAGACCTTTTCAGGTGTCTTTGAAATGCACGAGCTAGCTTAGTATAACTCATTCGTGTTTTTCACCACTAGGGTCCTATTATGCTTTCCTAAATTCAGGAATTCCAACAGCGGGTAGAAGTCCTGATTCTTCTTTATTTGACCTTTGGCGGGTCAATTCTCTTTCAACATGAAATGAAGGTACCATCAAATTCTTTTTTTCAATAGCCAGGTAGAAATCACTTCCCCTCTAAGAGGTCAAATGCAACAAATGACTGATATACCACCTCTTGCACCCAACTTAGGGTTAGTTCTGACTATGCCAAACATACTGATAGTTAGGATCAGTCATCCTATTGGTAGGTTCTCTTTTGTTGCCTATACTTTTGCACTCTTGTATGTTTTTACTTGTTTTTTGGGCCTGACAAATTTTGTTGCTCACATGTAGATATGGACTTTGACTTGGATGAGGTGTTGAAGACCTTGCCCATGCCAGGAAGTGATGATGGCTTCATTCCTGCTGATGGTAGGTTCTTGGATACATTGCTTTTGATTTTATATTTGTATGCGTCTTCATTTGTTGTTCTTTGAGCTTGATGGATGGATTTCCATCTTGTTTGTAGGTATAGAGTTCGACCTTGAAGCAACCATGGACTCTATGCAGAAGCAGAGGCATGAGAGCTGCGTGGACTTAATTCGTGCTCTATCAAAGAGAAAGAAAATCGTTAACCCAGAGGCAGAGCGTCAAGCTACAGAGGAGATTCCTATACCTTCGGACGACCCTAATGAAGTTGCCCCGTCGCCCATGCCCAGAGAGAGCAATTCAAGCCACATCAGGTTTGAGTGTGAGGACTTTCTTCCTGACTTTGGATTTCCCCCCACTTAGAATTATCATGAGATGGGAATATTTCGATCTTTGGTGACGCCTACTAGGGCTAGGGTGATCGCCAGGCATAGTGCTGACGATATAGAGAGAACTCTGGCTTTCTACACCTAGAGGGTAAACTTCATGTCACACTTCCTCCATGTTTAAGTTTGTCCTCTCATGCTTGCCTAATACTTGTCTATCACTTTGACTCCTTACCTGCTAGGTTGTGGCTAGGCAGATGGAGCTTGTTGAGTCAAGTCGATGCCAAGCATCGGAGTTGATGGCCCTTGCTGAGGAGAAAAAGAAGGGAGCTCATCACTATAAAAAGAAAATTATTTCTCTGAAGAAGTCTCTTGAAACTTTGGAGGCTCGAGCCCTTGAGCAAGAGACTGAGATTGATAACCTGCGGTCCATTTTGGCACGAGCACCAGAAGAGGCTATAGAGTGGTATAGGGCCTATGTGGAGTACGTTAAAGATTTGGAAGCGTTTGTGGAGCAGTACAAGTCCTCATCAGATTATGCCAAAGCTTTGCATTCGTACGGAGGGAAGGCCATGGCGGCGTCCATTAGACTAGCTAAGGAGTGGATATCAACTGAGCATCCTTCCATCGATCCCTCAGGTTTCAAAACTTTCCTGGCGCAGCGCAAAGATAGAGAGGGTAGAGCCCATCGATCCAAGGCATTTGGGCATACATCATGGGGTGGAAGCGAATGCACTTCCCATTCGAGTTGAGACATTCTTTAGTTGTAGATCTTCCAGTACTGTATGCTGCTATTTATTTTTGTCGTTTGATAGTCTTAGTTTCGTACTGGTCTGGGATGTGGATAGAACATCACAATTTATTTTGAGTATGGGTGTTTCCTTATCGAACATTATTGTTGCTTAGTTCTTTTCCATCTATATTGATACATGGCTCTTTGTTACCGTGTAAAAGTTAGTTCACCTATTCTCGTACAACTTTCTTTATGTGGTTGCATTGTGGCTAGCGGGCGTGGCAATGTCGAATTGCAAAGCCCCTGGTGCTGTGTCGAGTCATAGAGCGCTAGATTCAGTGGTTTAGGACTTTAAACAATTTTTGGTTTTGAAGGCTTTCCAGCCTAGTTGCTTGGAATGTGTCGATTGTAGAGCGTAAGGTCTGGTAGTTTAGGGCCTTAACCAATTTTTGGTTTTGATGGTTCTCTACCTAGCCCATTGGAGCTATGATCTAGCAGTCTAGGGCTTTAACCAATTTTTGATTTTGAAGGCTCTCCATCTAGCCCCTTAGAATGTGTCGAGAGCGTAGGGTCTTATGGTTTAGGGCCTTAACCAATTTTTGGTTTTGATGGCTTTCCGACTAGCCCATTAAAATGTGTCACCCGTAGAGTATAAGGTCTAGACGTTTAGGGCCTTAACCAATTTTTGGTTTTGAAGGCTCTCTGCCTAGCCTCCTAAAATGTGTTGATCATAGAGCGCAAGGTCTAGCGATTTAGTGCCTTAAAACCAATTTTTGGTTTTGAAGGCTTTCCGCCTAGTCCCTTGGAATGTGTTGACCGTAGAGTGCTATCGAGTTGATATGAGGGTCTAAAGCCACACATTGACATAAATTGCCTGAATTTAGGAGCTTAGGTGGCGCTCCAGAACATCCCAGCTGGGTTGGCCTTTCCTTAGCGCCCTCATCATTTGTCACCACCTAGGTCTTTCATTGAATAACATCAGTAATTATAATGGAACGTGCCTATAGTAAGCATTACATTAGGAAATTTAACAAAGCAACCTATCTACTGTATCTACAAGGAATATGATACATATCTCTTTTTGGCGAGCCTATTGATAGTATTTTTTGAGATGCTCCGTGTTCCCCAGCCTGCCTAGCGATTTTCCTTTCATATATTTCAGACTGTAAGCTCCTTTTCCAAAACTGTGGATCACTTTATATGGTCCTTCCCAATTTGACCCGAGCTTAAGCAAATGTTGTCTTGTTTCTATTTCGTCCCTTAGCACAAGATATCCTGGTAGGAAAACTCTTGGTCTTACCTTTCAGTTGAAATACTGGACGGCCCTTTGCTTGTAAGCCGCCATCTTTATAGTTGCCTTCTTTCTTTCCTCAAGCAAGTCGAGTTTTCTCTTGGTTGTCGCGATGTTGAGCTTCTTGACTTTCATTCTGTCTATCTCACTCAAGATTTCAACCAAAACAACTGCTTCGATCTCAAAAGACAATCTGAAGAGTGTCTCTCCAGTTGGTTCTCATGGGGTTATGTGGTATGTCCATAGCACGTTGGGCAATGTTGGCCTAAAGCCCTTTATCTTTCTCCAACCTTGTCTTCGGATCCCATAGTATGGTTCGATTTGTCACTTCAGCCTGCCCATTCGACTGAGGGTGAGCAACTGAGGTCAGCCTATAATTGATGTGATAACTCGTGAAAAAAGCTTCGAAACTATGATGTCGAACTGTCTGCCATTATCTAAAATGATCACTTTGGGTATGCCATATTGGCATATGATATTTTTCTACACAAAGCTTTGTATCTTAGTGTCGTGATGGCGCTAGTGGCTCTGCCTCCACCCACTTAGAAAAGTAGTCGATGACGACTAGAAAAACTTTCTTTGCCCTTTGGACACGAGCAAAGGCCCAATATATCCATCCCCATTGAAAGAATGGACACCCCAAAGACTTCTGTCTGTTGCTCGGCTGAAACATGGATCAAGTTCCCGTGGCCCTGATATGTATCACATTTTCTTACCAATTCTTTAGCATCTTCTTTCATAGTGGGCTAGTAGTATCCTTGTCATAGAGCTTTAAAGGCAAGGGCGGTCTCCCCTCAATGTTTACCAAAAATCCCCGTGTGTACCTCAAATAGCACTTTCGTGCCTCTACTGGCCATAAAAACCTTAGATACGGTATGGTGAAACCCCGCTTGTAGAGTTGTCCATCAACGACGGTAAATGAGGTCGCTCGAAAATTCAGCCTCTTCACCTCGAAATTGTCCTCCGGTACCTTATCCTCCGTGAGATTCAATTAGCGAGTCCATCCAACTCTTTTTGTGCTCTACATTTACAACGTTGACCATGTGTTTAATGCTGGGCTATCACAGGACTTGCACGTTTATTGTTCGAAGCAAATTTTCTGGGTTAGCTGATGCAATTCTAGCCAATGCGTCCACCCGTTTATTATCTTTCCGGGGGACCTTAGTTATCTTAAAGCTTGTGAATCCCTTTTGCTTCAAATTCTCTCATCACTTGCCCAACTATCAACTGAGAGTCGCTACAAGTCTCTACTGAAGATCCCAGTTTGGCTGCTAGGCCTAGGCTCCGTGATCACTACCTTATACTCGGCATCGTTATTTGTAGGCGAAAATTCTAAGCGTAATGAGTATTCCAACTCTTCAAAGTTCGGCCCTATCATTATGTGTAACGCCCCGACCCGCTGGTACGAAAGCATCACTAAAACAATTGTACCTTAGCTTTAGATTTAGAAATTAGTTAAAATAATAATGTAATTTAAGAATTTAAACTAAAATTTTTTCTTAAGGACTATATATATTTTTAAAATAACTACCAATGAATTTCCCATTAAAATCTACTTTTAGATAGTAACATAATATTAACAGAATTCCAAAGGCATTTATTAAAGAAGAAAAGAGTCGAGCAAATCCATGCATATGCCTATTTTATTACGTAAATAGCAGCACGTGCATATCTACCAAACAAATAAAAGGTATGATAGTTTTCCATGTGTGAACTACTTTAGGAAGTAAGAAATAGAGTAATCTGTTCTCATTTTCTATTTTCGTATTGTAAGTTTTAAAATAACCTTGTTTGCATAGTTATCAATATCGAAATTTCATAAAATTTTAAGAAGAAGTAGGGAACATCTTATAATATGACATATTCAAAATTTGGCTTCCATCGATGACATATGAGGGATTAAAATATTTCTCAAAATCCTGCTAACACTAACTAAACAAGCTGTTTTCTTTTTCTATCCCGTACGGTAAGTGTCAAAATAAATTCATTTGCATAGCTATCGACCTCAAAACTTCATCAAATTTTAATGTAAAGCAAGAAACTCCTTATAATATGACATAATAAAAAATTAGCTTTCGTTGGCATCATATGAGGTATTAAAATATTTTTCAAAACTCAGCAACGACCTAGTTGAAAAGAAAATCTGTGCAGTTCACTTAAAAATGACATATAAAATTCCACAGACATCCGTATGTTTCAAATTTACTCGCTAGATAATCCATGAGACTATCAAATCCAATTGGTTTCATCTAGAAATTCCAAGTAACAGTCGAGTTATGAAATTTTAAAGTCAAGGCAGAAGTTGAAAAATAGTGACACTAGCCAGTGCAGTTTACCTTAAGTGACATATAAAATTTTACCGACATCTAATTGACACGATTCCCAACTTATTCAGTAGCCAGGCTATGTGGTTATCCAACGCCACTGGTTTTGTCTAAAAATTTCAAGTAACGAGTGAGTTATGAATTTTTAAAGTAAAGACAGAAGTTGAAATTTTTAAAAGACGGTAATCCTTTAATTTGCTAACACTTCTTTTTTTTTCTTTCTTTTTGTAAACGATGTTTTGTAAATTAACTTCTATAACACATATCTACTTTTAAACATAACATATTTATGAAGAAATATTCTTAGATTAGTTCCACATACGACGTACATAGAAATCCATATAAAAAAAACAAACGTAAATATTTCATGATCGAATTAAAATTATTAAATCACCATCTTCCTCCATAGCATGTTGTATCATCGTCTACCATCATCTATGTCCCAAGGAAACCCATTCAATCTATAAGAAGGAAATTAACCCATGAGTTTCTACTTTTAAACATAACATATTTATGAAGAAATATTCTTAGATTAGTTCCACATACGACGTACATAGAAATCCATATAAAAAAAACAAACGTAAATATTTCATGATCGAATTAAAATTATTAAATCACCATCTTCCTCCATAGCATGTTGTATCATCGTCTACCATCATCTATGTCCCAAGGAAACCCATTCAATCTATAAGAAGGAAATTAACCCATGAGTTTGGAACTCAATAGATATCATGGTACATTTTGTTGTCAAATCAGAAATTTCGGCTATAGATTCATACCGTCGTACGTAGATGGATTTTCGACAAAATTCAATTACTATAGCATTATCATAACACGTAGAGCCTAAGAATGATCATTCAAATTATTGTAGTGTCGAAGACCCGTACCTGGAGGTACCATTTCATTCAAACATTTATCGAAAAATCATAATTTGAAAATGAAATAAATACTTGAACCTCTACATACCTTGATTTTTCTTGGATATAAAAGAATAAAATATGTAGAAAGCCTTTCTTCTTCTGACCCTTGTTATTCCTTTAAACTTAACTTGACACAAAATATATTTTTTTAAGAGAAAATAAGAGTAAATTCGGATTTGAGGAGGGGTGTAGTGAAAAAAGTGACATTTCTCTTCTTGTAACCTCATTTTTAATGAAAAACCAAATGGTGGGGGTGGGGGGGTTCTATTATCATTAAATTTGTTAAATTTGGTCTTTAACTAAGAATTTGAAGAGTTTTTAAGCATAAAAGAAATAATTCATATAAAATGTTTTATAAAAACATCTACATGGTGATTCGAACTTGGGTTGTCTATATGAAATACCATGTAGATGACCATTGAAGCAATCCAGTTATTCATTAAATCTTTGTAATCAAATTTACTTAAAGTTAATCTCTTAAATTGTTGGGCTTTTAATTAACTTATGGCTTGGGCTTTCATAATCTTAAATGTGTTGAGCTTCCATAGCTCGTTTCTTAAATGGGTTAGGCTCGTGGTGCTAGATCATTACAAAATGATAGCCTAATTTCATTTTATTTCTCGAGTTTCTATATTATGATCTGTGTCCTGGATCCCTCACCACTTGAGGATTCATCCACAAATTTTTTTCAATCCGCCTCTTATCATGTCGGCTGCTCAGGCGGAGTGGTAAGCTCGATGATGAAATCTACTAGTGCCTACACTTTAATAGCCGTTCTGTTCTTGAATTCGATGTCAAACTCACTTAACTTGATGGCACATTTCAGCAACCTCCTCGAAGTTTCTGGTCAATGTAGGATCTACTTGATAGGCAGGTCGATCATTACTTATACCATGTAGGTGAAAGTATGGTCTCAATTTCCTAACCTCAAAGACCAATGCAAACACTAGTTGCTTGGCCAGGTTGTATCTCGTCTCTATGCCTTTTAGAACTTGAATCATGTAGTAAACTGATTTCTGGGCCTTTACGAATTTTTTTACTATCACGGCACTGACCATTCGAGGTGAAACTGCTAAGCAAAGACATAGTACGTCCCTAGAGCACGAACTGGTCAAAATTGGATGCTCTTGTAGTGATCGCTTCAAGGACTCAAGTGACTCTTCGCTCTCTTGGGTCCACTCAAGATTGGTAGAGCCCCCAATGGCATTGAAGAAATGGCAGCATTTATCCGTTGTTCGACTCATGAATCGATTCAACGGTGCTACTTGTCCTATTAACCTTTGGACATCCTTCTTACTAGTGGGGATTTTCATCTCTAGTATTACTTAGATTTTGTCTGGATTCGATTCAATGCCCCTCTGCATGTTCATGAAGTCTAGGAATTTCCCATAGGAGGTACCGAAAACACATTTTTTCGAGTTGAACCTCAACCTATTTTGTCTGGCGATACTAAACACTTTTTTGCAAATAGGCCATGTGGTTGCTAGCTTTGGCACTTTTGACAACCATGTCGTCGATATAGGCCTCTATAACATCCCCAATCAGCTCACGGAAGACTTTATTCACCATCATCTAGTAAGTTGCCCCGACATTTTTCAGACCGAATGGCATGGCCGTATAGCAGTATGTCCCAAAATCTATAATAAATGACGTCCTCTTCTGATTGGATTCGACCAAAGAAATTTGGTGATACCTATAAAATGCGTGCAGAAAATGAGTCTCATGAGCAAACGTGCCGTCCACCACGTGGTCTATTCGAGAAAGTGAGTATGAGTCTTTTGGGCATACCTTATTCAACTCAGTGTAGTATACATACATAGGCCATTTTCCATTTGACTTCTTCACAAATACAATGTTTGCCAACCACTCAGGTATTGCACTTCTTGAATGAAACCCACCTACAATAATTTCTCCACTCCTATTTTTGGCACGACTTGCCTCTTTGGGGATATGTTTCTTTTCTTCTATTTCATTGGCTTGGCCCTTTGTAGGACACCGAGACAGTACTAGACAATCGCTGGTTGATCCCTAGGATATATCCTGTGCTCCATGTAAAAATGTCCAGGTTACTTGCAAGAAATCTTACAATTCTTCCTTTTCATCAGACTTTAAGCCTGCTCTGACGCTGAACTTTCTTCATTATACTACAAATTTTTTTCAGCCATATCGAATGGCTCGATTCGTCCCTTGGGGTTCCATATCTAGCACCATGACTGGTGGTGAACCTTTGGCTTGTATGCTGTCAACGTAGCATTTCCTTGATGCATGTTGATCTCCTCATACACACCCAACCCCTCTGCTAGTTGGGATCTTCATGACCTGATGGTAAGTCGAGGGGATAGCACCAACTACATTTAGCAATGGTCGACCGTAGATGGCATTGTAGGCCATTGGGTTATGATAACTATGAAACTTGTCGTGACCACTATGGTCGTTGGATATGTGTCGAGTGTAATCAAAATCTCCACAGTCACCTCCGATATCACTATCACCCCCAAATTATAGTGGGACGATCACCCTTTTCAATTTCTCAGGGGGAGATCTTTAACCCAAACAGTCATCCCAAGTAAGAACATTTGTCGTACTTTTCTTGTTGACCAGCACCATCCTGATGTCGAATCTGCTATGTCGCCTACTACTACTAGTGCGTCACCATGGGGACGCGCTACGCCAATCAAGTTTTCCTCGCTAAAAGTGATACTTAGATCGAACCTTATTTTTTTATGCCAACAGAGCGTGCATAGCTCTTCCTAGCTGAATTTGAGTCTCCGCTCGATGCCACCCCATCGATGATCATGTTTATCACTCCGGCTCTGGGTGGGGGGAGATCTTCTACCCGTTGTTTGCCTCTATCATTTTTCACATACTTGGCTAAGAGCCCTCGTTACAGGAGGCGTTCGATCTCCTCCTTTAGCTGCAGGTATTTTTTGACGTCATGTCAGTGTTTCTTATGGAAATGACAATACTTAGTATGGTTTCTTTTGTTGGAAGGCATCAACATTGGCTTTGGCCATTGGAGTTCTTTCACGTCTCATATTTTCATCAATAATTTTGTATAGGGGAGTCCAAAGAGGTGAAGGCCCTAATCTCTTCTCGCCTTTGCCTGATCAACCGGTGCTGAGTGTAACCTTTCTTCATGCACTCGTTCTTCAATTTGTTTTTGTCAGCGAGTTTTCGCTTATCACTTGACTTTCACTTGTGACTTTCAGTCTCCTATCCTTCTCAGAGATTTCTCGTGCCTTTATCCGCTTTCTTAGCGTTAACATACTTGTCCCCTTCTTCAGCAGGTCATGCATCGACTCCAAGGGATTTTTAGAGAGTGACATCTTAAAGGCTCAATTTCGTGTCTCGTTAATCAACATGATTACCACTGCAGACATTTTAAGTCTTTTATGCCATATATCGTCTGCTAAAAATAGCTAAGTACTTCTATAAGGATTCATCTTTTTCTTGTACAACCTGTATCAACTTGATGGCTATCTTGTTTCTCTTCTTGCTACTTAAGAAGTAAGCCACGAACTCTTAAAGAGCTCATTGAATGTTTTAATAGATCGGGGTGCCAAGGTTGCTACCTAGTCTCTGGCCTCCTTCCTGAGCATCAAGGGAAAAGATCGGCACATCACTACGTTAAGGGCTGCATAGAGTCTCATTAGATCAACGAAGGTCGGCAAGTGGTCAAGCGGATCCATGACCTTATTGTAAGCTCTATCATAGGCTGTTTGAAGCCTATGGGTAGAGGGATTGCCATGATTTCATATGCGAATTACGTCTATCCTTAATCTTGGATAATGCATCCTCTATCTTCTTAGCCATCATTTCCTCCATCTTTCGTTCTAAGTCTGCCATAAGCTGTGGGAGATATGAACCTGCATCAGTTGTAGCCTCCCAAATCCTGTCGTTGGACGAATGATGGGTGGGACAAACGTAGGTGTATCCTGAGGCGGTTGTTCTTGTATGACATATGTTGGGTCTAGCGGTGGGATCGTGGCTCTCTACAATTGACTTTGTAGGAAGGTCATCATTGTTTCCAACTGAGCCTCTAGTTATTGAATTGACTTTGCGTCACATATTACGACGACGATGGATTGTGACCCCTAGCGACTAACTCCAATTTTATGGTTAAGTGTTGAGTCTACCGCGTGGGGGTAAATGGCCTTATAGTGGTTGATGGCCCAACATGTGCATAGATGGCCTCATAGTGGTCGACAGCCTGGCGTGGACGTAAAGAGCCTCCTAGTGGTTGAAAACGTGGCATGAATGTAAAGCCTCATGGTGGTTGACGACCTGATGTGGACGTAGAAAGCTTTATAATGGTTGATGGCTTGGCGTGAATGAAGAGCGCCTATTGAGTATCCTTCAAGGGTTTGTCGTCATAGACAATTATTTGTGCCATCCGATATCAGTTGGCAAAATGATTGTCTATTTGATTGAACAATTCTCTCAACGTTAGGGAAATGAGTTAAGAAGTTGAAAATAATGTATAAATGCATCATCATCTAAATCCTCGCATAATATTATTCGAATCAGAATTTTGTTTACTGATCAGAGAGATAAACAATATCTCATGCACCAGTTTTAAAATGCTCCAACATGAATTAAAATCCTATGAAGACAATTTGTTAGCATTATTTTTGATATATCTATGACAAGTATGAAGTGTGATATTCAATTCCAATACAAAAAAAAAATACAAAAAAAAAATTAAACGAAAATGGAGCAATTAACAATGATGGTCTCATTAAGGAGGCATATACTCTTAATGAGTATTTAGACATAAAAAATTATAAAATCTTAGAAGAGGTTCACGTATCTAAAATAATGAAACTTGAGATATCTCATTATGTTATGTCATTATAGGAAAAGAAATAGAATTGAAAAGAAAAAAATTATTGACAATAATTTTGTAAATAATATATAGCATCATATAGCGAGGAATCAAAATAAATGCGTCGAAGTATATGGATTGAAGTAATGATTGATCAAATAATACGGATGCATGTGGTATAATCGTTGAGTGAATATTTGTCGAAGGAAGCTATAAAAATGATGATGTCTGTCCATGAGTTTTCAAAAAGAAAACAAATATTAGATTTGAACTTGTGGCGATTTATGTTTATGATTTAAATTTAATCGATTTAATCGGGACTCCTAAAGAGCTCAACAAAATTGTCGATTAGTTGAAAAATAAAATTGAGATGAAAGATTTGGGAAAAACTAAATTTTGTGCTGGGTTGCACATTGAATACTTCCCAGAAGAATTATTTGCTTATTAATCTACATATACAGAAAAAACTTAAAAAAAAGTTTTTATATGAACAATGCATATCCATTGGTGTCATCTATGGTTGTTCGATCACTTGATGTGCAAAAGATCCATCTTGTCTGCTTTAAGATGGAGAAAATGTTCTTGATCCTGAAGAACCATATCTTAGTATAATTGGAATATTAACTTATTTTACAACGTACGCTCAACCCAATATAGTTTTTTCTATAAATTTCCTTGTAAGATATAGTACTATACCAACTCAAAGACATTGGAATGTTGTTAAACACATTTTTCGTTGCCTAAATGGCACTATTGATTTGGGATTATTTTATTCTCAAAAGTCGGGGATCTCCTTTAGTGGGATATGCAGATGTAGATTTTCTCTTTGACCTACATAAAACTAAATCAAACAAGATATGTATTTAGACGCGGAGGAACAGTTATATCAAAGAGATCCGTGAAACCATTCTTGACAGTAATATCGTCAAATCATTTTGAAAATATTGCAATACATAAAACATGCCTAGAATATGTATGGTTGAGGAACATGACCTATCATATCCAAGTATCATTCGGGTTAACTTCAACAAAAGATAGTCCAACAATCTTGTGTGAAAACAATGCAGTTTGTATCATACAACTCAAAGGTGATAGGACGAAATATATTTCTCCAAAACTCTTTCATACATATGAGCTTCATAAGAATGACGATATCGATGTCCAACAAATTCGCTCAAGTGAAAATCTAACCGATTTATTCACAAAGTATTATCGACAAAAAATTGGTTTATGAAATTGGAATGCATTGACTTAAATATTTTCAGTGATCAACATCGGGTGGAGTAATTGAACTCTTTTTCCTTCATTTAGGTTTTATTCCACTAGTTCTTCCTAGTAAGGTTTTAATAAGGTAAAATTTATTTTTAGTACTCCAAAATAACTGTAGTTTTTTTCCTTTAGTTTATTTTTTCCCATTGGGTTTTTATCAAACAAGGTTTTTATGAGGCAGATGTTTTGTAATGTATCATTCAAGGAAGAGTATTATAAATGTTAAGTTTATTAGTGAATGACAATTGTACTCCTGAATCCCTAAAAATTATTATTGTTGTATCCCTAATTGCTTACCCATAAACATGGGGTTTTGTCCTTGATAAAACACAAAAAAAATTATTAACTTTTATTCTCTCTTTTCATAACAAATACATAGTTAATTTGTTTATTCAATTGAATGACTTGAATGTGGATGTTAACTGATACGAATTGTTATTGTACAGTGCTTGCCTCTAGAAATATAGGAAAACCAACTCTTCTCAGGGTTCTGGATTTTGTCAATAGAGAAGTCTTGCAAGCCATGATATTTATGTTATTGCTTTAACATGTAGTTGTTATTTCTGTTGTCTCTCAAAGGCCCTTCGTCATGGATCATTTGTCTTGTTAATCTGTGTGGAAAACTCTCCTAGTTAAATTTTGTTCTTTGTGCTTTGAGTATGGCAAATAGAAAGGGAAAGAGGTAAAAAGGTAAATAGAATGGGAAAGAGATAAAAAGGCAAATTTTAGAATCAATTTGAATAAAAAAAATTTAGTTGTGTAAATGGTCAACGGTCAAGATTTGCCCTAGATGAACTTTGTTCCTGGATTTACCATTGTCTACATCCACGGGCCATGAAAACTCTTTTCTTCCAAATTTTTTAAGTGGATTATACCCCCACCTTTTAAATTTATACCAGAATATTCCATCTCCCATACAGAGTTTGTTTTCATCCAACTTGGCAAGATGAACGTAGTATTTTGCAAGTACCTCCTTGTTCGACAAGGAAAGACCAAATCTTACAAGCGTGTTGGAAAGGATATACTCGCCCACTACCATGTAGCTTTCAATAGATGTGTCAATTGCTAGTCTTCGACATCTTAAATATTGTTTAAACCATAGAAACTAGAGCTGATAAGGTCAATACATGTATTCAAGCATAGCCAATATAATGCAACCGATAGTATAATTCACAATAGATATCTTCTTCCTTATAGTTCAGTCAAGATACTTTATTACAAAAATCTTTTTACAATGCCAACGTCAAAATCCTGGACGCACTGTTGAATGGCACCTGAAAAGAATACCAAACAAGAGAGATTAGAATGGTCGCCAAAATCAACAAAAATAAAAAATAAATATAAAAACACAAAAAATGAAAATAAAAATTGAATCTAATGTAACACTAAACTAAAATTAAATTCGTTATTCCTCGATAACGGGACCAAAAACCTGTCCTACAAAATCCCGTAAACATACAGATTCGTTGTACAGGTAATAAGTGTGATGAGAGAGTTATCATCCCATAAGGAATAAGGCTAAATTTTAGTGTATTTGATATATCTAAATTCGTGTTTGTAACAAAAAAGAGAGAGAGAGAGAGAGAGAGAGAGAGAGAGAGAGAGAAAATGGTTTCGGTATCTAACTGCGTTTTATAACTGTGAAATCAATAAAAATTGTTTTAAAAATCAAATGCGGGTGAATGTATCGAATTTCTGACTCCACTGATCATCTCTTAGTTCTAATTCTCAACCAGTGATAATTAACTCAATTCATGCAATTGTGGCAATCGATAATCTCACTTTTATTTATTATTCTTTTCCCAAGATATAACAAACCTATGATTACCACGTGACGATCATATTCCTAGCTCGAACTTATATGACAAACATGCATTGATGTTTAGGATTATCGTACATGATCATACATGACATAAATATTATTTCTAATATGTATTGCCTATGTGTTCCATAAACAATGTTCTGTCTACCATGAGTTTTTCAACATTATAAATAAGCAACTTATTGTCCTAATGATGTACAAACATTAAAACAATGTAATTATACTTATTAATGGAATCACAACGCAATAATTAAGATAAAAATACACAGTCTCGAATTAAAAACAAAGAATCAAAATTTTTGCCTTTCATTCAATACAAAGGATTTTAGCCTAGCATATTAATGTAAGAATTACCAAAAAAAATAAATAAATAAATAAATAAAAAATGAAAGTCATTATCCAAATCGTTACACTATGAAGAAAATTTGGAAATCTTCAATTAATGCCTTCAAATCTGGATCCAAGCGATGAATTATTCATTCTTTGATGTAAATTTTCTATATTTCTCTCAAAAGTTGGCTTACAATGATCATTATTAGGTCTGGACGTGTTCTCTTATTTAAATGATGCTAAGGAGATTGCTTATCAAAATAGAATAAGGAAATATATATTTTTTCCTGTTTTACACTAAGGCGCGCGCCTAGGCATATCTACGATGCTCATTTGGCTGGTTTGGGGCACCTCAGTCTTGGTTTGGGCAAGCGCCTCTCCTGCAGGCAAGGGCACGCGCCTCATCTAATTTCTGACAGCCAAACAACTTTTATTATTTTTGTCGTAACTTTCTCTCTCGATATTCAATTGAGGTGATTCAAACTGCTTTGATAAGGTAACTCAGAGGGCTATAATTCTTATCATTTTTCCAATTTGAAAGTTTGCTCCAAAATTGGGTCTCAATATGAGGTTGGAAATCTCAAACATAACTTTTTCGGTTGAAAGTTTTAGTGTGATAATACTTTGACTATACTTTATCCCCTTGACTTATTTCCTCATCCAATTGACTTTTAGCACTCTCGAATCTTCATCGTGAGACCCGATACAACTTCTAAATATTTAAACTTTAGTCCCCAAAGTTTGAATTTACTTCATCTTAGCTCTTTTTAATTCTTTCTTCCAATTTTTCATCCAAACATGAGTTTTTTCTAATAAAAGTAATAAATAACGAATTAAGCACTAATTCACCCAAAGAATAACAAAATACCATCATTTAAGGCTCCAAATAAGTGTAGAAACTACACTTATCAAGTCCAAAAACTTGAATTTTTGTTTGTCCTCAGATAAAACTAAAACCTAACAAACACACAAACAGGCAGTGCTTAACAAATATTGATGATCGAATTATAGTTTCACGATAAACAAACAAATTTGGTTGTCATTAGATAACATTTTTTGTCACATGTGTTGTCTTGACATAGTGTTAGATGTCAATTTGGGACGACAAATGTGAATTAATTAATCTAGATAAATTAAAAGAGTATTTTAATTTATCTTATTTTGACTAAATCAAAATAATAATTCATGTTAATAGACATCATGATCGGAAACCTAATGTGTTACACACAAAAAGAGAACTTGAAGAATGATATCTACTAATTAAGTAATTGACAAATGTTGGACAATTAATTAATCGAGTTACTAGTTAATGGGCCAAATTGATTAATCAAATTAATTAATTATAACAGACCAAGTTTAATTAATTAGGTTAATTAAATTAGTTAGATTAATTAAGCATTCGATTAGATTAAATTTATGTGTCGGGCCAAGCCCACTTGGACTTCTATTAATAAGATATTAGGGCTAAGAAAACATAAGATTATTTATTATCTCGCTAGCAAAAAAAAAAAAAAAAAAGGAAGTATAAGACTAAATGTCCGTTTGGTGCACATTTTTGTTGATGAAAATGCATTTTAAACATCATATCGCGGGTCCCCCATTAGAGTGTAGAAGTCAAAAATGGTGTGCTGATGTGACGGAAAAAATGCATTTTTGGCTCCAAAAATGCGTACCAAACAGGGGCTAATTCTCTCATTCTTCTTCCTTGTGTTGATTTCTATTGAAAGTTGGACAATTGGATAGTTGTGGATCACAGATCTTATTTGTTCGTACTCAAGATAAGCAAATGTAGAATTCAATAAAGGTATAATTCCTATCACAATTTTTTTCTAAACACAAAGAAGATCTTTTGTGGGAATTGAAATATTGTTTAAATTTTGTTGTGCATGTTAAGTAAAATCCCAATAGAGGTATTAGAGCCTATTTTGTATTTGTTAGAGATTTTTTTTTTAAATATTTGGGAGTAGTCAATTGTTGATTGTTGATTGTTGATTTTTTCTTATTTATACCTTATAAGAAAATTAATTTTCATATTTTTAAATTCTATTTTCAAGTAAAAAAATTTAAATTTTAGGCTGTAAATTAGGAAGGTGAATGTGGTCGATAATTAATATCGTCGAACTGTGACAATAGCACGCTATTGAATATTTTACAATAGCACCACTAGGTGCAGAAGCATCGTGCTACTTCTACCGTGTTGGTTCGTCGTTGATTTTGGATAGGTGGTGGCACACTATAATTGTATCCACGGATATCGTTGTCGTAGTCCAAGAAGAGATGGGAAGGATTTTAAGGGTCTTTCAAATTGTGATTCAAGATGGGGGCTTGTGTTGAAATTTCAGAAATTTTGAGCCCCTATGTGCAATTTCAAGTCGGGGTCTATGTGAAATTTTAAAATGAAGGGCTGCTATGCAATTTCATAAATTGCAAGGGGCCTATTTATAATTTTCAATTGGATCATAATGTAATTTTTCAAAAGGGGCCTTGAATGCAATTTTTCAAAGGGTTTGACCTATATTTTCAATTTTGACCCAAATTTAAATTTTATTTAAAATTGAATACTTTTTATATTATCGTTAAAATTAGATTTCAGCTTAAATATTAGACTTTAACTCTAAATTGAATTTTATTTTATTTTGAAATTTTATCCTAAATTAAAATATTAATTCAATCATAATTAGAGTTGAACTCTAATTTGATATTTAATTAGAATTTGATTTTAATTTAAATATCCCATCCTAATAAAATCTTAAAATTAGATCTGGACTCTAATTTATTATTTAATTAAAAATATATTTTAATTAAATAAATTCACCCTATAATTGTGGAATTAGAATTGAACTCTTATTTGGTATTTAATTGATTTTAAATAAATAAACCTGGAAATTCAATTAATTAATTAATTTGATTAATTTTTTCGACCCTTTTTTATAAATTAGTTTAGATAATCATTATTGCTATAAACTTGAAATATGTTTGCATATAATATTAAATATTATATAGGAAAGCAATTATATGATGAATGTTTTATTAGTAAATGATTATGGACTTGATCATGTAGATGTGTTTAATGGTTAGTTTAATTCTTCTTGTTTTATGTGCTTGCGAGCTTTTATCTACTTTTAATCCATGGATCCGTTATTATTATTATGGGGGTGGCAAATGGGCTGAGTGGTTCGTTAGCTTGATCGCTGGACTCGTAAAAGCTCAGCCCATGGGCTACTCGGGCTCGTTCGAGCGATAGGCTGGTTGAGTACAATGACCAAAATGGTCACTTTTTGAAATGTCCTCCAACGGCCCTCTATAAATACCCCTTCATTCTACAATATTCTTCTCACAATACAGAATCTACAACCTCTCTTCTACTCTTTACAAAGTGCAATATCTTCTCTCTTCTCCCAACAATTTTCTCATGACAAAATATACAAACTTCAATTCTTCTACATTTATCTTCACAATTATACTACAAATTTACAAGCATTAATCTATATCATGATTCAAAATACGTGTAGCTGTTGATTTCGCTTCTTCAAAAACTAAGATTAACCTTCTTGAAGTATTTTGAGAAGGTGGATCAATAACTAAATTAAACATGTAATTTTATATTCGTTGAAATTGCATGTTGTGAGCATACGGGCCAATGAGCCCGAATAAAAGGAGCAGTGTTTTTTATAAAAAATAAAATAAAAGTTTTAACAAAAAAGCTCGTGGGCTCGGTCCTTGGTAGACAAGCCATGAGCTTGGCTCTTGTCAACGAGGGCCGAGCCTAGCATTGCCACCTCTACTCTCGTGTCCAATTATTTAGGTCTGCGTGCCAACTAGTTAGGATGTAGGTCGCAACTAGACTATTTGAAAATCAAGAAGAGGAGGAGATTGTAGAAATGAAGCATTGTATGATTCAATGTTATGTCTCCTAGAAATTGATCAACTAGTTTTCCTTATGACTCGAGAATATTAAATAGTAAGAGTCCGTAATTGTCCACACTATTATATGTATGTTTATTTGCGTGTTAGATTTATAATAAAATATATATGATTATTACGATGATGCCTTTGCATGATAACCCCTCCTTAAAATATTAAATCAAATTTGTACTAGCTTTTCATCATTATAGTGACAAATCAAAGTCCTCTATCGATCTCAATTTGTTGAGTACAATCAAGGCATGCCTATTATGGACATGTTAGACACTATGAAATGTTTGATATTTCTAAATGATAGGTTTCACTTAACTAAAATTTATCTCTTGTTGAATATATTCAAGGAGATAAATTCTAGAAGTATGTTAAGCTAACACATAAGATGTGTGAAAACAAAAAATTGTCAGTTTAATGATCCGAAAGTTGTATGGAAATATAATTGATAGTACATTCAGCATCTTAATATAACAAATGGGATCCTAGCTCACAAAGAGTTAGTATGGATTCCATTAATGTATTAGGGAGGGTCATAAATTTGAGTTAAATAGTGGGAACATAATTAATTTAATAAAAGATCATAGAAATTGATATATTTTATATATTATTTTTTTCGTTATTTACGTTTACTAAATCATGAGTAAACATATGTATTTGAGAGGCATATTGGATGCCAACAACTAAGTTAAATTTTCTTGATTGGCACCGAAATTTGAGAATTATTTTTAGGCACGAAAAATTTGGTTTTGTCCTTGAGTATCCTTTCCATAGACACAGGTTGATGACTCGACTAAGGAAGATGTGGCTTCTACACAGTGATGACGATAATACTGCAACATGTGTGATGTTTACAACTATGTTACTTGAGTTACAAAAGCAATATGGAGATACAAATGCTAACAAAATGATTTTTTCATCTTAAGGAGTTGAATGATGAACAATAATGCTTCGAAAGATAAGAGATTTTCTAGCGACTATTGCGGTGCAAAATAGCAGAAGGATCTTCGGTCAATCTTAAATAGTGAAGACGATGACAATACTGAGAAGTTGTCTCAATTAGATTCAGTTATGGACCATGAACTAAGTATCGACTTGGTTCTACAATCTCTATCAGAGATCTATTCAAAGTTTATTATTAATTCCACATAAATAAGCTTGAGTGCCAACCACTAAGTTGTTGAACATGTTTAAAATTGTTGAGCCCAATATTAAAGTTAGTAATGGGCGACTCTTGGCTATTGATTCCTCTAAAGGCACTTGGAGTAAGTATAAAGGAGACTATAAGAAAGCATCCAAGATGGCTGAGACAATCAAAGAAAAGAAGGACAATACCAAATCTAATTACCCTTATTATCATTTTGGAATGATAGTTCATGAAAGTAAACTACAAGGCTAACCTTTAGAGCTTGAATGGAAAAAAGTCTTTTAAAGCATTTCTTCAAGTGTCTTATCATTGAGGTTTAATATGTTTATTTCATTAGCTTCTTGGGTATTTGATATCGAATATAGATCTCATATCTCTATAAATATGCAAAAACAAAATAGAAAGTACACCACTGCAGCAAAGGAGAAGTTGACCTGAACGTTGAAAATGAGCAAAGGTTGATGCTAAGGATGGCAATTTGAACCGTTAAAATCGAAAATCATGGTTAACCGAACCGAATGGGGCAAAAAAATCGAACCGATGGTGCAATGGGGTGGATATAGTATTTGATTTTAATGAACCGATTTATGGCGGTGCGGGTATGGTATTTATACCGTCAAATCGAAACCGAACCAATTACCCGCTTAAAAAAGCCATTCTTTTATTTGGGATGGCAAGGTTTAGTGAGAAGAAAGTTGGCGAAGAGATACATTTTTTAATTTAAATTTTAGTTAAAACCATTCTGGATTATGTAGTATCGTTGTATTCTCTACTTACATTTCTTATTTACTATATAAGAATCAATTTTGAATATTGGCCTATGCTAATAAGAGTTGTGGGGAAGAATGAAAATTGAATATGAGTTAAGGTTGAAGCTTTTGAATTATTGAGCATAAATCAAGTAACTACAATGCACAAGAATCAAGAATGAAGGAAAAATTTAGTATTGTTATATTCATAATATTGTTTGTAAAATTTGTATTTTGCAATTGGAATTTGGGATAATGTTTGCATTTTCTTTTGGAATATTATTTTTTTATTTTCATTGACTTTCTTTTCATAAATTGTTTTATATCAACTAGACGGATGGATCTATAAAAATAACTTATTTTCGTGGTTATTGATCGAATCAAGCCGAACCGAGATACAAACCGAACCGAACCAAACCAAATCGATTTACGTGGTTATGGTGCGGTTATGGTATGGCCAAAACTTTGACGGTTCGGTAATGATTTTGGCCGAACCGAACCTAAACCAAACCGTTGCCGTCCCTAGTTGATTACCAAGAACATTATTTGAATTTCACAATTGAACATGAATTATTTTATAGTTAAGTACAATTGTTGTTCCTTTTATTTTGATAAGATATTAATGGCTATGGTAAATTATAAAATGACATTTATATTCTAATTATTGAGTATTCTATAATAAGTATAAAAATTAAAAGGCATAAAAGTGATAACCAAAATATTACCTATATCTGCCATTACATGCTTGGTCACATAAATGAAAAATGAATTTTTAAATTACATAAAGATGGATATTTGGAGTAAAATGATTTTGAATCATTAGACAAATGCCAACATAACCAAATTCCCTTTTACTTGAAAGGAGAAAGAGTTGCACAATTGATGGGCCTAATACATAGTTATGTATGTAGACCCATGTCAATTAATGTTAGACTAGGTTATCTTATTTTATCACATTTACTAATGATTATTTTATAAATGGTCATGTATGCTTGATGAAATTCAATCATGAAACTCTTGAAAGGCTCAAGTAATTCAAATTTGAATTAGATAAACAATTAGGTAAATGTATTCTCACACCCAGATGTGATTAAGCTGAAGAATATCTTAAAGGTGAATTTTTAGATTATTTAAAAGAGAATGAAATTCTCTCGTAGTGGACTTCGCCATATACATCATAACATAATGGTCTATTTGAATGGGAGAATCGCCACTGTTAGATATGGTGCGATCAATGATGAGATCACCTTCCAAACTTCCCAAAATTGTTTAGCGGTCGTACACAGATTGTAGCATACTACACACTAAATTGCATCCCATCTAAGTTGGTTGACAAAATTCCATACGAGTTATGTGTTTACAAGAAGACATTGGGAGCATTGTCGTATTCCTAATATTATATGTAAATATTATATTATTTTATAGGAAATCGCATGACTATATTTCAATTGTTGAAACATGGTTGTTGAAGAATTTCTCCATAAAAGATATGAGAAAAACAACCTGATCTATAGAGATAAACCTAGAAGATTGCTTAACCTATCCCAGTTTACATAGATAAAATTTTAAGAAAACATTTTACGAAGAAAATGAATTGAGTTTAAGGATAGACCTATCCTAACTCTAAATATATGTTTACTTATAATAATTGAATTGTTAGTTGGAAAGGTTCCAAACATGAAACAACATTTGATTCAATTGTAGAAGGATGCACCATTCTTCAAAAGTTGCAAAGAGTTGTGGTCTGGATCAAGAAGTTCATTAATGAATTTGGAGTAGTTTTTAACATTGTTATTTTCATTGACTTTCTTTTCATAAATTGTTTTATATCAACTAGACGGATGGATCTATAAAAATAACTTATTTTCGTGGTTATTAATCGAATCAACTAGACGGATGGATCCTATATTTATGTATTGTGATCACAATGAAGTCATTCTAAATATATGTTTACTTATAATAATTGAATGGTTAGTTTGAAGGGTTCCAAATATGAAACAATCGTTCATTCAATCGTAGATGCCTAATACACCATTCTTCAAAAGTAGCAAAGAGTTGCAGTCTGGATTAAGAAATTCATTAATAAACTTGGAATAGTTTTTAACATTGTTGATCCCATATTTCTGTATTCTGATCACAATGAAGCCATCAGTGTAATTTAGAACATATAAAATGAGTTTTCTTGATAGTAATAAGACTTGATTATTGAAATAAACTACAATTTCCCTCATTTTCTCATCTTTCTCTTTTCTTCTCTCAATTTCTCTTTTACTCTTTGCACTCGTTATCATTTTTGGTTATGAAGTATATTAACCACAAGTTATTGAATTAAAATAGTTGATCATTGCGATTGATAAGTTTTATTACACAGAAAAAATTCACTTAAACATGCCTACTTTTAAGATTTGATGTCCCTCTATCATCTCCAATTCTTCCAAGCCTTTTTCCCTTACCTGGGCAGCCGTTGATGTGCAAATGGTAAAGTGAATACTAGTATCAAAAGAAGATAAGCTATTACTTTGTTTTACACTTTTGTTCCTCTGAGTATAGAACTAATTGCAAAACCATAAGTGAACATCATCGAATATAGGGATAGTTCCCTTTGAAAAGGAAATCCTCGTGTGAGATAAATTATGATGCACAGTGAAGAAGTGAGACCTAAAGAGTTGGTGAACGTGAATATAAATATAGCAGCATGAGACCTGAAAATTGCTGCACCTGCAGCTAATCCAGATGCCTCGAATAGTTTAATAAAAAATGCTCGTTGGAGATTCATGCTGGCTTGAAAGGAAACTATAGCAATCAGTGCAGCCACAAGTAATAGTGCATTACGCGTTCAGCAGGTGAATCTCTTTGAATTTTAAATTTGAAATATTTGAACAAATTTTTTGGAGGTTTAAATGGAAGATCCAGCTGTTTCTTGATTGATTTGGTTGTTTGGTGATTTTTCTGCGGGGATAGTGAAAGCATCTTGTCCCTTAATTGCCCCGGCAGCTAGTAGAGTTTCTCTATGATAAGTGTATTCTTTGACACTTATTAGATATTTTAACAAACTAATCATCGATTAAATTGAATGAATTTCTATTCACAATTGTGCATTTATAGCTTTTGTAGGTCAAAACTCCTAAATAAAAGAGAACAAGGTAAAAGGAAGTGAAAATGGACTAAAATTGTGCAAAATTGTGAGGATCTTGGATGCACTTTCTGGAGGGCGCAATTGAAATAAAAGTCAAAATTTGATGACCAAATTGTACAAGATCAAAGTTGGGGGATCGATAGTGCAATTATCTAGGCGACTTGGCTGCAAATTTAGCCAAACTCTTATTTTTTGGCATCGCCTAGGCGCCACTTTTATAATCTTGGGACTGCTTTGTTGTTTGTCTGAAATTTCAGAGACTTGGGCTGCAATTTTTGGACTGTTTTTATTAGGTTTTGAGTGAAAAACGTGGGGGGCTACTGGAGTCTTCTTCTTCTTCAATTTTTCCTTTCATTTTTCTTTACTTTTCCCTTTTATTTTATTTTGGGAGTGAAATTAAAAGCATAAGGAGAATACATCTAAGGATTTGGAGAAATATTTGGGAAAGTCAAAGCCAAGCTTCGAAAAGGGATTTTATCTGGAGCTTTGTATTTTCTCAATTGTTTTGTCATTTTTATAATGCATTGTTATAAATATTATTCTTTTTATCATATATATAATATTTAATATGGGCTCATTTATTGTGTTCAGATTTATGGTATTAGTTTAATCTCGCTTTAATTAATTTTAATATTTGCTCTTTGATGTTAAATTACTTATTTTCACGTGTTTTTACTATTGTTATTATTGCATTTTCATTTATGTGAACAATGAATTATTACGTTTAGTGATTTGTATATAGTTCGAGAAAAGATTGCACATTTTAAATCAAATAGTAAAAACCCTAGATTTGTGTAGAGGATAGAGATATACCCCAATCTCAGGTGATCCATTGAGTTATTTTCACAAATATTTAATGCGATTGTTTGGTTTGAATCTCTCGAGGTAATTAACTAAAATTAAAAAATAAGTCTAACATCGTAAATGAGTAATTTATTCATTGACTTGTGGACAAATTAATTAGGTGACGGTTAAGCGAAATCATGAATTCCAACTACGTTTTCCTCCAAAATTTCCAAAGGTTTATGTCTTCTTATTTTGTAGATTTTTTATTAATTTTCCTTATTTTCAAAATTAAATCTTTATTGTGTGTTAGTTTCTTTTTATTGTTAGAATTAAATTAATTAAAATTATGTAATCGAAAGTGAACATTCTTTGAGGGATTGACAACTTGAACTCAAAAAGTCTATTTTATTACTTAAACGAGACTTGTGTATTTGCGGTTTGCACTTTCATAGTGAAGAAGTTTTTTGCGTCATTGTCTGGGAGTGTTTTTACTTTGATTACCACTTTAATTATTAGTTTTAACAATTTCATTTTATTTATTTTTAAGTGATTTTATTTTTGTATATTTTAGATACCCCGTATTGTTAATCAATCTTATATTGGTATTCTCTCCTTTACTCTTCATCTATAGTTGCATTAGTTCAATCTTAATAAAGTAATAAAGTTTTTGCAATTATAATCTCCACATTGATTATGGATTTATGCTTGGAGCTCTAAAATGTGAAATCTGTCAAGTGATGCATTGTATAGGACAATGCTGATGCCGAAACTTCTTTGGTTTAGACAATATTTGAAATATCGAAAACAAACATTGGATAATGATAGTTCCCTTTGAAAAGGAAATCCTCGTGTGAGATAAATTATGATGCACAGTGAAGAAGTGAGACCTAAAGAGTTGGTGAACGTGAATATAAATATAGCAGCATGAGACCTGAAAATTGCTGCACCTGCAGCTAATCCAGATGCCTCGAATAGTTTAATAAAAAATGCTCGTTGGAGATTCATGCTGGCTTGAAAGGAAACTATAGCAATCAGTGCAGCCACAAGTAATAGTGCATTACGCGTTCAGCAGGTGAATCTCTTTGAATTTTAAATTTGAAATATTTGAACAAATTTTTTGGAGGTTTAAATGGAAGATCCAGCTGTTTCTTGATTGATTTGGTTGTTTGGTGATTTTTCTGCGGGGATAGTGAAAGCATCTTGTCCCTTAATTGCCCCGGCAGCTAGTAGAGTTTCTCTATGATAAGTGTATTCTTTGACACTTATTAGATATTTTAACAAACTAATCATCGATTAAATTGAATGAATTTCTATTCACAATTGTGCATTTATAGCTTTTGTAGGTCAAAACTCCTAAATAAAAGAGAACAAGGTAAAAGGAAGTGAAAATGGACTAAAATTGTGCAAAATTGTGAGGATCTTGGATGCACTTTCTGGAGGGCGCAATTGAAATAAAAGTCAAAATTTGATGACCAAATTGTACAAGATCAAAGTTGGGGGATCGATAGTGCAATTATCTAGGCGACTTGGCTGCAAATTTAGCCAAACTCTTATTTTTTGGCATCGCCTAGGCGCCACTTTTATAATCTTGGGACTGCTTTGTTGTTTGTCTGAAATTTCAGAGACTTGGGCTGCAATTTTTGGACTGTTTTTATTAGGTTTTGAGTGAAAAACGTGGGGGGCTACTGGAGTCTTCTTCTTCTTCAATTTTTCCTTTCATTTTTCTTTACTTTTCCCTTTTATTTTATTTTGGGAGTGAAATTAAAAGCATAAGGAGAATACATCTAAGGATTTGGAGAAATATTTGGGAAAGTCAAAGCCAAGCTTCGAAAAGGGATTTTATCTGGAGCTTTGTATTTTCTCAATTGTTTTGTCATTTTTATAATGCATTGTTATAAATATTATTCTTTTTATCATATATATAATATTTAATATGGGCTCATTTATTGTGTTCAGATTTATGGTATTAGTTTAATCTCGCTTTAATTAATTTTAATATTTGCTCTTTGATGTTAAATTACTTATTTTCACTTGTTTTTACTATTGTTATTATTGCATTTTCATTTATGTGAACAATGAATTATTACGTTTAGTGATTTGTATATAGTTCGAGAAAAGATTGCACATTTTAAATCAAATAGTAAAAACCCTAGATTTGTGTAGAGGATAGAGATATACCCCAATCTCAGGTGATCCATTGAGTTATTTTCACAAATATTTAATGCGATTGTTTGGTTTGAATCTCTCGAGGTAATTAACTAAAATTAAAAAGTAAGTCTAACATCGTAAATGAGTAATTTATTCATTGACTTGTGGACAAATTAATTAGGTGACGGTTAAGCGAAATCATGAATTCCAACTACGTTTTCCTCCAAAATTTCCAAAGGTTTATGTTTTCTTATTTTGTAGATTTTTTATTAATTTTCCTTATTTTCAAAATTAAATCTTTATTGTGTGTTAGTTTCTTTTTATTGTTAGAATTAAATTAATTAAAATTATGTAATCGAAAGTGAACATTCTTTGAGGGATTGACAACTTGAACTCAAAAAGTCTATTTTATTACTTAAACGAGACTTGTGTATTTGCGGTTTGCACTTTCATAGTGAAGAAGTTTTTTGCGTCATTGTCTGGGAGTGTTTTTACTTTGATTACCACTTTAATTATTAGTTTTAACAATTTCATTTTATTTATTTTTAAGTGATTTTATTTTTGTATATTTTAGATACCCCGTATTGTTAATCAATCTTATATTGGTATTCTCTCCTTTACTCTTCATCTATAGTTGCATTAGTTCAATCTTAATAAAGTAATAAAGTTTTTGCAATTATAATCTCCACATTGATTATGGATTTATGCTTGGAGCTCTAAAATGTGAAATCTGTCAAGTGATGCATTGTATAGGACAATGCCGATGCCGAAACTTCTTTGGTTTAGACAATATTTGAAATATCGAAAACAAACATTGGATAATTTCGACGATAGCTACATGCTCCGGGAGATTATGTACTTGACAATTGAGACGAGGACATCAAAATTTCGGGAGATGGTCCTCCTTTATTAAACGAAAGTGTAGTTGCAAAGCTCGCCCCCGAGCAACGAGCCTGAGCCGAGCGACCGACACGACTCAACTCAGCAAGAATCCATTGCCATCCCTAAATCCAATGAGACTTCAGCCCTTGCAGAAGAGCCTAAAATGAGTAAAAATTTAATCACAATGGAGCTAAACGAGGATGTGACAATCAATGAGAAGAAATTTAACTTAAATTTTTTCGACTTAGTTGATTGCTAAGATATTGATTTTGTGATTAAGTCGAATGAGGAGGTAGAAATCTTCGTAGTTGAATTTGAATTGGATAGAATAGGCAAGTCCTATCGTATGGAATTGAGTGATGTTGAGTTTTGGTGATCAAATGAAAAGTGGAATAAAGTCAAAAGAAGAAAAATGGACGAGGCATGTAAAGCCTTCTTTAGGTACCTATGGTTCAATGGCCAAAGTCGAGCTAAAGACTATAAAAAAAGCACTTGTTGGGAGGCAACCCAATGTTCTAACTTTTAATGTTTTTATTTAATTTATGCTTCTTCCTTTTATTAAATTAGATATCTTTTTTTAGGTAATTTTTGAAGTCCCACATATCCATGGTTCCTCACAAGTTTGGGGATAAATTGTGTACAAGAAGGTCACTTATTCAAGTTCATCAAGAGCATCACAAGTCCAATTCAAGCTGTGGTAGTTTTTCACAAATATGCAATCGGGGAAGTTTCGTTATTGATCTTCTCTTTTATCTTGGTCTTGTTTACATCAAGGACAATGTGTGATTTAATTTTTTTAGAATTTTGTTTGTTATGAAAGTGCAAACCGCAAGTGCACGGGTCACGTTCAAGTAATAAAATGGATTTTTTGAATCCGAGTTGTCGATTCATCAAGGCATGTATACTTTCGATCACAAAACTTTAATTAATTTAATTCTAACAACAAAAAGAAAAAAAGCACAGAATAAAAAATTTAATTTTGAAAATAAGAAAAAATAACTAAAAGTCTATAAAATAAGAAAATATAAATACTTGCAAATTTTGGAGGAAAACGTGGTTGTGACTTATGGTTTCGCTTAATTATTCTTAATTAATTTATCCACATGCCAATTGATAAATCATTCATTTACGATGTTAGACATAATTTTTCAATTTTAGTTAATTACCTCTCTTGAACGAAATTGACTCTAATTGATTGATTTAACCTATTATATCTCCATGTTGATTCAGACCAAACAATAGCATTAAATATTTATGAAAATATCTCAGGGGGTAACAGGTTAAGGGTATATCTCTATCCCCTATACAAACATAGGACTTCTACTATTTGATCTAAAATACATAATTTTCTCTTGAACAATGTACAAATCACTAAATACAATTATTCATTGGTCACATAAATGAAAATGCAATAGTCACAATAGTAAAAACACATGAAAATAAATAACTTAACAAATATTAAAATTATGTTAAACTAATACCATAAATTCTAACATAATAAATTAGCCTGTATTATATATTATAGAAACGATAAAAAGGAGAATATTTGCATTAACAAAACGGCAAAATAATTCAGAAAATACAAAGTTATACCCTCTCTGTCCCATAGGCTTAGTTTCCTTTTTTCTTGTCTCAAATATATTGTCCTGTTTCTTAATTTAAAATATTTTGTTTTGTTCCTTTACTAATATACCCTTATTTAATTTGCCTAGTTACAATTAATTTTTCCCATTTAATTTGCCAACTTCTTGAAATCATCCAAATACATGTACATTTCCCAATAATTTGTCTACTTCTTGAAATCAATTTTCAAATTCTTTACTAATTCCAACAATAATTTACTACTAGTTTTTGAAAATTAAATAGAGGCAAATTAGGAAATTTCTTGGCAAAAATTATTTTTTCAATAACATTAAATAAGATTTCTTAATCCATGTGAAAAACAAAACAAGTTTATATAAATGGGACGGAGGAAATAGATAAAATTTCTTTTTGAAGCTTGGCTATGACTCTCCTGAATATTTCTCCAAATCCTTAGATGTATTCTTATTGTATTCTTGATTTCACTCCCAAAAGGCCAAGTGAAGGAAAAAAAAAAAAAGGAAAAAAAGAGAGGAAAAAAGAAAGAAAGAAATGAAGAAAATCCAGCAACCCCCCACGTCTTCACACTCAAAATCTAGTAAACTCAAGTCCCTGAAATTTCGAACAAACAACAAAGCAGTCCCATGATTATAGGCGCCACTTCTCTGCCAAAAATAAGAGTTTGGCTCATTTTGCAGCCAAGTCCCCTATATTTGTACTTTAGGTCCCGCTACTTTAATCTTGTACAATTTGTTCCTAAAATTTTGTCTTTCTTTCAATTAAGTTCTTCATAAATTGCATCTAAGGTCTTGAACTTTTGATTCATGTATTTTGGTCCTCAACTTTACAATTTTGCATAATTTTAGTTCATTTCATTTCCCTTTGCCTTGTTCTCTTTTATTTTGGGGTTTTGACCCACAAAAGCCGTAGTTGCACAATTGAGAATAGAAATTCATTCAATTTAATCAATAATTAGCTTCTTATAGTGTCTAATAAGTGTGCAAAAATACACTTATCACTCTAATACGGACATAATGGGAATCTTCAATAACAATGTCCAAAATATCCAGTGTTGTCAAACCTTTGGCATTTGTCACATTCACATTTATTATTTCTCTAATATTGCTTTCTATAAGGAATAGATCTATGGTCTGCAACATGGAAGAATCCACAGTTAAATGGAAAAATGGAATTTTGGATTCAAAACTCAACTCTGACAACTGAACACGAGGATTCAGTTGTTGCGGGAGGAAAATATAAAAATAAACAAATTCAATATGTTTCCCCAGAAATATATTGATGGACATGATTCTAGGCTAAAATTAATTAATTTAGAAAATATTCATCTAATTAATCTTGATAGAACTGAACATACTGCATGTTGTTTTGTAAGAACTACAATATGCAGTGCAGTGTTCTCATCACAATCTGCCAAATTTACAACTGTTTGCATTCCGAGCCTCTCTAGCCACTCGATCAAAATTCTGAACGCATCAAACTGGTAATTGTTCATAGAAAGGTGAGGAGAAGTCTTTCTATGATCTGTGATATTTTGAATAGAATCCGGACATGTGGACATCAATTTGTCAATGATATCAACTCTTCCCTTCATTGAAGCATAATGAAGAGTCGTTCTTTGGTATTTGGCTTGAAGCCCTCATAAGTTCCTTCCTTATAGTCTATAGACAAGTTTCCCATGATTACGGCAATGTCTGAAGGCCTAAAACCTGTCATATATTTGTGGTATAAATATAAAATGTGAAAGAAATAATCAAATTAGATAAAGTGTCAAAATCGTGGGAAATGTAACATTTGTGTGGGACGTCAGGGGTTCGAGTTACTCTCCACGCAGATATTAAAATATCTTGATTGGGGCCTTGGGCTTCCTTGACTAAAATAAATATTTTTTTTCTTTATTATTTAATGGGTAACACTAGCCAGTATTTTCTGACTGTTTGTTTTTGTAACAATCCACTTACAGCCATTAAAACACCCACTACTCAATCATTAAAATTCTGCATTAACATGGTGAGGACTGTTACTACCATCTTGCTTATATAAACCCATATCTCGTTTTGGAAAAATACATACAAAAAGACAATAGAAAAATCATCTTGCATCAACCCTCCTTTTCATATTCTGAATTTCTTATATTCGGGTTTTACATTTATTCTGGAGTACAATTGAGAGTTCTAGAAAAACCATTCGTGATTGCTGCACAAGTGGTTTAAGATCGTTGTATCCTGGGAGTGATTGTCCACAGAGGTCGCAGCAATTATTGACGGGCAATTTCACTTTAAGACATCGTGCTATCACGAGACTCGATCGGACGATAAGTTTTATATTTCTGCATTATATTGTTTAGATCACTACTGCAGCTAATTAATTTTTTCCAACAATCTAAAGTGAAATTCTTTTATAATTAGTTGCCATGTCTGCTGTAGAGATATCTGGTCCAAAGTATTTTGAAAAATCTGAGTTGTTTGATGGAAAGAATTTTAAGAGATGGCAAATAAAACTGCGATTTTATTTGACAACACTTAAAGTCGTTAATGCTATTGAATCAGATAAACCCAGTTTTGTAATTGCTGATAATCCCACTGATAAGGAAACAGAGGATTTAGCTAATTGGGAACATAAGGATTATATGTGCAGGAATTATATTCTGAATTGTTTGACTTTAGATCTGTATGATGTTTACTACTCGTGTAAATCTGCAAAAGAGTTATGGAATTCATTAGAAAAGAAATATGCTACAGAAGATGCTGGAACCAAGAAATTTGTTGTGGGAAAGTTTTTAGATTTTAAAATGAATGATGTTAGAACTGTGGTTAGTTAGGTTGAAGAATTGCAGATTATAATTCACGAAATTATTGTTGAAGGATATAAAATCTGTGAGAGCTTTCAAGTGTCAGCTATAATTGAAAAATTGCCACCTACTTGGAAAGAGTATAAAAATAGTTTGAAGCATAAGAGAAAAGAAATGTCGTTAGAGGATCTGATTATCAGGATTAGAATTAAGGAAGACAATAGAATGATTGAACGTAAGGAAAGGCCAGATTTTGATACCAAGGCTAATCTTATTGAAGGAAGTTCGGGGACTAAGAAACCAATTGGAAATTTTACAAGGGGTCAGAACTTTAAAGGCAGAAATAAGGGAAAACAATTTGTAGGAAAGAACAATCGGTCTAAGCCCCAATTTAAAAATAAAATTATTGGTGATTGTTTTGTTTATGGTAAACCAGGTCACTTTGCAAAGGATTGCAGAAATAGGAAAGGAAAAGCAGTGAAGCATCAGGCACATGTGGTAGAGGATGGGAATTTCTCTGCTATGGTGACAGAAGTGAATCTAGTAAGCACCATAACAGACTGGTGGGTAGATTCTGGAGCTACCAAGCATATATGCTGCACGAGAGGTGCATTTTCTTCATTTACTCCCGCTAGTAATGGAGAATGTCTGTTCATGGGCAATGCTTCCTCCTCCAAAATCGAGGGGAAAGGAACTGTGACGCTTAGATTTACTTCTGAAAATATCCTTAATTTGAAGGATGTCCTTTATGTACCTGATATTAGGAAAAATCTAGTGTCTGGATCTATCTTAGTAAAAAAGGGTTTTAAGATTGTATTTGAAAGTGGTCAAGTTGTACTGTCTAAGGGTGGTTCCTTTGTTGGGAAAGGGTATGCAGATGAGAGTCTGTTTAAACTCAATGTCTCTGTGATTAACAATAAAGCATCTAGCTCTTCCGTTTACTTGTTGGATTCTTATGATTTGTGGCATGCTAGACTTGGACACGTTAATAAAACTTCTATTAAAAAATTAATGACTTTGGGAAACATTCCCAAAATCGATAATTGTCCAAATTCAAAATGTGAAACGTGTGTTGAATCTAAATATTCTAGAAAACCATTTCCTCGTGTTGATAGGACTACTTCGGTCTTAAGTTTGATACATTCTGATTTATGTGACTCAAAAGGATATGTTACTCGTGGTGGAAATAAATATTTCTTAACTTTCATTGATGATTATTCTCGATATTGTTATATTTATCTACTTAAGAGTAAGGATGAAAGCTATTCAAAATTTATTTCCTATAAAATTGAAGTAGAAAATCAGCTAGACAAAACTATTAAAGTTTTAAGATCTGATAGGGGAGGAAAATATACAGGAGATTTTGATAAATTTTGTGTTGAGAATGGTATTATTCATGAGACTACTCCACCTTATTCTCCACAATTTAATGGTGTAGCTGAAAGGAAAAATCGAACCCTTAAGGATATGGTCATATCAATGCTAAGCTCTTCTGGATTACCTTTTAACATGTGGGGGGAAGCACTTCTTACTGCATGTTATATTCTTAACAGAATTCCTAGTAAGAAAAATAATAAGTCTCCTTATGAAATGTGGAAGGGCAGAACACCTTCATATAAATATCTTAAAGTGTGGGGGTGTTTAGCTAAAACTTCTATTCCAGCACCTAAGAGAACTAAACTTGATCCGAAAACTGTTGATTGTGTTTTTACAGGCTATGCTTTTCATAGTAATGCCTACAGATTTTTAGTCATTGACTTTAAAAATAATTTGATTGAAAAGAACACAATATTTGAAACTAGAGATGCTAAATTTTTTGAAAATAGATTTCTATTTAAAGAAAAGTCTGAAGGATGAAGCAGTTCTTTTAGTATTCCTCCTAGTGTTAAAGAGGAGTCATCTGAATTAGAAGAAGCTGAAATTAGGAGAAGCAAAAGACATAGGACTACTACTTCTTTCGGTCCTGACTTTATAACCTACTTAGTAGAGGATGATCCTAGTACTTTTGGTGAAGCTATGTTTTCACCAGATTCTATATTTTGGAAGGAAGCTGTAAATAGTGAATATGATTCAATTATGTCTAATAATACTTGGGAGTTAGTGGACTTACCTCAAGGATGTAAGACAAGTGGGTGTAGATGATTGTTTAAGAAAAAACTTAAACATGATGGTTCAATTGATAAGTATAAAGTAAGACTTGTAGCTAAAGGTTATAAACAAAAGGAAGGAGTTGACTTCTTTGATACTTATTCACCCGTTACTAGGATTACCTCTATTAGGATGTTAATTGCAATTGCCTCACTGTATGATCTTGTTATATATCAAATGGATGTCAAAACTGCATTTTTAAATGGAAACTTAGAAGAGGAGATTTATATGGATCAGCCTGAAGGATTTGTTGTAGAAGGCTTTGAGGATAAAGTATGTAGACTTAAAAAATCCCTTTATGGCCTTAAACAAGCTCCTAAGCAATGGCACGAAAAATTTGATACAGTTTTGACATCAAGTGGTTATGTGATAAATGAAACAGATAAATGCATATATAGCAAATTTGAAAATAATTGTGGTGTGATAATTTGCTTATATGTTGATGATATGCTGATTATGGGAACTAGTTTAGATGTAGTTAATAAAACTAAGCGATTTCTGAACAAACACTTTGAAATGAAAGATTTGGGTGTTGCTGATGTTATTCTAGGAATCAAAATAGTAAAACATTTTGAAGGAATTATTTTGACCCAATCACATTATGTAGAAAAAGTGTTTAAGAAGTATAATCAATACAATTGTATTCCTACTAAAACACCTTATGATGTAAGCCGTCATTTGAGAAAACATTCATGTCCTAGTGTTTCCGCTTTAGAGTATGCTAAAGTAATCGGCAGTCTCATGTATCTCATGAATTGTACAAGACCTGATATAGCATATGCTGTCGGTAGACTTAGCAGGTATACTAGTAATCCTAACAATGAACATTGGGATGCTCTTATTCGAGTTTTGAGGTATTTGAGATACACTCTAGACTGGGGAATACATTATACCAAATTCCCTGCTATACTTGAGGGATATTGTGATGCTAATTGGATTTCCGATACCAATGAAAGTAAATCTACAAGTGGATATGTATTTACATTAGCAGGCGGAGCTGTCTCCTGGAAATCCACTAAGCAAACCTGCATTGCTAGATCTACTATGGAATCTGAGTTCATAGCTTTAGATAAGGCAGGTGAGGAGGCTGAATGGTTAAGGAATTTTCTTATGGATGTTCCTTTGTGGTCTAAACCATTTCCAACTATTTCAATACATTGTGACAGTCAAGCAGCTATCTCAAGAGCTCAAAATTCATCCTACAATGGAAAGTCTAGACATATTCGTAGGAGGCACAATACTGTGCGTCAGCTGCTTAAGGATGGGATTATGGCTATTGACTATGTGAAGTAAAGTGATAACATTGCTGACCCATTAACCAAA
>NC_036259.1:9022139-9045630 GCF_002742605.1 Olea europaea var. sylvestris | reverse complement strand
ACTACTCAGTCATTAAAATTTTGCATTAACATGGTGAAGACTGTTACTACCATCTTGCCTATATAAACCCATATCTCGTTTTGAAAAAATACACACAAAAAGACAATAGAAAAATCATCTTGCATCAACCCTCCTTTTCATATTCTGAATTTCTCATATTCAGGTTTTACATTTATTCTGGAGTACAATTGAGAGTTCTAGAAAAACCATTCATGATTGCTGCACAAGTGGTTTGAGATCGTTATATCCTGGGGAATGATTGTCCATAGAGGTCGCAGCAATTATTGACGGGCAATTTCACTTTAGGACATCGTGCTGTCACGAGACTCGATCGGACGATAAGTTTTATATTTCTGCATTATATTGTTCAGATCACTACTGCAGCTAATTAATTTTTTCCAACAAAACCATCATTATTCAACTCTCCATCAGTTTCAGGTTTGAGTTTTAGAACTTCATGCACAAAATTAAGTTGCTCGCTTTGGTTACATGTAGAAGAGATTCTGAGGGGAATATTGATAAGTCGTTTTACACACTTGTTCCACAAAACATGGATAATTGTTAGCAAATGTGCTGGAATATGACTTAATTCTATATAAATTATATTTTGTAGGAAACATTGTTGAATATGATGGAATTTAGGAGAAACACGCAAAAAAAGGACTAAAATGGAAGAAAATTGAAGTTCAAGGACCAAAGTACAAATAGCCAAAAGATGAACTGAAAGAAGAAGCAAATGTGAAAGAGTCTAAAACCAATTGAGTGAAGGAATTAAGTATTGGAAAATGAAGAAACGAGAAAATAGACCACGAAAGGAGAAAATGGAGTTTGGGGACTAAAACACAAATTTTGCATTTTAATCTACGCTATGCGACCATGGTTAAGGGAAGTCCAGGATTGAATTTTATTGAACTATGCTATTGCATGAGATTGTACTATGCTATAGTATATTTTCTAAGGAAAAATTTTGATTTCCTTAGTTGACTCCAAATCTTATGGAAGCATGATTTGTGATGTCTTTTAAAGATCTAGGACAGTCCATAAGTAGTTCATTACACATTACAACACATTAAAGAGCATAGAAGATGGTAATGAACAAGAGGAGATACTCCACAACATCAAGATCTAATCAAGATTCATAATTTGGGTGATTTCTATTCAATATTTTTTTCTTCTTCCGAACATGCTAGACTAGATTTCTTTATACTAGGAAAACGATGAACCTTGTAATATGAGTTTTTAACATTTAGTTTTACATATTTGACATTGAAAACATGGTTTTGGATTTTGAATGATTTACATAATTATCTTTTCTGTACAACTATTGTCCACAGTGATTGTGTGGATGCGGTGACTTATTTTATGCATTTGAAAAAAGGAAAGTATGCTCGACAAAGTGTAAATTATCATAGGTCCAATAATTGATAGAAATATTTAAGTATTCATAAAAATTCATGCATTTTTATAGGTTCGCATCCATCTTAGAAATATAGTCGGGTCACTTATGAGAGTAGGTTTGATGTTAGTCGAGAGAGATCGTTGAATAAAATAGGAACATTGATTCTTCAAAATTTAACTATATTGTCAAAGTGTAAAACTAAGGTTAAAAAGGATTATTATATGGGAATTCATGATCCTAGCGCGTTTATCATACATTAGAATACATAAATTTGCATTTAGCATAATTTGCATTTAGTTTAGCTAATTCCCTCTTAATTGAATAAGTTGCTTATTTTAGTTATAAGTTCATCCCAAACAAACACTTATTATTTTTTAGGTTAAGGTCGCGATAATTAAAATCGAACTAAATCAATCTCTGTTGAACAATAATTGGACTTAATTCGACTTTAATACTTGTTAACGAGCCCTACACTTGTCGTATTTCAAACGAATAATATTTTCGTGACAGATATTAGTATTAAATCATCAAGAATTAATGGGTTTTGTTCAAGAAATTTTACCAAGAACCTCAAGGTTTCAAGCACGTGCAGCGTCGAACAACTTCTTGCTATCCATCGTTTATTATACAGTAAAGACCTTCCAGGGGGATGGATATTAATCTCAGATCACCGTTTCTGGGGTTCAATGAACACAAAGAACTGCTTACTTCGCAAACAAGTTAATTTGACCAAATCAATAAATAATAAGGCCTTACCAATTGACTATTTCACGCGTTCTCATTCTAATGCAAGCAGACACTGTAAAGCTGATATAATTATTTCACAAAACCAGTATAAAATTAGTTAAAAAAGAATATAAATCTTGAATGAAATTATTGTAACATTTTAACCCTACATTCTTTAAAAAAATAAAAAATAAAAAAATCACTATTTCAAAACCCATTTTTCCCCAAAAAAAAAATTATTTTTAATGGTTGTCGAACAGAGGCTAATTCTTAACTTGAAAACTTCTACGAAGGATTGTATGTGCTCGATATGTATTCAATATAAAAATAAATAACGAGGAGCTCCTTTAGTCGTCTTTTTCAGAGGGGTTGGTATAACTAATAACAAAAATTAATGGCACTGTGACATGAGTGAAGATAAAATTAAAATGTCAAGCATGGCTTGATATATTTCACAAGCAATATACTTTGGATTTCACTTAGAGTCTATTTAGTTTTATCAAATTTGAAGTAAAAGGCTTCAGTGCAACGGGCACATGCAATCAGGAAACAATATTGTTCCCACTCAGGGGCGGACCCACAGGGGGTCATGTGGGGTCAAATGACCCCACAGTTTTTTGGATTTTTTTTTTTTTTTTTTGCTGAAAACTTAATTTTTTGCCCCAAAAAGTCCAAATCCTAAATCTATATCCATATCACATGGTCCATATCCATTATTTAGTCCATAGATATATCATATAATCCACCGATTTCTTCCCAAAGTACAAATATCGAACATGAACAACAAACAACCGATTTTTCATTTTTGTTCATAATATGTTGTTCGAAAAAAAAAATTTTGACCCCACAGTTCGAATGTTCTGGGTCCGCCCCTGTTCCCACTTGTGACCCATCAAACAACATAAGGAAAGCCTTATAAGAATTTGTGGGACTACTTCTGAAGGTTTTTTAAGTGAATAGATTAGATAATTTAGTAGGTTTTGTACGGGATAATCTTTTATAGATTGAAAATAGTAGGGATAAACTTTAATGGGAACGAAGGAATTTGTAATTTACTAGAATAGAATTTCACAAAGTGAGTTTTTTTCTTTTTTTCTTTCTTTCTTTTTTTTTTTTTAACAATGAGAGGCTTGAGGCTTTTCTTTCTAATTTAGTGCTTGTTTGGTAAGGATTTTGATAATTGATTTTTTGACCATTAGAGATAATGTGGGTCCTACTTGTGAAAGAAGAATTCAAAAATGACGGCTGAAATAGTGAAATAACGGTCAAAAAATTAATTTTAATTGACTTTTAAACTCTACCAAACAAGCTCTTAATTTGGCTACCTAATTTTCAAAGTGGCGCCCTCCTATTACAGATACACAACGGCGGTGGAGGCAACAATTTTTTACTACTAAATAATTTTTCTTAATTGCTAAGGGAATCTAGAAATTTCTTATTCCATATATTTTATTTTGTTTTGTTTGGTCATCAAGAAATTCTAGGGACTTCTATTTATTATTAACTTTCTTGTTCCCCAAGGCAATTCTAGTTTTAGATTAACCTCAAAATATGCAGCAATCATCAACTTCAAATATGAAAAACTAAAGAAAATCCAAGTGAAAGCCAAAATATATTGCTTGTGACAGTTATATTAATCACAACTGCAATATATCTAGCCATGCTAGACATTTTAATTTTATCTTCACTTAGGTCACGGTGCCATTAATTTTTGTTATTAGTTATACCAACTCCTCTGCAACGGACGACTAAAGGAACTCCTCGTTATTTTATTTTTATATTTAGGTCCTGTTTGAACCTCATTATTTCCTCACTAAAATGAAAAATATGACCGTTATCCATCATATGAAGCCACTCTATTTGATTTTTTATCTCTTATGTGGGGTCCATAACGACTATATTTTTCATTCTCATTTTTACATTAATGTGGTTCAAATGGGGGAAGAAAGCTTGGAAGAATTGGAGACGACAGAGGGACATCAAACCTTAAAAGTAGGCTTATTTAAGTGAATTTTTCCATGTAATAAAACTTATCAGTCGAAATGATCAACTATTTTAATTCAACAACTTATTGTTAATATACTTCATAACAAAAAATGATTACGAGTGGAAGGAGTAAAAGAGCAGTTGAGGGAGGGAAAGAGAGAGATGAGAAAATGAGGGAGATTTTAGTTTTTTTCAATAATCAAGAGTCTTATACAATCAAGAAGCCTCATTGTATAGGTTCTAAATTACATAGATGGCTCCATTGTTATCACAATACAGATGTATGAGATCAAAAATGTTAAGAACGACTCCAAGTTCATTAATGAGCTTCTTGATTAGACCGTAACTCTTTGCTACTTTTGAAGCAATGTATTAATCCATATATATATATATATATATATATATATATATACACACACACACGCAGCAAATTTACAAAAAACCTAAGCCACTGGATCAAAGTTTAGATCTATTCATAGGCTCATACCATACGCCCTTTTATAACCATCACAGAGGCATCGAACTCAACACACGAGCCCTCACAACCCCAAAACACCAAGTTGCTTCACTGGAATCGAAAATGGATAGACCACTTCCAACAGTTTACTCACACAAAGGAGACTAACACAATGACATGATTATCACAAAGATAATCAACAGAAGTTCTCACACAGAGAAGAAGAAAAGGTCACAAAGATGAAAGCCATTGAAGGTTCCAGAATACACAGAGAAAAAGAGAACAAGAAAGATGACCGTCTCTCTCCCAAACAAGGGATAAGGGATGTATATATAGTAAACCAATCCACCGTTAGATTGAGTGGGTTAATCCAACGGTCCAAGAACGATTAGGGTTAAAAGGGCTGGATATTGGGTTCGGTTTAAGTGGGCCTTCTAGGTTTTAATAAATGGACCATCTATTGACTCCATATTGGGCCTTATTTCATCATTGCCTATTAGTTGGACTGATCAAATGGCATCACAGCCCAACAAATCTCCACCTTAATGCCAGTGATCATACAAGAAGCCTAATAAATGTAAAACACAATTTAAATGTCCTTCTCAAAAAGACAGCTTCCCCATATTCTCAACAAGCATCAACCTTAGCACCTGTACAGAACAAAACACTTAACCAGCATCAATGTTCAAAATTTGTAAATAAGACTTAAACTTGTTTAAAGGTATTACCTTAGTACCTACATCAGCTGGATTAAACTGAATTGCAATTTTCTCAAGTAAAATAAGTTCTTTCGAAACAACATCTCTAATAAAATGCAACTTAACATCAATGCGTTTGGTTCTTTCATGAAAAACAGGGTTTTTACATAGGTGAATTGCACTTTGACTATCTGAATATAAAACAACAGGGTTACTTAATTCATTTATTTCAGATAACAAACTCTTAAGCCATAAGCCTTCTTTTATTGCTTCAGTTGCAGCAACATACTCAGCTTCAGTAGTAGATAAACCAACAATAGGTTGAAGTTGAGATTTCCAACTAATACATGTATTACACAAATAAACATATAAGAAGTAGTAGATTTCCTATTGGCAAAATCTGAATCTACAAAACCCTTAAGTACAACACCTTCATTACAGGCACTAAAAATCAATCCAACATGTGAAGATCCTTTCAAGTATCTCAACAGCCATTTTAAAGCAACCCAATGGTCAGGTCCTGGATTGACCATAAATCTACTAAGTGTGCTAATGGAATGAGCTACATTAGGCCTAGTACATACCATAGTGTACATAACAGAACCTATGGCATTAGCATAGGGTATATTTTCCATTTGTCTAATGTCAGATTCATCTACGGGACATTGCTCCTTACTAAGGTTAAAATGGCTGGCCAATGGAAGTGAAACAGATTTAGAGTTATGCATGGCAAACTTAATCAACATTTTTTCAATATATGCAGTTTCCTTCAAGTACAGTAACCTATGATGCCTTTTCCTAGTGATTTCCATTCCTAGAATTCTCTTTGCATGTCCTAAGTCTTTCATTTCAAATTCAGCACTTAAAGACCGTTTTATCTGATTAATAATATGCATATTCTGACCAATCAGCAACATATCATCCACATAAAGAAGTATAAAAGCAACAATAGCATTTTCATCATTTCTTTTAAAATAAAGACAATGATCATATTCACTTCTTTTAAAACTAATAGCGGATACAACATTACCAAACTTTTTGTACCATTGTCGTGGAGATTGCTTTAAACCATATAATGATCTTTTTAACAAACACACATGATCAGAATTAGTTTCCTCAATAAAACCAGGTGGCTGCCTCATATAAATCACTTCATCAAGGTCACCATGCAAGAAAGCAGTTTTCACGTCCATTTGCTCAAGTTCAAGATCATAATGAGCAACAAGAGCAAGCATAACTCTAATGGTTGTGTACTTTATCACAGGTGAAAATATCTCATTATAGTCTATGCCCTCTTTTTGTGTAAATCCTTTCGCTACAAGTCTAGCCTTAAATCTTATGGGCATCTTTTCAGAATTTCCCTCCTTAACACTAAAGATCCACTTGCAATGAACAAGGGTCTTACCTACAGGTTTAGGGACTAAAGTCCAAGTCTCATTTTTCATTAAGGAGTCCATCTCATCTATCATAGCAGCATGCTATTTCTCAGATTGCTTGCTGCTCATTGCCTCTTCATAAGATTTTGGTTCTTTAAACACTAAGTCTTGATAGGACAAAACAGCAAGTCAAAGGTAATCCCCATACCTAACAGGCTCTCTAACTTCTCTCCTAGTCCTATCTCTAGCCAACTGGTAATCTCCTAATTCATCAGGCTGACTTTTCAGATTTTCTTGAATATCTTTCTCTTCATTTTCTAGAGGACCAGAAGCTATTTCAGCTTCTTCATCCACCTGTTCATCACCAATAGGTTCAGTAGGTAAGCCAAGCTCCACCTGCAGCTTGGTATTATCACCCCTTTCATCACCAAATAAACCCTTTGGCTCTTTATTTTCTAAACAAGGCATTTTTGACTCATCAAAGGTCACATCTCTGCTGGTGATGATTTTAAAACCTTTTACCTCTTTACTCCAAAACTTATAACCTTTTACCCCATCAGGATATCCCAAGAAAACACATTTCTGGGCCCTAGGTTCAAGTTTTCCTATACTCTGATGGGAATAGGCTGCACAACCAAAAATTCTTAAATGAGAATAATCAGGAACATGTCATGTCCATAGCTCTTCTGGGGTTTTATCACCTAGAGCACTTGAGGGGGTTCTATTAACAATATATGAAGCTGTCATTACAGCTTCACCCCATAACACCTTAGGGACACCTGAGCCTATCAACATGCACCTAACCTTATCTAGCAAGGTTCTATTCATCCTTTCAGCCACTCCATTCTGCTGAGGTGTATAAGGTACTGTTTTGTGCCTTTTAATACTAGATTCTTTGCGCAACTGATCAAATTCAGCATTGCAAAACTCAAGGCCATTGTCCGTCGTAAGGATCTTAATTTTCTTTCCAATCTCATTTTCAACTAGAATCTTCCAAGTTCTGAATTTCTCAAAGGTTTCAGATTTGTGTTTCATCAAATAAATCCAAACCTTCCTAGAATAGTCATCAATTAAGGACAAGAAATATCTATTTCCTCCTTGAGTAATAGTGGATGAAGGTCCCCACAAATCAACATGTATATACTCAAGGATAGAAGTGGTTCTATGTTTTACTGTGTTAAAATGCAGCCTATGCTGCTTACCTAAGGTGCAGTTTTCACAAAAGGACACCTTAGATATAGAGTCTTTTCCAAACACTCCTTTCTTATAAAGGATGTGTAGGCTCTTTTCACCTACAGGGGCCAATCTCTTGTGTCACTTTAAGATAGCATCAACTTCTACACTAGAAGACTCACCTATGTGATCAGACACTGTACTAGCTCTGGTCACATAAATCCCATTTCTTTTAACACCTTTAAAAATAACAAGTGATCCTTTTATCACTTTTAAGAAACCATCTCCTATTTTTCCTTGCAATCCCATATCATCAAGATTTCCCATGGAAATCAGATTCCTATTTAATTCAGGAACATACATCACCCTTTCAAGAGTGTAAATGTATCCATTATCGAATTTCAAAGTGACATTCCCAACTCCCTCAACTCTACAGGCTACATTATTGCCCATAACCACTTCTCCTCCATCAATTTTCTTAAAATTGTCTAAATATGCCTTCTTAAAGGTCATATGGAAGGTACAACCAGAATCCAAGATCCATTCTTGGTTCTGATTCTCATCAACCACATTTGCAGAGCTAGGTAAATTTTCAGTCACAGCATATACATCAACTGTGGCAGAACCTTCAGATTCTACCACATTACCTTCATCAACACCCTTCAGTTTCTGTTCATTTTTCTTCTTATAACAGTCTTTAATGAAATGTCCAGTTTTCCCACACCCATAACACTTTTTAGTTCTAATCCTTGACTTAGACCTACCTCTACCTTTAAACTTTCTCCTATTGTTGTTTCCCTGATTATTATGGCTTTCCTGAGTACCACTAGACCTACTTAAAGTCCTTCCTCTAGCAAACAAGTTTTCACGGCCACTATTACCTCTCTCAGACTTAAGTTCAAGTTCCTTACTCCTTAAAGAATCTATGACAATATCAGGTGTAAGAGTATCTCTACTATACTTAATGGCGGCTTTAACCTCTTTGTAGGCTTCCGGTATAGCATTAAGTAGTACTACAGCCTTATACTCATCAAAAACTTTCTCACCTGTATTGATAATGTCTTGAACTAACTTATTAAAAATGTCTAAGCTATCTTATAAGTCTCTAGTTGGATCTATCCTAAAGCTGAAAAATTTCTCTAATAGAAACAACTAATTAGGCAAAGACTTACGTAGATAAAGTTTCTTTAATTCATCCCATAGAGCCTTAGCAGAATCATGTTTACCTACTTTTCTTGAAACTTGATCAGACAAATGCAGAATAATGGAGGTATAAGCAAGTTCATCAGATTCTTCCTTTTGGTCATCTGTCATGGTATCAGGAAACTCATCTGTTATTGTTTTAGAAACTTTTTGCTGAACTAAAACACCTCGCATTTTTTGTTGCCAAATGGGAAAATCCCCTTTTCCATCAAAAACACTAAATTCAAAAGATTTTGTCATGTTTTATTGTGAAAAATTAACACACAGGATTTTCCAAAAAATTAAAACAAGACAAATGATCAACTTTTGAAAAAACTGTTGAATTTGACCTTCACAAAAATTTATGTTTTAGGTCACAAAAAATATGCAGTCAAATGAATGAGCCACAATTATTTTAATCACAAATAATTTCAATCAATAACAGGATCAGTAAGTATACTAATGTAAACACCACAAGAACCAGAGAATACAACAATGTAGGCAAAAACCATATCTCAATATCAAAAACAATATCTGCAGGACCTAGGGTTGATCAAATTCACCAGGATTCCGTGAGAATCAAGTTCTCAGGTCAAGGCTCAATTTGAATCACCCACACTTTAATGATCACAGGCAAATATAACAAGATATCACTAACTCATGTAACAAGTTACAGTATACAGGAAATGAACATATCAACATAGTCACATAGAGGCATATACTCATAAAAGCAGAATTAAGAGTGTGTGCTGTCGTGTAGGGTTCAAGAAAGTGCAAACCGAAAGGTGGTTAAACAATTAACCACCAGCTGAAATCAAAACAGGTTATCGCAGTGGGGGATAAGTGCTCTGCAGGTCACCAAAATTCAAGTCAAGCCATAACAGCTTCAAGTCCTTCCAATCAATTTCGAAGTTAGGGTTCCAGCTCAAGAACGAAACCCACAAGGACTCGTATTTCAAGTTCTTTCACAGATCAAGGCGAGGAGACACAGAATTCCCTCGCATTTCATAGTCCGGTAATGAATCAGCTCCACAGACCACAAGGTCGACTCAAATCAAAACCTAGGGTTTTGCGATCTACAGTCGAACACCTGGAAATTAATTTTCCAGTGTTCAAACCTTCAATCGAAGACTCAAGAACGAACAAAGAAAGCTCTGATACCACTATTAATCCAGAATCTGTTCAAACTATACAAATCAGAATATATACACACACACACACACACACACACACACACACACATGCAGCAGATTTACAGAAAACCTAAGCCACTGGATCAAGGTTTAGATCTATTCATAGGCTCAGACCATACGCCCTTTTATAACCATCACAGAGGCACCGAACTCAACACACAAGCCCTCACAACCCCAAAACACCAAGTCGCTTCACTGGAATCGAAAATGGACAGACCACTTCCAACAGTTTACTCACACAAAGGAGACTAACACAATGACATGATTATCACAAAGATAATCAACAGAAGTTCTCACACAGAGAACAAGAAAAGGTCACAAAGACGAAAGCCATTAAAGGTTCCAGAATACACAGAGAAAAAGAGAACAAGAAAAATGACCGTCTCTCTCCCAAACAAGGGATAAGGGATGTATATATAGTAAACCAATCCACCGTTAGATTGAGTGGGTTAATCCAACGGTCCAAGAACGACTAGGGTTAAAAGGGCTGGATATTGGGCTCGGTTTAAGTGGGCCTTCTAGGTTTTAATAAATGGACCATCTATTGATTCCATATTGAGCCTTATTTCATCACTGCCTATTAGTTGGACTGATCAAATGGCATCACAGCCCAACACAATGGTATATTAGGTTTTTGCTATTGAATTAACATTTGTTTCATGTTTGAAACCTTTCCAACTTAACTGTCCAATTATTGAAAGTAAACATATATTTAAATTGAGACTTGCTAGCTCTTATTCTCACTGGAAGTTAGTATCAGTGTATCGTTAAACTCAGCTCATTTTCTCCATATAAAATTTTCTATATACATTGGGATAGGTCAGGTAATCTTCTAGATCTGTCTCTATAGATTAGGTTTCTTCTCCCGTATTAAAAATTCTTCAACAGCCATAATTTCAACAATTGAAACGTGGTGACGCCGTTTCCTATTAATAATATGACATCTACATATAATATTAGAAATATGACAACGCTCTCACTGTCTTCTTGTAAACACATAGTTTATCTTCATTTTTGATATAATTAAACCTTTTGTTTTCCTCATCAAAGCGAAGATTCCAGCTCGAAGAGGCTTGCTTCAATTCATATACAGATTGATCAAGCTTGTATGTCTTAGAAGTACATCTTTAATTTTTTTTTAAAAGTGGGTTATTTGCACTTTTTATTCCCAATCTTTTCGAAATGTTATTAATCTACCATCAACTTTTTTTTACACCAAACATCCTAAAATTTTATGTAATTGCAAATCATGTTCCTTCGTCGATTTTTGTCGTTAAAATCGGAGTAATGTGAGGAGCCCTTTAAATAAACAACAAAGACAAAGAAAATAAATAAATAAAGGAAAAATTACATTAGGAGTCCTAATTTTTAAAAAAAAATTACAAATGGATCATCTTCTTCCCCTAAGACCCCCTACCCACCACCAAAAGTAATTTGAATGTATAATCTTTTTCTAAATCTCTAGATACTTGAAAATAATTTTGTCATTTATAAGATACTTTCATAATATATTCTATCTGGAGAATCATATCGAAAGGGAAACAATTAAATAATAAGTAGTATGTTGCATTACAACACGAGACTAGCGCACTCATTGGCTTATGGCTTGACTAAAGGAGATCATGAGTTTTTATTTAAATAAATTTAATCTCCACCCAATATTTAAAATAATAAATTTTAATTTTAAATAATTACCAATTGTCGAGATTAATCAAATTAATGCACAGTTTAATTATTATTGGCTTTCATTTTTAGATTAATATGATTTTTAAGCTAAAACAATCGAGAAAAAAGAGTTTTTGATCAAATACATTATATTCTTAGTTACCCGAGCAATGACACAAATTAAATCTATATATCCTGACTCAAGAAATGATAATATTTCAATTTAGTCCTCGTACTTTGAATTTCTTTCGCTTTTACCTGTTTTCATTTGTTTCTTTCAATTCCTCCAATTCGACTCGAGCTTTGCTTAACAGATAGAATTAACATCTAATTAAGTCATAAGTTATCGTAATTCAAATACTAAAAAAAAAAAAAAAAAAAAAAATTATAATCAAGTTACTGATTTTCATTCAAATCATAGGCAGCTTGATCTGTAGGAGCTGCAAATACATTCTTAATTCGTTGAAATTATACACTCTAATGAAGATTAGTACTCCAATAATAAAAAATTGAAAGAATTCACCATCTTTTACAAATCCTCGAAGTGTGCCCCATACCATCTTAGTTTCTTTTTCTCGATATTAATGTTCAGTGATAATCAATCATCGCCATTACACTGTAAATATTATAATTATGTAGAGAATGACTATTATATTGAATGGTTGGTGAGCGACATTTTTCTCTTCCACATTCATCTTGGAAGGCCAAATAAAGGCTAGTATCAGTTTCTTAAAGTCTTTATACTATGATTTCACAATCAAAATGTGAATGTAATAAAGAAAAAAATGGGTATTGCAATACAAAAATAAAAAATAGAGCAGAAAAGAATATGAAAGGAAAAAAAAAATAAAAAAAAATTAATGTCGTGGTGGCATTTCGACAATAGTTTCGAGTGCAGGCTGCCATGATCTTTGTATTGAATATCTCTCAGAGGGCTGTGAGTCTCTTGTTGAAGAAACCTCAATCACTGCCTTGGCTTCTGAATTGGGAAATAGACAAAAATGATCACCAAGAACTGGAAAAATCTTGGAAAAATTCAAACTTCCTTGTTTAAGTCCTTTGGATGCCTTGTCGTTGAGCCAATTCATCTCCTCATTTGTTAACACTGAGTAGAGCATTTCCATTGGAAGAAGAAAATAAAATTGTCCGTGTTCGAGTACTTCTTCCGCGGAGACTCCTGGGATTCTTTGGCCAATTTTTAGGTGACATGAATGACATAGAAACTGTCCAGGATTTTCTAACATGAGTTCTGCTGCTGTCACTCTCTTTGTGTAGATAATCAACCTCCCATCAGTGGACAAAACTTTCGCTACACCAATAGAGATCATTGAAAGAGCACATAGTGCTGCATTGCCCATGTGTGTGATTGAGAGAGAGAGAGAGAGAGAGAGTTGTCGGGGGAGGAAAGGGAGGTAGGATATGGGAATGGATACTACTTATAAAGGTTTGATGCCTTTCTAAATTTCGGTTGACGGCCTTAGATTAAAACTAACAGAGGCAGAGGTATCAGATGTGTCACGAGTGCGTAAAAGTAGCTCGAAAAGGGGTGCAAAACGATGATATATTTGTTAAGGGGTAATTTTTACATCGGTTTAATACCAAGGCATAGATCAATTTACAAGGACTTGAATTATTTCTCTTAAACAATGTTAACATTTTAATATGGATCCCATGTTTTAATATGACATCATAGTCATTAAGTTCTAACGAGTAATTCGATTCGATTAAACTCGAATTAGTACACGAATTTCAGTATTGATCTGTTCAAACAAGTCACTATCTTGTGTGATCATGTTAATAACTTATTCTCACATCGGTTAAATGTCGAAATATTGATTTATATAAGAGTTTTATCTAATTCTCTTAACATGATTCACCTTTTTTAAGATGGCATATTAGATTAATATCATCCAAAGAATTAAATAATACTCAAGTAGATTACAAGGTCATCATCAATTACATGAGAAGGAAAAATAGTTTATGCTTGCAACAAGTAGTTAAGAAAGTAAGAGGGTGAAAGGTTGGTTATCTAATTAATTAAATATACTTGGATAATCATTTTTGCAAAAGATTGAGATGAATTTATCAAAATGACAAAGAGATAAAAGAATACTAAAGGAAAATTTAGGCAACAAAGGTCTAATAGCGTGGTTTAATACAGTACTATATCGGCAAAGATCTTCAATTAAAGTCAAACAATCACCAATTTGATGAAATTTTGTGTACGTGTTAGATTTTGGAGAAAAAAATGAATTTCATCTTCACATGAAGGGATATGTTAGAGACAAGATAAAATCAAGTAGTTCAAGAATTCATTCACGAAGGAGAAAATGGTCCACAAAATATTTGATGGTGAGAGAATTGGTAGGCAAAATGGCTGTCTGGATACAAGTGGAATAAGTATTTTAAGAAAATGGATTTGGCAATGATAGTTGTGTAGATTCAAATCAATTTTCTTGGATTGATTTTGTTTATTTATTTAGTCGAGCACATGGTAGGCATGAAGCAAGACTTCACATAAGGACACCACCAAACCAATTATATGACCAATTTGTTCATTATTCAATTTGGACACTTACCAAACTTCCCCCTAATTACGTCTCTCCAAACACACACAGCTAGAGTTCAGGTAAATTGGGGGATGATGAAAAGAGAATCTCAATGTGTATCTTTACTTTGTAGCAAGATGACTTGTCAATTTTCTATAAGTATTACACCTTGTTGTTAAGGACGGCAACGGAGCAGAGCGAGGTCGGGGTAACCATTCATGTTTCCCGTCCCATCGGGTATTTTTCTCTCCTTGGCCCACTTCCATATACAGTTAAGGCAAGGTGAAGTGAGCTTGAATGGGACAATTGCAGGGCAAGGCGGGGCGGTGGGGCAAGTCCCCTTCACCGTTTATTTATTATTTATTTTTATTTTTATTTTTATTTTTATTTTTATTTTTATTTTTATTTTTTAATTTCTTTAATTGGTGAAAGTCACTAATTTTTTTCTTTTTTTTCTATTTGTAGAACGATATATGCTTCGTTCAAAAAGGATGATGATTCTTTGATTTTTGTATGATAAGAAACTCATATTTTAAAATGATCTTTAAACCAAGCGAAACTTGAGGATATCGCATTTAACGAATTTTTTTGTCATTCGTGTGTCAGAGTTTGTTATAAATAAATACCCTATTCTGAAGCCCCAATTGTTCAATGTGCCTCTCTCTTTCCTTTTCAAGCCCCACGTCGCTCCACGGGATGACAACGCTTGAATCCCCCCGATCACAAGCCTTTTATTTTTTTTAATTGTATCATGAAGATGAAACTGCTCTCCATTGTTAGTATATCAAATAATTATGATTCAAACATTTTTATTTTATTTTGAGAACTCGAGCAAATCAATTGTTCACTCGGTATTTGGTATGTTTGCTAAGGTAAAATGATAATATTGAACGGGATAAAGTTACTTTGATATAAGGATTTGATAGAAAGTTCGGCATCATTGTACGTGATAGTAGATGATTGGATAAAACGTTAACTATATTTTAAATTATCCAATGATAGAATGTCAAACTTTATGTCAATATTGATGTTCATGTAGCATGATTTTATTGACATTCTATCAAACTGTATCTTAACATTGATCTTCATGTAGCATGATTTTATTGAACGATATTAAAAGAATTATAATTTTATTCATGGAATATGATATTTGTCCAGGTTCAAAGAGAAGGAAAAAATAAACTGACTTGACAGCAGATGATTGGATGTTTGTTGTTTTTAGTTTTCAAACAGTCCAATCACGTGTTGACACGTGTGCACCCTATTTTTTAACTTTTTTTTTTTTTTTAATCTCGTTTGTGCAGCATTATTCTTTATTCATTGGATGGTTCAAAGATATTGACCCTTTCTAGATATTTTTCAAAATTATCCACCACAGGAGTCTTATACAATGATTAGCTGTTATTGAACTTTGGAGTTTGACTAAAAGTTATCCCAAATTATATTAATCCTTGATTGGCGCAACTTTTTCATTATTTTGAGATAATCGAGTTTTTCCATGCATTTCGATGAGTGTCAATACTCATTTCTTGTAAACTCTTGTGGGTTGATTAAGAAAATAAAATTCCGCCGCTTATTGGTGGTTGAAAAGACTTCAAAAAATAATTGAGTTACTCATTAAATAATTAAGTCGAAACTAATAAGCTAATTATTAAATTTGTAAAAAGTCAAGAAACTAAGTTTGGTGGTTGTGAGATTCACGGTGCAAATTCATTGTAAGATAGGGAAGAGAGATAAGGGTTCCAACTCGTAGTTGATTGATTGACGGACTTGTGGATGGATCTATTTGACATTTCTAGACTGAATAAATTACCCAAATGATCATTGAACTTTACAAAAAAATTTCACAAGGTCTCTAAACTTTAAAAATCACCATATTCTTCACTGAACTTTGTAAAAGGTTTCAACATGATCACTGAACTTTAAAAAATCACATTATTCATCACTAAACTTTGCAAAAAGGTTTCCACAGAGTCAATGAACTTTGCAAAAAGTTTTCTAGGGGGTCACTTCCTAGTTCAGTGATGAATTATGTGATTTTTAAAATTCAGTGATCTCATAGAAACCTTTTACAAAGTTCAGTAATGAATTAGATGATTTTTAAAGTTCAGTGATCCAGTGAAAACCTTTTAAAAAGTTCAGTAACCATTTGAGTAATTCACTCCTTCTAGATTTGACGCGATACCTTACTGAAATTTTTAAAAATATTAATAATAATTTTTATCTAATTCTCTTGAGACGATTCACCTTTTTTAAGATAGAATCTTAGATTAATATCATCTAAAGAATTAAATAATACTCAAGTATCACTACATTACAAGGTCATCAACAATTATATGAGAAGGAAAAATAGTTTATGCTTGCAACAAGTAGTTAAGAAAGTAGGAGGGTGAAAGGTTGGTTATCTAATTCTTCAAATATATTTGGATAATCATTTTTGCAAAAGATTTTAGATGAATTTATCAAAATGACAAAGAGATAAAAGAATACTAAAGAAAAACTTAGGCAACAAAGGTCCGAAAGTGTGGTTTAATACAGTACTATAGCGGCAAAGATATTCAATTGAAGTCGAACAATCAGCAGTTTAATGAAATTGTGTACGTGTTAGGTTTTGGAGAAAAAATGAATTTCTCCTTCACACAAAGGGATATGTTAGAGACAAGATAAAATCAAGTAGTTCAAGAATTCATTCATGAAGGAGAAAGTGGTCCACAAAGTATTTGATGATGAGAGAATTGGTGGGCAAAATGGCAGTCTGGATACAAGTGGAATAAGCGTGTTAAGAAAAGGGATTTGGCAATGATATTTGTGTAGATTCAAATCAATTTTCTTGGATTGATCTTGTTTATTTATTTAGTCGAGCACATGGTAGGCATGGAGCAAGACTTCACATAAGGACACCACCAAACCAATTATATGACCAATTTGTTGTTCATTATTCAATTTGGTCACTTACCAAACTTCCCCTTAATACGTCTCTCCGAACACACACAGCTAGAGTTCATGTAAATTGGGGGATGATGAAAAGAGAATCTCAATGTGTATCTTTACTTTGTAGCAAGATGACATGTCGATGTTCTACCAATATTACACCTTGTTGTCAGGGATGGCAACGGAGCAAATCAAGGTTGGGGTAGCCATTCATGTTTCCTGTCCCATCGGGTATTTTTGTTTCCTTGGCCCACTTTCATATACGGTGAAGGCAAGGTGAAGTGAGATGGAATGGAACAATTGCGGTGCAAGGCAAGTTCCTTTCATCGTTTATTATTTTATTTATTATTTATTTTTATTTTTCAATGTCTTTAATTGGTGGAAATCGCGACTTTTTTTTTTTTTTTTTTTGTGTAGAACGATATATGCTTTGTTTAAAAGGGATGATGATTCTTTGATTTTTGTATGATAAGAAACTCATATTTTAAAATGGTCTTTAAACAAGGTAGAACTTGAGGATATCGGATTTAACGAATTTTTTTATCACTCGTATCTCAGAGTTAGTTATAAATAAATCAATCATGCTACTTGTACAATGAATTTGATAACAAATTTGACAATGTGTGAGTTGACAATCATCATGTCTACTAATTTGAAAAACAGTTTTTGAATTCAATGGTCAAGATCTTTACACTTTACACATTGTCAAACTCATTGTGTAAATTCATTGTACAGCTAGATTAATTCATAAACAAATCAATCATGCTACTTGTACAATGAATTTGTTAACAAATTTGACAATGTGTGAGTTGGCAATATACCCCTCTCTTTCCTTTTCGAGTCCCACGTTGCTCCACGGGATGACAACGCTTGAATCCCCCCATCACAAGCCTCTTATTTTTTTTAATTGTATCATGAAGATGAAACTGCTCCCCGTTGTTAACATATCAAATAATTATGATTCAAACATTTTTATTTATATTGAAAACTCGAGCATATCAATTGGTTACTCGTTATTTGGTATGTTAGTTAAGGTAAAACGATAATATTAAACGCGATAAAGTTACTTTGTTAGAAGGATTTGATAGGAAGTTCGGTATTATTGTATGTGACTGTAGGTGATTGGATAAAAAGTTGACTTTATTTTAAACTGTCCAATGATAGAATGTCACGTTATATTTTCTCAAACTTTATGTCAACATTAATGTTCATGTAGCATGATTGTATTGAACGATATTGAAAGAATTATAATTTTATTCATGGTATTTGATGTTTGTTCAGGCTCAAAGACAAGGAAAAATAGACTGACTTGACAACAAATGATTGGAAGTTTGTTGTTTTTAGTTTTCAAATAGTCCAATCATGTGTTGATACGTATGCACCCTATTCATCGGAGGTTCAAAGATGCTGACGATTTCTAGGTAGCGTTCAAAATTATCCACCACAGGAGTCTTATACAATGATTAGCTGTTATTGAACTTTGGAGTTTGACTAAAAATTATCCCAAATTATACTAATCCTTGATTGGCGCAACTTTTTCATTATTTTGTGATAATCGAGTTTTTCCATGCATTTTGATGAGTGTCAATACTCATTTCTTGTACATTCTTGTGGGTTGATTAAGTCCCAATACGAAAATAAAATTCCGCCGCTTATTGGTGGTTGAAAAGACTTCAAAAAATAATTGAGTTACTCATTAAATAATTAAGTCGAAACTAATAAGCTAATTATTAGATTTGTAAAAAGTCAAGAAACTAAGTTTGGTGGTTGGGAGATTCACGGTGCAAATTCATTGTAAGATAGGGAAGAGAGATAAGCGTTCCAACTCGTAGTTGATTGATTGAAGGACCTGCGGATGGATCTATTTGACACTTCTAGATTGAGTGATTACCCAAATGACCATTGAACTTTGCAAAAAAATTTCACAGGGTCTCTGAACTTTAAAAATTACCATATTTCTTACTGAACTTGGTAAAAAGTTTCAACTGGATCACTGAACTTTAAAAAATCTTCTCATTCATCACTAAACTTTGCAAAAAGGTTCCACGGAATCACTGAACTTTGCAAAAGGTTTCCTAGCGGTCACTTCCTAGTTCAGTGATGAATTATGTGATTTTTAAAATTCAGTGATCTCATAGAGACCTTTTACAAAGTTCAGTAATAAATTAAAAGTTCAGTGATTCAGTGAAAATTTTTTAAAAAGTTCAGTGACTATTTGAGTAATTCACTCCTTCTAGATTTGACACAACACCTTACTGAAATTTTTAAAAATATTAATAACAATTTTTGAATCGAATCTTGACAATATCTTCGTTCCTTTAAACAATTCACTAAAAGTTTTGCACAATTATGAAGGGCGGACATGTCCGATTCGGTCCAATTTGAATTTGACAAAATTGAATACCATCGTGCACCAATGGAACCATACTACAATGAACTTGTTCTAGTTCGATTTTGTCATCGTCATTTCATGCTTTAGGGGAAAATTATAAATTGTAAACTATTGTATAAGTTATCTAGTTTCATTTCATGTGGTAGAAGTAATGATTATTATGAAGACTTTGCTACATATACATCAAGTTTTACATATTAGATTACATAATACCACATGCTACTATATCATTTGTCAATTTAAAATACGGTCAACTCTCCACGTCATTTTATGTACAATTTTTATATACAAGTAGCATAATTATGAATCCATATCAATTCATGTAAATAAGAAAATTGCACCAAAATCTTTTGATTCTCGATTCTAAAATTCAAATTAATTAATTAATTAATAAATTTTTTTTTATTTTTATTTTTTTTATAACAGGAATCAATTTAATTTTTTGAATAATTATAAACTCCTAGAGGTAAAAGAAGTCTTTAGAATCAAATTGTAGTAGTTGTATGCCTATAAACAGCTAGGTTTGGTGGGTGTATCAATTTGGTCCAAATCTTCGTGTTTAATGTTTCTTTCTTTCTCATGGAATCGTACCCTTCAAAAATAATTACTTTTCCTAATCAAAATCATGATCACATGTCATATCAAACTATCACATAATCAACCATATTCATGTCAAAAACCATAAGTTATAGTTGTCACTATAATTTGAAGCAATATTAAGCCCCATTTGAGCTCCACTAAAAATAGATTTTAAAAAATATATATTTTAAAATAGTGATTTTTAAAAAAATGTGTATTTAAAAAATAGAGAATTTTTTTGAATTTATATATAGTATTATTTTATTGGAGAATGTGAAATTTAAAATAAAAAAGAAAAAAATGCATTTTTTTTAAAAAAATGGAGCCCAGACAAGGGCCAAGTCTTCTTTGATCCTTACTTTTTTAAGATATATTTTTCAATTGCAAATTTTATAGAATTCACATCTTTTCGCTTCTCTAATACAAATTTTATCAATTTTTAATTAAAATATATTTAAAAAATTAATTTTTAACTAAATCAAACAAAGACTAGCGAACTTTTATATGTGTAATGAATTATTGGATTAGTATTCAGATGACACCTTTTCATCTTCCGGCGGGATCGTTAAATGAGACATAAAATGGAGAGTGCGAGCGAGAAAAAAAAAAAAAAAGGAAAAATGATTAGGGTTTGAAAATGAAAGGTTGAATATGTAGATTAAATTTTTAAAACTATGGGTAGGTGTAATTTCCATTTTCACTAATTATAAGCTCAAATATTTGAAAAGTTCGGTCCAAATCATAGTGTCCAAGCCCAACACTCATAGATTTGACCTAAAGGCCCAAGCCCAATATGAAATATATAAAAATATATATTTTGTGTTGATTTAATACAAAAATATCTCCTTGTATAAGCAACTTTTTTCTTTTTCTTTTTCTTTTCTTTTCTTTTTTTTTTAATTTTAGCTTTTATGTTATGTTAAGTATGAATAATCTTTGTTTCGCTCATTATTAAAACAAGAAACTAATTTTTAACTTAAAGAATATTCTTTTTTTTTTTTCCTCTCTACTTTTTTGCACAAACTAGTATGTAACACGCACTATATATGATTTGTAACGATGTTGTGACGAATATAAACTATCTTTTCTCTTTAGATGCTTGTAATTATCTGTGTCATCAAGCCAACTTTGACGAATCATGATGTCTGTTACCTCAACATACATTTCTTTAAACAATAATTTAATAAAAAAAAATTGAGGTAAGATTATTAATTGAGCATAACTTCATGAAATTGATTATTTTCTTTTTGAAGTTTTATGCATGATTTTTCTATCATTGTACATTAGTCTACCAAATCCGAGCAGCATAAGTTGCAATTCAAGCTTTATCATTGAAGTTTATTATCGTGACGATGTACACCATACTTTTGAAAATATAAAAACTACAAAATTAAAGAACCAAGAAAAATTGAAAAATAATTCAAGAAAAAAAAACATAAGCCACAAATTTTTTGGGTCCCATTTTGGGGAAAAGTGCGTTTTTGAATAGTATATTGATGAAAAATGTGTGAATAAAAAAATAAAAAAAATTTAATTTGCGTGTAATATTATTTTATTGAATAATGTGTAATTGAAATAATGTTAAAACACAGTTTAAAAATACATTTTTTTTTATTTTTCAAAAAATGAGACCCCGACTCCCACCAAAGATAAAGAAGTCTAGAGTTGTCCAATGGCCACAAATTGTATTAGTTTTAGGCCTATAAATAGCTAGGTTTAGTAGGTGAAAGCAATAATTTCTTCTCATACTCTTAAAAACGATTATTTTTCTAATCAACATCAGAATTCATTATAACTTGTTACATCAAGTTATCCGATCATCAACCATCAACCCACACATTCTAGAAGTAATAAATAAATTTGGATAATTTATTGTTAATTGTCAATTAATAATGTGGTAGTTACATTAGATTATTATGCGTTTCTTATCTATACTGATATCTTCTATAGTCTCTCTCATTCACACCATTCTTATATTTTGATCACAAATTTCCTTTTCTTTTCTTTTTATTATTTTTATTATTTTTTTCTCAATTGCATTGAAAGAATATTAATTTTTGCATTTATAGATATTGTTTCCCAAATGAGTGAGTTTGTTTCTCAAAATTGAAATATCAAATATGTAGTGATGAACAAGTTTATAGAAATAAAATAGCTGAACAGTTCCTAAATTTTTAAAATTTCTCATCATAAAAAGATATATAAATGAAAATTGAACTAGATAAGAGCTACTATGCTTTCGAGACTTTAAGGGCCTGTTTAGTATGACTTTTGCTTCTCGTAGAAAAGATTTTGGAGAAAGTTACCTTAATTTTTATTTAGAAAGTAATTTTTAAAAGCACTTTCTATTTCAAAATTGTTTTTAGAAAAAGTCACAATGAATCAGTTTTCTCTAAAAGTTTTTTTAACTGCACTTTCATATAATTAATCAAATAGGTTCGAAAGTAGCTTTTGAATTTCAAAAGTTATACCAAACGGACCCTACGAGTACGTTTCATGTAAATTTTTTTGCAAATAGATTTTGTGAAAATATTATATTTTTGAAGAATGAGGTTAAAAAGTAGAAAAATATTATGTGTTACATGTGCAAAAGTATTTTATTGGAGAGTATATAGTTCAAGATGAGTTTGGAAAAAAATAAAAAATAAATAAAATTAGAGAATTGTACCAAACAATGGTCCAAATCAAATAACTTAAAACTTCATAAAATGTGATTTATGCCATGTGCTTGAAGATTGGGAAGCGTTTGGTCAATCTGTATCTTTTAGTTTTACAAATAAACTAAACTAACTAATTATGCAAACAACATTACAACTAATAAGGGATAAAAGTAAGAGTGACCTCTAGTGAAATTTACCCTTGAAAGCTCTCAAATCCGAATTGTTAGAATGTGGCTATGTCATGCTTGCTTGAGTTTGGCTACTCGCGCGGTTGGAAAGAATTTGGTTGTGAATTTTTGGACAACTTCCAACCAATTGTTTATCCTTCCGGGTTGTAAAGTCTCAAGCCATTTGTCTTATCCTTCAAAGTGTGAACAAATAACCTCGTCCGGATCGCCTCCACATTCATCCCTTCATATTTGAAATTTCCAACATTCTTTATAAATCATGCAATATGTGAATGAAGGTCCTCAACAATTCTGCCATAAAAGGGAATGGTGCTGGAGAACAAACTGATGACATCCG
>NC_036259.1:9011290-9019088 GCF_002742605.1 Olea europaea var. sylvestris | reverse complement strand
ATAGTTGAATACAATAGAAGAATTCGACCGAACACTACCTTAGGTTTTATGAATCTTGATTTAGGAAGTAAAGGTGACCAATATGTGAAATTGTTCCGCCCTAACGTCCATTTATTGTTTGAATTCTCAATCACTTTTCGTTGCATCCAATCGCATTTTTAAGTATTTAGAATAAAAATCACATTTAATCATTGTTTTTGTTTATTTTCGTCAAATAGAAGTTAGAAATAATAAATTAGGCATTAAAAGTACAGTTCTCGTGAGAACGATAATCCGGACTCAAAAGGTCCACTTTACTACTTGTTACGATCCGTTCACTTGCAGGATAAAATCAACAACAGTTATGATCCCAAAGGAAAGGTCATTTCTATAAACTTGCCCAACTATAATATATCAGGCACATTAAATCCTTCAATCACAAATCTTGATTCTCTTACACATTCATTTTGAGTCCAACAATCTATAATGTTCAATTCCAACAGTAGACTAGGATGATTTTTGTTGACTCTTATTGAACTTCAGTGGTAAAAAAATTTCACCTCTTCTCCCAAATTTTAGCAGGAGTGTTAAGCTTGTCTTAGATGAAAATTTTCTATAACTCAAACTAGACTGGAAAATCCCTTTCGCAATAAGTGCCATGTCATCTCAAGGTTCAAAATCCTTAACTGGCACATCTAATCCAAGCACTAGTACTATTAAAAATGGATTAAAGAAAAGGAAAAGTTCCAACACTAAATTAGCTGTCCTTGTAGCCCCTATTGTAAGTTTTGAAATTATGATTTGTTTTAACAAGAAGAGAGAACTTATACCTTACTTCAAGTGCCCTTGTGATTCATCAAAGAGACCTGACCAATTCAGATAGCACTCTTAAGAAAACTGTTGTAAATTAACAAAAAGAATTGTGCTTCTTCATTGATGAAGAGTAGTTCGTCCAGCATAAGGGTCCGTTTGAGAGCGATTTTTTCATCCAAAAAATTGATTTTTTGACCGTTATTTCACTATTCCAGCCGTCATATTTGACTTCTTCTCTCACAGGTGAACCCCACTTTTATCCTAACTGTCAAAAAATCAATTCTCAAAATCACTCCCAAACAGGCTATAAACAATACCTAATCCCGTGTCATGGAGGTTGGAAATTTGGTCGTATTGCTGTCTAATAGATAAGGACAATTTTAAGTGTACTTAATTTGATTTACCTACTCTCACAAGCACGTGGACCCCGCGTGAATAAAATAATCCCAACATGGGGTCCCCACACCCTTATTGTGAATGTATGTAAAGCATTAGGTTAAAAAAAAAAATTAGGTTCATCTAGCATGGTCCAATAGATAAAGGGATGGTCATAAGTAAAATAAAAAAAAAAAAAAATAAAAAAAAAAAGGAATAATACCTAAGCCATGAAAATTATATACAAGTCCACATTGTTTGGCATCCCTATCATCACTATATTACTATAGCCCCTAAGAATATAGCAAACTAAGCAACTAGTAAATCAACAAGGTAACATCCATGGAAGGATCTGGCACCATCATAATATTTATTCCTGAAAAGTACAGCAATTAAAGTAACCTCATCTACATCTAGAATTATAAGGAAAAGACAATTAATAAAAGAAGCATTTATCTTTGGAAATCAATAGTTTCATAAAGTAAAAATAATAGCAGAGCGTCCAAATCCCTTTTGGAGTCAAAATCACTTCAGCTGGAATATTAACATAACTATATGCAAAATAACATATAAATGCATATAATGTTCTATAGTAGAGTGGCAAACTACCATATTAGTATGTTCATTCTAATATACACAGATTGAATCACATAGTGACCAGAAAGTGAAGCTAAATTGGCACAAGGGACAAATAAGGTGCTGGAAAATCTCATTTCTGTGCAAATGTCGTGTCGAAGCTAGTTGTTTATATTTTCTATTTATGATAAAATAGCAAAGCTAGTTACTAAAATATATTTAAGATCGTGGTGGATGGCTAGGCTCTTGTGGCCCTGAACTTGCAACTATTTATCGTATTGTAGTCTCAACGAAGAGAAGAGGCCTACCTTCTAAATATACATGTAAAACTCTAAGAGGCTTCACAAAACCACAAGGATCAGAATCAAAAGGCTAGTACTCCCAATTATCAAACCACAGCTCCAAAATGCAAGATAGTCCTCTCACTTAACATCCATGTTGATCTATATCAACAGTTATATTAGGCCACAAAGAAGAGACCGTGTGACAAAATCTACACCAATTATGATTTCGTTAATGTTAACAAAGATTCGAGTAGGAATTTAGTAACCACTTTTACACAATGAACATAAACATACAAGTTAACATATGTGCATCTAAAGGTTCAGATGATTGATAATGTCTTTCTCTTCAGTAGATGATCACCTGGCAGTTCTAGTTTGAAGTGGCCACGAGCCATCATTTAAGCCACTGGATAAAACTTCTGCAATTGAAGCCTAGATGCAACAAATTTAAGATCACAGTAAAAAATCCTCAAAAATAAAAGAGAAAATTCAGTCCATGAACAAGATTTAGGGGCTTACTTTCTACTGCCGATGAAATCATCATGAGACGCAGTATTGCTATTCCAAACTAAAACATTCAACTCCTGACAACCCCTCTATCAATGTAAACACGAATTTCATTCTAACCAATTGAATAAAATAGATAAATGAATAATAAAAATCATGGAAAATAATAAACCTTTGAACAGACAAGTGGACAGCAGGATGCATTTAAATAAAGAATAAGTCAAAATCAAATACAAAGGCCCTTATTCAAATCGAGGAGCAAAGACCCAATCCACAGCAGAAAGCATTCTACTCCTTTGGACATGGGAATATACCACCAACCCCTTAATTCAAACATAATTTTGACCATAACAAGACTTATTATACAATAAAAACGAGCAAGGAAACTAATTTAATGTTCAATCAAAGTTTATAACAAAAATAATTAGAATTAATAAGATTTAGGGGGTGTTTGGTGAGAATTTTAAACCAATTAAAATCAATTTTTTAACCGTTATTTCATTATTTCAGCCGTTATTTTTTAATTCTTCTGTCACGGGTAGGATCACTTTTATCTCTAACAATTAAAAAATCAATTCTCAAAATTTTTACCAAACACTCTCTTAAAAATTCTAGTTTTGTAACAATTCCATATCACTGGTCTCAACATACATATGCTGAAACCAGCTCAACTAATGTGAATCATTCACTATATATTTTCCCTTTCTCGATAGCTTTCACTTTTTAAAGAACCAACCAAGAAAATTCGAAAGAAAAAAGCAGCAACTGTGGAATTTTTCTTTCCCCAGATCACTGAATCCAAGGAAAAAAATAAAAAAATAAAAGCAAGAAAGCGATCCACTCTCCCCAATCCCAAAACAAACAGCTTAATTAGACAAAACTACGGCCAATCCAATAAATATGAAACCATTTTTCAGGTTACTCATTAAGAATCAAGTTTTTGCTATCCAAATTTAGAAATTTGAACATAATTCAGTAAAAACGAAAACTTTTTTTAGGATATTGATCACGAAAACTCGAATCATGTTTTCAGTCTCCAAATTAATAAAATTTGGTGTAAATTCAGTAATCAACCTATTTAACACATTCCAATTGAAAGGCTTTAGCTCCAAACCCCAATACCCGCTGCAATTTGAGTCTACAAGTGAAATCTACGTACACATATACATATACGCAGACAGCGCCTGTGGCCTGCCTATAGACAGAGTAGGTTTAATTGGTTGAAGAAAAACAAAAATTATATTTAAATTAAAATTATTAATTTGCAAACACAATAAACTAATAAAAATTAAAAATATAAAAATCTTTAGAAAAAACATGTTAATGGCATATCACTTACATTTATTTATCATATAAATATATCACTGATATTACTCTCTATTTCTAAGTAATTTGACAATTTATCTTCCAAACATCTATTTTCTTTTTAAAACCAAACAAAAAGGTTTCTTTGTCTCTTCAAATTTCACATCTAACAATAATCCACCATAATCTTTTTCAATCCAACAAGAAATATATTATCTCGCGTTGAATTAAAATTTTGAAGATTCAATTTAACGTATTGGTCTAGTATAAGGATGTCAACGAGTCGAGTCGAGTCGGTTCATAAGCCGAAACTTGAGGCTCGAGCTCGGCTTGGTTAAAATTTTCGAGCTTTTTTCCAGGTCCGAGCTGAGTCGAGTAGAAGCACGCTCAAAAATTTTAGGCTCGACCCGAGCTTTCGGCTTGGGCCTTTCCGAGCCGAGTTGGGCTGGCCCATTTTTTTCTCTCTCTCCTTTTTTTTTTTTTTTAAATAAGTTGTTGCCTTTCTGCCTGCCATAATTTTATTTTATTATTATTATTTTTATAATAAGGGCCCGCGGGCCGATTCGAGCAAAGCCTGTGTCCCAAAAATGGGGTTTGGCCTGAGCCTTGGCTTGGGTCTACCAAGCTCCGAGCGGAGTTAGGGCAACTCGAGTCGACGAGCCCGATTGACATCCCTAGTCTAGTATCACTACAATTATTATAGGCTTGAAGGTTTTTCAATTTCTTCTTTTATCTTCAAAACATATACTATAAAGTTTACAAGCTGTTATTATTAGTGTTTTGCTTTAATTTCATAATAATAGCATTTTAGATACTTGTTAAAGGTACTTTGAATTTAATAATTATTTACTTGAATTCACACTTCTTATTTGTAAGTTAATTTAGTATGAATTAATATAAAATTAGAAGCTCATTTGTATTTTATCGTCATTTTCATTATTTTTGTTATACTATCTTTCATAGTCAACATTTTTCAATTTTAAACATAAATCATTCAAATACATATTCAATTTTGTTTTAAATAGTTGCAGTGAGAAAATGATAAAAGAAACGAACAAACCCCTTTGTCATTGCATTATAATCCTATGTGTCAAACTTCACTTATAATTTATATTGCATATTGATTTTTTGGTATTTAGTTGTCTCTATTAGATTCTTCATGATTATATTAAAACTCTTTATAGAAAGGTTCAAGTAAGAATGCAATAATTTTTCTTCAATAGGGTCCCGAATTAAAATTGGCATAAGGTCACTAAAATATCAAGGTTGGCCCCATACGCAGAAGGCATAGAATAGATTAGGAAGACTTTCCCTTACGTTTCGTCCTTGACTGCAAGGTTAAGAATAGCAACAAGGGCTGCCTCTCGTTGGAAATCAAAAGAGTCATGTCGACAAGTGGCTTCACGACGCTGGAGAAATGATGCTGTAGCATTGCGGGTTTTAGTAAGCCGTCGGATCTCCGCCGTTACCTGGACTCTCAAATTCACGTCATAAATTGAAGAAGCAATACATTTTAGCATTGCGAGGTTTTAGTAAGCAATGCATTCTACACTGATAGAGGCCTGTCACAACTCACAAGATCAACCTCAGCCCTTTACAGGGGCTGTCCAAGGCCCCTGTTTGAGCAGAATAACACAATGCAGATTCAGATCACCTCAGCCCCTTTCACAGAAGGCCCCTGTTTGAGCAGAATTAACACAGTGCAGATACACGCGAACCCAGAAACATATCTCGGCTTTGGAAAGGGGCAGACTTTTAGAGCTGCGCCAAAAAATTTAAAATATATATATATATATATTTTTTTTAAAAATAATAAAATATTAATGTAAATAAGTTTAAAAAACATATTTTGATACTTTAAAAACATCGTATAATTACATCGTTATCAATATTATTAAACAAATTTTGCTACTATTATAGTTTTATTTACCAATTTGTTGACAAAGAATGTGGAATGTAAATGAATTGAAATAAAAATCCAAGTTTAATCCTAGAAATAAATGAAATTCAAATTTAAAACAATGTAATTCAAAAATAATTCAAATTACATTTAATTTGTAAATCTTAAAATTTCTAACGTCATATTGCATATAAAATTTCATAATAAAATGATATATATTATATTGAAAAATTTATAGTGTAAAAATAATAAACGCTAATGAAATAGTTGACTTTTTCAAAAGAAAAAACAAGTTAAAGATCCTTTTTAAGACATACGTTTGATACTTATTTAACTATTTTCGATATTTATTTAGATCATTCAATAATACAACGATGTAATTTTGAAATGAGCTTCTACGTGACATAGAGAATTTGTGGATTCGAATAGCAAAAGATCGCCGACAAATTTTAAAAGTTGGCATATTATCGAAATTCTCGAAATACTAATTTCAAATTAACTTATTTTGATGTGTCATAACTTTTGCTATGGTTGACAATCTAACGTCTTCAGTTAGCAAAAAATTAGGCTATGAACACTTCAAAATGATATTAAAAATACAATATTTCGACTTCATTTGACATCCTGTAATAAGTTCATCAAATTAGGTCGTAAAGGGATCAAAACAGCTTTTAAAAAAAAAATAGAAGAAGAAAAACAAAGGCAACAAATTTGGGGCCCCCACATGATCCCATGTAGGTCCGCCCATGACTTTGGAGAAAGAGTGAAATACAAAAGTACAATGAGAAAGAGAGACGTACAACGTAATTAGGAAGCCATCAACAGTAAAATCTCACTTCCTCAATCAACTTGGATATGTATTGGCTGAGATATTTTGCCTCTCTTTGTCATCCCATCACACATTCACAAAATGAAATATTCCACATACCAATCAATAAAATTTTCTTACTTTTTAATCACACGTTTTTTAAAAATATTATTCAATAACTCATTACTTTCAAATAAATTTCATCAAACAGACTATTTTTTTTATACATAAAAGACCATTGGACCCCGAATTTGAGAATTAGTTTGCCAAAAAATGTATGGACAAAATGGGAAATAAAGAAATACTTTGTGAATGAATAGTAAATGGTGGATACCTCTTTCAAGATAGTAGGGATATACACATACTATGAGTATCAATTTGGCTGGTCAACTTGAATCACTCGTGATTCGACCTGAGAAAAGCTTGAGTCAGCCTGCTCGAGACTATTTTAGAGCGTTGCCCCGAGCCTAAGCCAGCCTGCATGGCTCGACGAGCCACAAGGGTCATTTTTGGCCTGTGACAAATCAACCCTTAAAATAATAATAATAATGTTGAAGTTGTTGGCTTGCAGTTGCCTATACCCGTCTTTTGAAAAAAAAAAAAAAAAAAAAAAAAACATTTTTTTGAAAGAAAAGGTTAATGATTTAACACAAATTATCCATAAGATTACCGAAGGGAAGAAAATTTTTGATTTAATGCTCGGTAGTCAAAAGTGTATTTTTTATAAAGGAAGAATTGGATACAAACTTTTCGTGTGAAACACACAAGCGTACGGGATCATTGTACAAGTAATGAAATTTGTGAGTTAAGAGTATCGTTCCCACGAGGAATAAGGTCTAATATTTAGTTAAGTAGCTTTTACTAAATTCGAAATAATATAAAATCAAAAAATTTTGATTTGTACGTTTTCTATACTAATCTTAAACTAAGAAAGCAAATAAAATATTTATTTAATATGTGAATATTTGTATTGGAATTGTGAATCCCCCTATTGCCATTTAATTCAACTCTTAATTTATAATCTAGTAAATTCATGCATTCAAGATAATCCATAATCCACTTTTATTCAATATTCTTTCCCAAGATATATTAAACCTATGTTTAACACGACCCGATTCTATTCCTAATCCGAATTTATATGAAAAACATGTATTGATTCACAGGATTTATCACACATGATTGCACATGCCATATATATTATTCCTAACACCTATTGTCCATGTGTTGATTTTATCGCGTTCTAGACTTATT
>NC_036259.1:8970526-9008813 GCF_002742605.1 Olea europaea var. sylvestris | reverse complement strand
GTTTTGCTTTAATTTCATAATAATAGCATTTTAGATACTTGTTAAAGGTACTTTGAATTTAATAATTATTTACTTGAATTCACACTTCTTATTTGTAAGTTAATTTAGTATGAATTAATATAAAATTAGAAGCTCATTTGTATTTTATCGTCATTTTCATTATTTTGTTATATTATCTTTCATAGTCAACATTTTTCAATTTTAAACATAAATCACTCAAATACATATTCAATTTTGTTTTAAATAGTTGCAGTGAGAAAATGATAAAAGAAACGAACAAACCCCTTTGTCATTGCATTATAATCCTATGTGTCAAACTTCACTTATAATTTATATTGCATATTGATTTTTTGGTATTTAGTTGTCTCTATTAGATTCTTCATGATTATATTAAAACTCTTTATAGAAAGGTTCAAGTAAGAATGCAATAATTTTTCTTCAATAGGGTCCCGAATTAAAATTGGCATAAGGTCACTAAAATATCAAGGTTGGCCCCATACGCAGAAGGCATAGAATAGATTAGGAAGACTTTCCCTTACGTTTCGTCCTTGACTGCAAGGTTAAGAATAGCAACAAGGGCTGCCTCTCGTTGGAAATCAAAAGAGTCATGTCGACAAGTGGCTTCACGACGCTGGAGAAATGATGCTGTAGCATTGCGGGTTTTAGTAAGCCGTCGGATCTCCGCCGTTACCTGGACTCTCAAATTCACGTCATAAATTGAAGAAGCAATACATTTTAGCATTGCGAGGTTTTAGTAAGCAATGCATTCTACACTGACAGAGGCCTGTCACAACTCACAAGATCAACCTCAGCCCTTTACAGGGGCTGTCCAAGGCCCCTGTTTGAGCAGAATAACACAATGCAGATTCAGATCACCTCAGCCCCTTTCACAGAAGGCCCCTGTTTGAGCAGAATTAACACAGTGCAGATACACGCGAACCCAGAAACATATCTCGGCTTTGGAAAGGGGCAGACTTTTAGAGCTGCGCCAAAAAATTTAAAATATATATATATATATATTTTTTTTAAAAATAATAAAATATTAATGTAAATAAGTTTAAAAAACATATTTTGATACTTTAAAAACATCGTATAATTACATCGTTATCAATATTATTAAACAAATTTTGCTACTATTATAGTTTTATTTACCAATTTGTTGACAAAGAATGTGGAATGTAAATGACTTGAAATAAAAATCCAAGTTTAATCCTAGAAATAAATGAAATTCAAATTTAAAACAATGTAATTCAAAAATAATTCAAATTACATTTAATTTGTAAATCTTAAAATTTCTAACGTCATATTGCATATAAAATTTCATAATAAAATGATATATATTATATTGAAAAATTTATAGTGTAAAAATAATAAACGCTAATGAAATAGTTGACTTTTTCAAAAGAAAAAACAAGTTAAAGATCCTTTTTAAGACATACGTTTGATACTTATTTAACTATTTTCGATATTTATTTAGATCATTCAATAATACAACGATGTAATTTTGAAATGAGCTTCTACATGACATAGAGAATTTGTGGATTCGAATAGCAAAAGATCGCCGACAAATTTTAAAAGTTGGCATATTATCGAAATTCTCGAAATACTAATTTCAAATTAACTTATTTTGATGTGTCATAACTTTTGCTATGGTTGACAATCTAACGTCTTCAGTTAGCAAAAAATTAGGCTATGAACACTTCAAAATGATATTAAAAATACAATATTTCGACTTCATTTGACATCCTGTAATAAGTTCATCAAATTAGGTCGTAAAGGGATCAAAACAGCTTTTAAAAAAAAAATAGAAGAAAAACAAAGGCAACAAATTTGGGGCCCCCACATGATCCCATGTAGGTCCGCCCATGACTTTGGAGAAAGAGTGAAATACAAAAGTACAATGAGAAAGAGAGACATACAACGTAACTAGGAAGCCATCAACAGTAAAATCTCACTTCCTCAATCAACTTGGATATGTATTGGCTGAGATATTTTGCCTCTCTTTGTCATCCCATCACACATTCACAAAATGAAATATTCCACATACCAATCAATAAAATTTTCTTACTTTTTAATCACACGTTTTTTAAAAATATTATTCAATAACTCATTACTTTCAAATAAATTTCATCAAACAGACTATTTTTTTTATACATAAAAGACCATTGGACCCCGAATTTGAGAATTAGTTTGCCAAAAAATGTATGGACAAAATGGGAAATAAAGAAATACTTTGTGAATGAATAGTAAATGGTGGATACCTCTTTCAAGATAGTAGGGATATACACATACTATGAGTATCAATTTGGCTGGTCAACTTGAATCACTCGTGATTCGACCTGAGAAAAGCTTGAGTCAGCCTGCTCGAGACTATTTTAGAGCGTTGCCCCGAGCCTAAGCCAGCCTGCATGGCTCGACGAGCCACAAGGGTCATTTTTGGCCTGTGACAAATCAACCCTTAAAATAATAATAATAATGTTGAAGTTGTTGGCTTGCAGTTGCCTATACCCGTCTTTTGAAAAAAAAAAAAAAAAAAAAAGCTTGAGCGGAAAGTTCGTGTCCACCTTAAATTTTTTGGCCAAGCAAAAGCTCAGCTCTGTTCAGGCAAAAAAAAAAACCCGAATCATATTTCCTCAAGTAAAGCCCGAGCCCCAAATTTCGGCTCACGGCCGACTCAACTAGTTGACACCCTTAACAGTACACACACTGAGTATTTGATATTTAAGGCAATGTCTTTTTTGCTTCTCTCTCCATCTTTCAATCCAGATGATGGCTCTTGTTTCAATTCTAATCACAGAAAGGGTCATTTTCAAAGATTTTTCTCAATAATAGCATTCCCTTTTTTCAAAAAAGCATCTTGTGGATGATTATTTAAGAAAGTACCTTCTACAATTCCTAGATACAGTGACACTTCTAACTCGAGTGGTGGTAAAGTTGAAATCTCAGACTAAGAGAAGGCTTGTCCATACAACTATTGCTGAAAGATATAATTGCAGTTAATCAATCTTGTGTACTGGGAATATGAAGTCTTTTTATATTGTTAAAAATAAAAGTAGATTTTCTTAATTGCCCATTATACTTGTCACACAACAGCATTTTCTCCCTCCATTATGTGCGGTGCCTTTACTAAAGCTCTTTCCTCTTGAAGTGTTTGATATAATGGTTAAATATTGATGAAAATGGCAATTCAATGAAGTGTAGTAATAAAAATTGATGCAATGACAACTCGTAATAGCCTTAATTTTGCCTAATTAGATCATTATCTGAATTTGCAACACCTTCTAGATACCCAAGATACGATATTTTACTGATCGGACTTGGAGTTACTCTTGCTAACATTGGCTTGAAAAGTGGATTGGAGGTATATCTTGTAAAGATTCTCCCTTATACATTTTTTCACTCAAAGATCTTCCTTTTCTTCTGGATTACACATGATCACTATTTCATGGGCAAAGTTACGGGAGCAAATTTCACAAAATTTTAATTGTGGGGGTAAATTTGAATATTATAAGGATTTTTTATTTATTTTTAAATCTTGTGCAAAATCTTGAAAAATTTATTGCAAAATCTTGAATTTTAAATTTTCTGTGGGATCAACGGACCCACTGCCCCCATTGTAGATCCACCCACGATCATGCATACAATATGATTGATGGATCATAAATTGTGCATTTGTCAAATTTGCATGCTCAAGGATGGCTCCACCCACGAGATACTTTAGATGAATATTATCATCTCAAAATGAATCTGATTCATGTTCTGTATCTCGTGTAGTTCATTGGAGTTGATCCATTACAAGTTGGTAATATTGTTCAGTTAGTCCTAGTATTGGAGCTTATGGCTGGATGGATTTCTACTTATATGTCCTTGTTTGAGTCCCATTTTTTTGGAAAAATACATTTTAATAGTATTTTGACTCATTTCAACCACACATTGTTCAATAAAATAATATTACACGCAAATTCAATTTTTTTTTTTCATTTTTGAACCACACATTTCGCATTAATACACTATTTAAAAATCCATTCTTCCCAAAAAAATGGGGCTCAAAAAAGGGTATATTCCGAGTTTCAAACAAGAAAATGACATATGCTCAATAGTAGCGCGATTATGAAGACAAAGTCATGTAGGTTATACCGTCCTAAAACCGTAAAAGTTTAGAAGCTATTTTCTCATTCGCTCGTGGTATAATTTGCTTTCTAAATTCTGGAAAGTTCATAGGCTCATAGCAAAAACAACAAACTATTGGGTGTTTGAAAGTGAAAATCTTTGCAATTTCTTTATTGGAAAAATAAGAATTAGATTGCCTATCTAACTGATTGCGAGTAATCAAGGGGGGAAGACGTCTTGTTATTTTTTTGGACTTATTCACAAAAATTATTAGAGCTTTGGTGTTGCGTCGTCCAATGTGATGTTCGTATTCTGTAACTAATGGAATATCAACCATCTTTTGCTCTGAATTTAAATTTGTACGTCCAAGATCTTTTGTCCTTACTTAAGTTGTGAATAAGTTTGAAACGGATACTTTTTAACTTTATAGAAAAGATTAGAAAGCTTGAGAGAAGCAGAGTTAGTAGCATTGCTTGAAAAGGTTGAGGAAGAGAAGAAACCGCGTGCTTGCTGGAGAGCAATATATCAAATAAAATGTGGTACTGTAGTTTTTGACACTTAGTGAAATAGTCGAGAAAAATTGAGTCTAGAACTGTTGATGTATAAATAGTTTTGTAAAATGTCACTATCATGCTAAATAATCTAATAGGGACTAGATAAATTTCAAGGCATTTTGTATTTATATAGTAATCAATCATAGATGGTTGTTCAACCCCTTCTTTTCCTGAATGAAATGTTAAAATTTCAGCATTGGTCCTCAATGTATTGTTCTAGTGGCAAGTTGGTGCCCAATCTATAAATAGTAACAAGTTGAATTTCAATCTTTCATTGTAGTAGCACATTTAGTCCTGAAAATGTCTACATCTCCACTAATCATAATGTGATCTTCAAGTAATAATATTGAACCATATATTTCTTGGCATCAAATGCAATCCAATTTATCAAATGAAATCTTGACCCCAATGATGGGCATTTGAGAGTCTCCAGATGATTTAATAGAATGGGGACGAATTGTGCAATTATAGTGAATTTCAAATATTAACCTACTTACTTTTATCAAGACCAATTTAATACTTGAACAATAAAATAGGGTGCAATTTCCAGAAGCATAGTCTTTTCTTTCCTAATTCCTTTCTAATTCTCCGAGAATTTCGGAAACTATTTTTATCTCCATTATGTCCAACTCGATTGGGAGTGCGAATTAATTTTATTTGTTCAAATAATAATGCAAAAATATACATGTATGTTACTTCGTTAATCCTTTACACATCAAGTAATAACAAATTTTCCAACTGTCCCTTGCAATTCAAACAGGATAGGGATGTCTCAGTTAATCAGGAAATTAGGGGTGGGGCGTGGAATGCAGTAAAAGCCCTTCCTCAAGTGGGGAACAGGCTCCCATGTGGAATTCTCTCCGACCGTTAGCTCCGTTTGCCTACCGTCATTTCAGAACTACTTTTTTTTTTCTTTTTCAAACTCATTTTCAACAATACATTCTTACTATAAAATATTGAAAAAAACTGGAGATCCCGGGATTCAGTCCAAGGGCCGAGGTGGCAAAACCCTGACCCCTGATGTAAAAGGGGCGGGCCCCCACATCTGTGAAGATCCAGGGTCGAGGTGGCCGAGGTGCTGCCACCTCGACCCTGGATCTTCACAACCTTGGAACGTATCTCGGGTTCTAAAGCATCACTCTAAAATATTTTGCATGTATACCCAATATTTTTCATACTTTTTAATCACATTCTCCAGAATTTACTATTTAAAAACTAATTTTCTCTTAATGATGCTAGACAAACATATACTTATTTCTTTTTATTTTTTTTTTAAGTTTAAATGGTATTTAAAAATTAAAAAGTTCAAACTGGGAAATGGGGAGAGAAATTGTGGCCTTGCCTCCCCATAAGTAAGACTGGCTACTCTATTCTTGTCCCATTCTGCTGGTGTCCCTACGTAGTATGCAATTGCTTATGTACACATTTATTAACCATGTGCGTCACACCACGTAACATGAAGTTGCTTATGCATGTACATTTTTTATATCAAAACCACTTAAATTTTCATTTGTGTGTATTACCCTTTACAAGCTGCTTCAAAGCCTGGGATTAAATCTCCAGTTTGGCTCCAGGGCCAAGGTGTTGCCACCTTGACCCTCGATCTTGCATCACATGGGGCCGCATGAATTCAAATCAGCAGCCGAGGTGGCACGATCTCGACCCCTGGAGCCAATCCTAAGATTTAATCTCGGGATTTCTAGCATTTTTCTCCCCTTTAACCTTCCCTATCCTCACACATCTTTTCATAATTAAATACTTCTTATAATTAATTCATTTATTCTCCTCAGGCAAACGCACCCTTAAACCACCAGCTGGCCCCATTTTTACCACGTGTCCCCATCACCCTACCCATTGGTCCAACTCTAATCCAATTATTTAGCATCAAAATTACATAGGATCCTCATCTATTGAAGATATAGCAACTAGGTTCCAACCTAATACTTTGGCAGCCTCAATCCGTAACCTTTCACTTTATAGGTTCCCATGATGAAAAACTCAAATTTTGTTAAGATACACCTTGATGTTTAATTATAGGGAAAAAAAAATAACGAACATAAAAATCAATATAAGATGGTTGGTTCAAAGACAACACGAATTTGGAGGGTTTATTGAGGAAAAGTGATGGAAATGTAGTATTTTCGCATTATGAATAATGGGATATGCGAAAATTATGTACATGCCTAACCTTATGTCACCGTTTCGGATTTGAGAAGATACGGATAGAATTAGGTTCCAAGGGCAACATTCAAATTACCAAAAAGAAATATGGCCCATGGAATGTGCAATGAACTTTAGAAAAAAATTCCTTTTTTTTTTTTTTGAGCTAAGAACGTCTTATGTAATATTTTTCTCATTTATGAAGAGAAGGCAATGGTACTACTACTGATTAGCTTGAAAACACAAACTACAAATAAAATATCATCAAAACTATTCAATCTCATGAGCTTATTGGAGAATTATCAGGGATTATGTGATCGAAAAAACGGAGTAATGCCAAATTTGTGAAAGTAAGGCTCGATATATTGGCACACGATGATGTTAAACTTCGTAATTATTCTATTTTTATTTTCTCTGATGTAAAAAATAGCATAAAATAGTTTTACTTTTTTAATCATCTATCATATTTGAAAGAAAGGTAACATGTCTACTTTCGCATACCTTTTTCTGCTATTAATATACTAGGGTATGTGTAATGTCAAATTCGCCGTACATGTATAAGTAAGGCTGGTAAGCAGACCTAAAAATCCTTACCAAAATGAAATGGATTTCAATTAATAAAACACCACCTAAAAATCCTTGCCAAAAATAAATGGACTTCAATAAATAAAATCAAGAATAGAATATATGATAACGGTTGGTGAATTTTGTGCTTATTTTATTTTTCCTTTCTTTCAACCTTTGTTCAGTTAAAAATAAAGATAAAATCGTCTTCTTTCTAATAGAGTAATGTTATTTAGCCTTATTGAGGTTACAACCCCAATCTAAATGGGGCTAAATAATAGACTGAATAAAAGATAAAATTAAATGATTTGTTTAATTTTACATATCATTTAATACTTATTAATGCTATCTAGACTGGGATTGCAATCCCAATTGTGTTACTTAGCATTATCGTTCAAGAAAACTGAGTTTTAAATCAATGATAAGGGTAGGACTGCCTGTTGAGGATTTGATTGCTATGAAAATAAAAAATTGGGGACTGAATCCACCAGAATAATAGTTACTACATTACTAATAGAATAGATTAGAGACCAAGATGTAAATTTGGGAACTATTTTGCCTCTTCAATCAATCATTAACCCCCACATTTCACGCGCATAAACACACAAAATGGCTCTTTCTCTTCTCCCTTCAATTCCCCCCAAACCCCCCTTTCCTCAACCTTAATTCATCCTTCTCCCTTGCTAATATAAGTTTAAATGCATGTATACATACTTATGAACCCTAATTATTTGATATATGGAATTATATGTATGTAGGTGATTGATGGCGATTGTCACAGGGGATAGATACTTGGAATCTTTAGTGAAATTCGTGGAAAACAACACAGAACCGTTAATTGAAGGAACCCTTGTGTTGAAATTGAACCCCGTGGGGCTTCGGTATGTGCAATCGAGGCTTGAGGCTTTGGCGGAGCTGGAGAGTTTGTTGGCCGGAGCTCCGGTGGATTATCTGCGTGCGTATGTTTCCGACTTGGGTGATCACCGGGCGCTGGAGCAGCTCCGGAGAATTCTGCGGTTGTTACCGTCATTGAAGGTGGTTTCGATGTTGCCTCCGCCGGGGAGGGATCCTACGCCGCTGTATTTGTTGCCGTTTGGGAGGTTGAAGATTCTGGAGATCAGGGGATGTAATCTCTCGGCCTCGGCTGCCAGGGGGTTACTCGAATTGAGACATACTTTGGAGAAGTTGATCTGCCACAATTCTACTGTGAGTTTTTACTTAAAGGAAAATTTGTGTTTATCTGGTGATTTGATTAGATTATTTTTTATAACAGAAGATTTTGTTTGATGTATATTAATTTTCACTGTTTGATGTACTGCAATTTTATTGAGTGTTGGTATATGTTTTTCCTTCGAATTGGATTAGGATGCATTGAGGCATATATTTGCAAGTAGAATTGCGGAGATAAAGGATTCACCGCAATGGAACCGGTTGTCGTTTATTTCATGTGCGTGTAATGGCTTGATGCTTATGGACGAGTCTTTGCAGCTTCTTCCAGCTGCTGAAACCATCGATCTCAGTAGGAACAAATTTGCAAAGGTGGATAATCTTCGGAAGTGTACCAAATTGAAGCACCTGGATCTTGGATTTAATAACCTGAGAAGTATTGCATCATTTAGTGAGGTAACTGAATCAAAATTTAAAATTGCATGATCTTTTTTCTTTTTCTAATTCTTGGTGGTTTTTATAAATTTTTGGGGACTATTTTTGTTATCTTTCATTGGAGTTTTAACCATCAAATTTGGATCACTATTAATCAGTCATCTGCCTAGAAATTTGTTTTGTGATTGGGTGCTTGATCATATATACCATTAATTATAATGAAGCTAGGTTTATAATATCGTCTTTGATTCACTTGCTGGGTAACCAGTGTTTAAAATTGGTAAACACTCCCCCCTCGTTTTTTTCTTGAAGTTCATTGCATTCTTCTGATGTGCTAGAAGTGAGAGAACAGAAAGCCTTACAAGGACAAAAAATCCAAAACACATACATGCATATCTCATATGACCAAAATAGTAGGTTCGTTCTTTCTGAGGGCTTTGTCATGATTAATTTGCATTGAATACATCACTAGATGGATGTCTCTTGCTAATAGTGGAGTTTATCACGCAATTAACTTACATTGTTAATCATCAGTCTCTTACACTCCCGTCATAGAGCTTCAGTCAATTAACTTTTTCATTGATGCATAAGTTGCTTCACTCGTACTTTGGCCTTAAGCCATATAATTCTGTAGTTCGTATTCCTATTTAGAAAACATTTTGGACCCTCTTCACTTGTTGGTTTATGCAGGTCTCGTGTCAAATTGTAAAACTCGTGCTGAGGAACAATGCTTTAACCACATTGCGAGGGATTGAGAATTTGAAGTCACTTGAAGGGCTTGATCTTTCCTTCAACGTTATTTCAAACTTCTCTGAGATAGAGATCCTTGCTGGCCTTCCATCTCTTCAGAGCTTATGGTTGGAAGGAAATCCTCTTTGTTCTGCAAGATGGTACCGCTCCCAAGTTTTTAGCCTTTTCCTTCATCCAGAAAAAGTAAGCTGTCGCATAATACAACAGCCTATGATTTAATTGTGTTTCTGGAGGTCATTATTTGAAGAAATGCAAGTTTAGGTTACACGATTCATACATGCTATTTGTTCTGCTACAAACTCATGTGGAACTTACATTTCCAATATTTGTGACAATACCTCAGCTTAAGCTGGACGAGAAGAGAATGTCCCCGAGAGAGTTTTGGAAGCGGCAGATTATAGTGGCAAGCCAGCAGAGGCGACCTGCTAGCTTTGGATTCTATTCACCAGCCAAAGGTGATGCTGGACTGGAGGGGACTATCAATACAAATAGGGTATGAAACCGTTCCATGCTAATCTATCCCCTGATTCATTACATTCAGTTTCTTTTTGTAATTATTTACCTGAGTATTTACTTACATGATCTCTTTAGTACTTTTTAATTTTGATTGTACTCATCGCAGAGGAAGATCTCTCGTCTTGTCAGTATCGAGAGTGAAGAGCAGAGCACATATATATATTCGGACCAAGATTCAGTGTCGTGTGATAATGAGATTCAAACCAAAGAGGATAATGATATTACAGATGAGGAAGCTGAAATAGCAGATTTCATGAGAAGAATTGAATTAATGAAAAAAGAAAGGTCTGTTTTATGGTTGCAGGAATTCAAAGAATGGATGAATCAAGCTTCTGACAATTTTGTTGATGACAGCAAATGTGGCCGTGGGAGCCGAATTTTAAGTAATAATAGAGAGATTCATATGAAAAGTGAGGCAATAGATGAGAATCTTGGAGCGAGCTCGAGATATATCTCGGACTCTGTTCAGCTTTCTGGGGATGAGAGTAGTACAGTTGTTCTAGAATCTGAAACCTCCTTTGTGGACACATCCACAGTTGTCAGTGCCCAGCAGTACTTCAACCGAATTGGTGAAGTAGCTTCAAAGTTTTTCATGGGTCATGCAAGTGGGGATAGATCTGTTGTCAAAAGTACGGGTCTGAATCATGAACATACAACATTCTTAAATGATGGACACCTGTCTGCAGATACTAGAAACTCACCTCTTAAATCACTGGGAATCTCCAGAGGTAAAGATGTGAGTGCTAAGAATATAAATAGCTATTCAGTAGCAATTGATGATATTATTGTATCTCGTTCTTCATCAGCTTGCCCTGGATCTCCTCCTCATTACCAAGCAGACATTTTGCATCGGCGCCAAAACTTAGAAGAAGAATTTCTTCAGCTATCTGCAGAATCCTTCTCGGTGGCATCTTCTGATAGCAATACAAGTTGTAGTGATGATGATTCTGGTGAAATTGGTGCTTCTAAAACTCAGGTTGATCAGTCTATGATCAACAAAATATCTGGAAGTGGTTTGAATGGCTACTTTTCTGCTTCTCAGTCTGGTGATGCTGACCAAGGTGAAAGGTCCAAACTGAAAGAAAATGGGACTCACACTTCAGATTCAAGCGTGGAAGGAAATTCTAATAATATTTCAGTTAGAGAGCTGGATAGGTCCACCTATACAAGTAGCAATTTTACTGATGGTGTGCATGATGGTGAAATTGTAAGTTCTCTGAAACAGGAAGCTGATTGGTTGGAGAAGAAAAAATTCAAAAGGAAACCAAAAAAGAGAATGATTTCGTTACCAGAGGAGGATGGCCATGGTGACTCTGACTCATCGAAGAAATCCAATGATAATGTGGAAAAATGCAGAAATGATAAGGAACTTGAAAAAGAAATCTGTTGTGCTACTGGTGACTTGCAGAAGCCATGTGCTGAGAAAAATACCTGTGAAAGCACTACAAATGATTACAGGGGACACCATTCTGGAGTCACTTCGTCAAATAGTGGGAAAGATGATGTTATTGAGAGCTATTTTAATTTGAACATTGCAGATTCTGGGTCTTGTGAAACTTGTACACAGTATACATGTTGCAACTGTCTGTTCCAGGAAAAATCAGGTCATTTTGAAAGGTAAATGCTTGGAGACGATAATTATTTGAGATGTAAATGTTCTGTTGGTTATATGATTTTTTTGCTGCTTTCTCTTACCCTTTTGGTAATTTTACTTTAGGGTGTGGTAGGACTTCATACTATGAAGCTTGTAAGATTTACTATGCTTAAAAGGTTTCCATTCTGGCTCTCAATAGATTATTTTTCTGAAGAAATGGGGTTTTGAGGTTGCTTTTGGAGTAAAAGTCAGCCTTAAGGAACATGGCTTTTATTTTTGCATTTCATTTGATTATTTGTTTATCTGTTTTCATGGTGAAACCTCCAATGAGTGGTAAAGGGTATACATCGTGAACATGCATAACATTTTGGACGATCTTTCTAAATGACCAATTGCAATCAGATCGCCCAAAAACCTGTAAAGGAGCCTCTAGTTGATGGTGAAGTTAAGGAATTAGTCTTTTACACCATTATCAATTAACTTTATGGCCATTCTGTCAGCCTCATTAGTCATATCAATGTTAATTAACTACTTCTGTTTACCTGTACGTGTGTGTATGTTTTAAGCTTGTTAACCGTAGTATGCACCAATCTCTAGCCTAGATACTATTTTCCCCCAACTTTACATGTACAGGGAAGTGGCTATATTAAGGAGCAGTAAAGACAAGTTGTACGTATTAATCATTGTCGAGGCATGTGATGGGTCAGGTTAGCTTTGTTGTGGTATGAGCTATTTGCAGCTGTGAATAATATTTCTTCTGTTCAATATTTCCTCTGTCAATTAAATTCTGCTTATCTTGTTGCTTTGTTTGATAAAACTTGCAGCAACAACATTAGAAATGGTGGGTTGTCATGGCGTTGGAGATGTTAGAGACGCCTACGTTGGATTAGGAGTTCAAGTTGTAAGGTTGATAACTTCCAATCACTTCTGAAAGCCTGCCTGCTCCGAATTTCTAACAGCATGCGTATTTTGTGCTTTTATTAGGGTGTGCTTTGATGGCAATGCTGCATATCTGTTCATAACAAGGTGCATAGAGAGATCAAGAGAATTGCTATGGGTTTTGGAATTCTTTGATTTGTGTGGGATAAAAGATTATTGCTCCCTGACAAGGTGATTTTTAATTTGTCTTTTTCCTGTGATGTGAAAATTTGAAAAAAAAAAAGAAAAAAGAAAAAAAGAAGAAGGTGCTTGTGTTGATGTTCTGACGGGTTGTATGATTTCTTCTTATTATTGGATGGGTTATGGAAATTTTGAATGGCAGCTTGGAGCAGATCCAGGTTCATCTTTTAGAGCAGCATGTTTGTGGATGTTCAAATATAAACATTTTTCAGTACTCAATGGTTCTCTTTTGGCAGAACAACTTGAAAGGTACAAGATGTGAATGTTCTATGTGATTTGCCTTGATCTTCATGATAAAAGTGCTAGGGTAAAATACTATTTTAATCAAATATGAGAGTTTGAGAAATTAGTTAAACAAAGGAAATGAAATTAGTTGAATAAAAAAATAAATGAAATTAGTTTGACATAATTTTTATTTAATTGATAGTTTTAATAAATATTTTTCATTTTTGATCAAATTCACTCTCTTCAGAATGATCAGCCAACTGTTTTAGAAGATGAAATTGTCAGGGTGCTAGGTGCATAAGTCTTGATGGCTAATTGTTTCCCTTGTGGGATGATAAACACAGGCTTTATCTGTGGGCTTGCCAGGGATGTGGGGGCACTTGTAGTATCCCTGTGTCCTGGATTTGCTGGATGCTCTATTTGGCCTAGATGTTTGCCAGGGGTGGGTGCGTGGTTTTAAATGTTAAAAAATACACACATTTATGTATATGCTATAAATTGAGATCATTATTGAAAGTTAGGTGTGATGTCAGTAATTTTTTTTTGAAAGAACTGCTTTCTGGACAAAATTTATTTCCATGGAATTGTGTCTAGAGTAGTCTTGTCAATTGATCATCCTGCGTTAGGCATGGTGCACAAAGTACAGGATTGCCTTTTTTCCCTCCCTTTTTATAGGACAATGTGAATGATACTTCATAGTGTATTATATTGTTAAAAAAAAAAAAGAAAAAAGAAAAAAAGAAGAAGGTGCTTGTGTTGATGTTCTGACGGGTTGTATGATTTCTTCTTATTATTGGATGGGTTATGGAAATTTTGAATGGCAGCTTGGAGCAGATCCAGGTTCATCTTTTAGAGCAGCATGTTTGTGGATGTTCAAATATAAACATTTTTCAGTACTCAATGGTTCTCTTTTGGCAGAACAACTTGAAAGGTACAAGATGTGAATGTTCTATGTGATTTGCCTTGATCTTCATGATAAAAGTGCTAGGGTAAAATACTATTTTAATCAAATATGAGAGTTTGAGAAATTAGTTAAACAAAGGAAATGAAATTAGTTGAATAAAAAAATAAATGAAATTAGTTTGACATAATTTTTATTTAATTGATAGTTTTAATAAATATTTTTCATTTTTGATCAAATTCACTCTCTTCAGAATGATCAGCCAACTGTTTTAGAAGATGAAATTGTCAGGGTGCTAGGTGCATAAGTCTTGATGGCTAATTGTTTCCCTTGTGGGATGATAAACACAGGCTTTATCTGTGGGCTTGCCAGGGATGTGGGGGCACTTGTAGTATCCCTGTGTCCTGGATTTGCTGGATGCTCTATTTGGCCTAGATGTTTGCCAGGGGTGGGTGTGTGGTTTTAAATGTTAAAAAATACACACATTTATGTATATGCTATAAATTGAGATCATTATTGAAAGTTAGGTGTGATGTCAGTAATTTTTTTTTGAAAGAACTGCTTTCTGGACAAAATTTATTTCCATGGAATTGTGTCTAGAGTAGTCTTGTCAATTGATCATCCTGCGTTAGGCATGGTGCACAAAGTACAGGATTGCCTTTTTTCCCTCCCTTTTTATAGGACAATGTGAATGATACTTCATAGTGTATTATATTGTTATCATGGCTGTTTCTGCATAATTTATTCACCTTCCCTGCTGAAGGATGAACCGGTTAACTGCTTTGCAGATTAGAGTATTTTCTAATTTGATGTTTCCTTATTTTGATGGGATATATACATTCTTGTTCTCATCATTTCTCTCGTTATTGGATGAGGATGGGAGGACGAGCAGTTTAACCCTTTCTGATGTCCTGTTTTCTTTATTTTCGTTCACAATTGGCCAGAAGATTTGTGGCTTTCAAGGTCGCTGTTCATTGTTGGAGGACAGTTGCTTGTCTGCATTGAGGACCTTGAGCAGTTTGGCCCCACTGAGCTTGCATCTTCTAATTATTTTTCGCTGGATTCAAGTTGTGCCATTGTTAATATCTCAGAGATGGTAATTTTTATAAATGCTCCTACCACTATAGCATTTATTCAAGTTTTATCGTATATTTTGTAGGTTTTAATGTCAATAAGCTATTATAGCTTATTTGAAGTTGTTATTCTTATGATATTTTAGGGTGTGTTTGATTGCAAGCATGGAATTTACATGGAAAAAAATAAGTTTTAGGCAATTCAACTGGGCTTATGTAGATCCCAAGTTACTTGGCATTTTTCTTCCGGTTTTTCGAGCTACTGCAAATTTGAGTTTGCTTAGCTGATATCTCAATTGTGTTATTTTGGTTGTGACCTTCAAGTAGAGCTCTTGCAGCTTGAATATCATGTAATTTTGATTCATTCGATATTTTATCCATAGATTATGTTCGAGTGAAACTCACCGAAGAAAACTGTTTTTACTTTTCCAGGTCATTGATACTCTGGATGGCCTCTGCGTGACCCTGGCTCTCAATTGTACATCAGAGTTACGTCCTGTACAGAAAGAATGCACTGTAAAGGATGCTGCAGTTATCAAGAAAGGGCCGGTTTCAGGTCCCGTAATGTGGAAACTGAAGTGGTTCTCGGAAGGGAGTCTTTTCAAGTTTGTGGCATTACTGAAGGCAATCCATGCTCAGGCAACTTCTTCTTCTTCACTATTAGTAAAATATATCTCGTGATTGAAAATGGGATTATCGTATATTTGAAAATTAAATTTCTTTGATTCTTTTGGTGTGGGGTGTCTCCATTTCCAGTTTCACAGTTTATATTATCTGATTTGTTGTAGAAAATGTATGGTGTACAGTGTAGTTGTCAAATGAAATGTGGATAGTTTTCAGTTATATTGAAGTGTAAACACAGGAGAGATTTTAGTATTTTTCCTTGCATGGCTTTAGTTTAGTGAATGGAACAATACTTGGTATATAGCTGGTAAAGAGCATTGGATCCTTGGTTACAAAATGTTTGAGTGTGCCATGTAGGACGACTACGCTAGTAAGTGCCTGCAAATAGTATTATTCATTTTAAATCTATATTCTACATTATACAATATAGTTCTTACAATTTTTATATTAGCTCATTTATTGTGTAATTTTGGGTTTTATTTTCTCTATTTTCTTATTTGTTTTTTTTTCTGTTCATCATATGAATTTTTGAATAGTGTATTGATGGGAAATGTGTGGTTAAAAAATAAGGAAAAGTTTTTGATTTGCGTTGAAGAATGTATGGTTGAAATGATGTCAAATCATTGTTGAAGAATGTATTTTGGTTGAAAAATGACCCTCAAACAAGGGCCTAATATAATTATATTAATTCTATTTGACCCTTTTCTTATATATGTTATTCCAATATTAAATAGATTATAGCAGATTGTTGAACATTAGTTGACTTCAACGAAATGGTTAGCGCTTGCCCAAAAAAGTACTCCAGCTCCGTCATTAGGTCAATGATGTCCCAATTCTTGATGATATGTGAGATGACTATGGGAGCACGAATTCAATTGATTTGGATGATATTAAAAACGAAACATTGGCAATAGTTTCAAGCAGTAAACAAAATTGAAGATACTGAGTGTTGGGAATATTTCAAACTGATGGTCACGAGTACAATAGTAGATGGACAGTCAGAAAACTCAATGTAAATACTGCAAAGAGAAGTGATTGGCTAAAGGATATCAACCAGGCACTACAAAACATTATAGTCGAACTCGGATCTCCGAAAACTATATTATCAACTCTAATTTGATCATCCTGGTGGTGAAAGTTCTTGTTCTAGTCTTGACAATTGAGGCTATTCTCTAGTGGCAATGCACTGAGGCATGACGATGTTCATGGTCAGGAATGAATTTTTGCTTAGAACAGTGGAAAGTAAACGCTTAACAACACTCATAAAAAATATCTTCAACCCAGATATAAATTCTATTTAAAAACACTTCGTTAAAATTCTATTAATTTGTGCAATAAAAAGCTTGGATGATAGTTGATGAAAGTTAACATACTGAAGTTTTATTATTTACATCCGACATATTATATGGTCTTGTAATAACCATAGAGGTAACATAGTTGTTACTGCACATTATATGATAAAACTATGGATAATGAATAAAAGTTATTGCTTTCAAAGCAATAGAATTTTCCCATAATGGTCTTGATATTTTTTATGTTTTAATGATTATTACTGGTTAAGTGGCTCATATTTGGGATCTGAAATTTTGTATTCGATTGGAATTGAGATTTACGGGCTTCACATTGGCCGTGGTGGCCAATTGGCTGAAGGTGGTGGTGGTGACGTGGAAGGAAGAAGGGGGTGGGTGGGGGTGGTTGTGGGTGGTGAAAGGAGGTTGGCCAAGGTTTGGAAAAGAACGTGACATTTTTTATATTTTATCTTAACTTCAAAAAAAAAAAGAAAAAAGAAAAAAAGAAGAAGGTGCTTGTGTTGATGTTCTGACGGGTTGTATGATTTCTTCTTATTATTGGATGGGTTATGGAAATTTTGAATGGCAGCTTGGAGCAGATCCAGGTTCATCTTTTAGAGCAGCATGTTTGTGGATGTTCAAATATAAACATTTTTCAGTACTCAATGGTTCTCTTTTGGCAGAACAACTTGAAAGGTACAAGATGTGAATGTTCTATGTGATTTGCCTTGATCTTCATGATAAAAGTGCTAGGGTAAAATACTATTTTAATCAAATATGAGAGTTTGAGAAATTAGTTAAACAAAGGAAATGAAATTAGTTGAATAAAAAAATAAATGAAATTAGTTTGACATAATTTTTATTTAATTGATAGTTTTAATAAATATTTTTCATTTTTGATCAAATTCACTCTCTTCAGAATGATCAGCCAACTGTTTTAGAAGATGAAATTGTCAGGGTGCTAGGTGCATAAGTCTTGATGGCTAATTGTTTCCCTTGTGGGATGATAAACACAGGCTTTATCTGTGGGCTTGCCAGGGATGTGGGGGCACTTGTAGTATCCCTGTGTCCTGGATTTGCTGGATGCTCTATTTGGCCTAGATGTTTGCCAGGGGTGGGTGTGTGGTTTTAAATGTTAAAAAATACACACATTTATGTATATGCTATAAATTGAGATCATTATTGAAAGTTAGGTGTGATGTCAGTAATTTTTTTTTGAAAGAACTGCTTTCTGGACAAAATTTATTTCCATGGAATTGTGTCTAGAGTAGTCTTGTCAATTGATCATCCTGCGTTAGGCATGGTGCACAAAGTACAGGATTGCCTTTTTTCCCTCCCTTTTTATAGGACAATGTGAATGATACTTCATAGTGTATTATATTGTTATCATGGCTGTTTCTGCATAATTTATTCACCTTCCCTGCTGAAGGATGAACCGGTTAACTGCTTTGCAGATTAGAGTATTTTCTAATTTGATGTTTCCTTATTTTGATGGGATATATACATTCTTGTTCTCATCATTTCTCTCGTTATTGGATGAGGATGGGAGGACGAGCAGTTTAACCCTTTCTGATGTCCTGTTTTCTTTATTTTCGTTCACAATTGGCCAGAAGATTTGTGGCTTTCAAGGTCGCTGTTCATTGTTGGAGGACAGTTGCTTGTCTGCATTGAGGACCTTGAGCAGTTTGGCCCCACTGAGCTTGCATCTTCTAATTATTTTTCGCTGGATTCAAGTTGTGCCATTGTTAATATCTCAGAGATGGTAATTTTTATAAATGCTCCTACCACTATAGCATTTATTCAAGTTTTATCGTATATTTTGTAGGTTTTAATGTCAATAAGCTATTATAGCTTATTTGAAGTTGTTATTCTTATGATATTTTAGGATGTGTTTGATTGCAAGCATGGAATTTACATGGAAAAAAATAAGTTTTAGGCAATTCAACTGGGCTTATGTAGATCCCAAGTTACTTGGCATTTTTCTTCCGGTTTTTCGAGCTACTGCAAATTTGAGTTTGCTTAGCTGATATCTCAATTGTGTTATTTTGGTTGTGACCTTCAAGTAGAGCTCTTGCAGCTTGAATATCATGTAATTTTGATTCATTCGATATTTTATCCATAGATTATGTTCGAGTGAAACTCACCGAAGAAAACTGTTTTTACTTTTCCAGGTCATTGATACTCTGGATGGCCTCTGCGTGACCCTGGCTCTCAATTGTACATCAGAGTTACGTCCTGTACAGAAAGAATGCACTGTAAAGGATGCTGCAGTTATCAAGAAAGGGCCGGTTTCAGGTCCCGTAATGTGGAAACTGAAGTGGTTCTCGGAAGGGAGTCTTTTCAAGTTTGTGGCATTACTGAAGGCAATCCATGCTCAGGCAACTTCTTCTTCTTCACTATTAGTAAAATATATCTCGTGATTGAAAATGGGATTATCGTATATTTGAAAATTAAATTTCTTTGATTCTTTTGGTGTGGGGTGTCTCCATTTCCAGTTTCACAGTTTATATTATCTGATTTGTTGTAGAAAATGTATGGTGTACAGTGTAGTTGTCAAATGAAATGTGGATAGTTTTCAGTTATATTGAAGTGTAAACACAGGAGAGATTTTAGTATTTTTCCTTGCATGGCTTTAGTTTAGTGAATGGAACAATACTTGGTATATAGCTGGTAAAGAGCATTGGATCCTTGGTTACAAAATGTTTGAGTGTGCCATGTAGGACGACTACGCTAGTAAGTGCCTGCAAATAGTATTATTCATTTTAAATCTATATTCTACATTATACAATATAGTTCTTACAATTTTTATATTAGCTCATTTATTGTGTAATTTTGGGTTTTATTTTCTCTATTTTCTTATTTGTTTTTTTTTTTCTGTTCATCATATGAATTTTTGAATAGTGTATTGATGGGAAATGTGTGGTTAAAAAATAAGGAAAAATTTTTGATTTGCGTTGAAGAATGAATGGTTGAAATGATGTCAAATCATTGTTGAAGAATGTATTTTGGTTGAAAAATGACCCTCAAACAAAGGGCCTAATATAATTATATTAATTCTATTTGACCCTTTTCTTAGATATGTTATTCCAATATTAAATAGATTATAGCAGATTGTTGAACATTAGTTGACTTCAACGAAATGGTTAGCGCTTGCCCAAAAAAGTACTCCAGCTCCGTCATTAGGTCAATGATGTCCCAATTCTTGATGATATGTGAGATGACTATGGGAGCACGAATTCAATTGATTTGGATGATATTAAAAACGAAACATTGGCAATAGTTTCAAGCAGTAAACAAAATTGAAGATACTAAGTGTTGGGAATATTTCAAACTGATGGTCACGAGTACAATAGTAGATGGACAGTCAGAAAACTCAATGTAAATACTGCAAAGAGAAGTGATTGGCTAAAGGATATCAACCAGGCACTACAAAGAATTATAGTCAAACTCGGATCTCCGAAAACTATATTATCAACTCTAATTTGATCATCCTGGTAGTGAAAGTTCTGGTTCTAGTCTTAACAATTGAGTCTATTCTCTAGTGGCAATGCACTGAGGCATGACGATGTTCATAGTCGGGAGTGAATTTTTGCTTAGAACAGTGGAAAGTAAACGCTTAACAACACTCATAAAAAATATCTTCAACCCAGATATAAATTCTATTTAAAAACACTTCGTTAAAATTCTATTAATTTGTGCAATAAAAAGCTTGGATAATAATTGATGCAAGTTAACATACTGAAGTTTTATTATTTACATCCGACATATTATATGGTCTTGTAATAACCATAGAGGTAACATAGTTGTTACTGCACATTATATGATAAAACTATGGATAATGAATAAAAATTATTGCTTTCAAAGCAATAGAATTTTCCCATATTGGTCTGGATATTTTTTATGTTTTAATGAGTATTATTGGTTAAGTGGCTCATACTTGGGATCTGAAACTTTGTATTAGATTGGAATTGAGATTTTGGGGCTTCACATTGGCCGTGGTGGCCAATTGGCTGAAGGTGGTGGTGGTGACGTGGAAGGAAGAAGGGGGTGGGTGGGGGTGGTTGTGGGTGGTGAAAGGAGGTTGGCCAAGGTTTGGAAAAGAACGTGACATTTTTTATATTTTATCTTAACTTCTCTTTTTCTTTGGCTTTTTAATTTATTCATTTCTTTCGATTATTTAAAATTTAAGGGCAAGATTGTCTCTTTATTGATGAGTTCAAAGCATGAGATATTTTAACAAAATAAAAGAATGGATCAAACCAAAAATGATCATTTGCACAAAGAGTGGTTGATTTGAGGGGCCAAATAATAGAAGTGGTGGGGGTGGTTGTGGGTGGTGAAAGGAGGTTGGCCAAGGTTTGGAAAAGAACGTGACATTTTTTATATTTTATCTTAACTTCTCTTTTTCTTTGGCTTTTTAATTTATTCATTTCTTTCGATTATTTAAAATTTAAGGGCAAGATTGTCTCTTTATTGATGAGTTCAAAGCATGAGATATTTTAACAAAATAAAAGAATGGATCAAACCAAAAATGATCATTTGCACAAAGAGTGGTTGATTTGAGGGGCCAAATAATAGAAGTGAAAAGATATGGACGATTTGAGCCTTGAGAACAACACAATATAAACGTCTTGCGCCAATTGCCCTTTGGGCGAGTTTGATTTACCATTGGAAGGAAGAATTGATTACTTTCATTTCCCATGCTTTGATTGTTTTTAATATTTTTCACTTTAAACACTCAAAAAATATATATAAAAAATAATAATAAATAAAATAAGAGCTTTATATTATAAAATTCAGCACACGCTTGATCTTCATTCTTTATAAACTCATTTTCAATTTCATATTCTTTCAATAAAATAATTTTACATGTAAATTCAAAATTTTTAGACTTTCTAACCACATATCCTCCAAAAAAATCACCATTACAAAATCCATTCTCAATAAAAACAGGGCTCAAACAAAAATGCATTTATAAAAATACCAAACTAAACACGTTTTTAGTATTTTACAAAACTGAAAATAGCTTGAAAATATTAAACCGAACGCCCCTAATATTTGCAAATTTCTGTAAGATCTCAAATGAATATTCTAATTATATAAATACAAACATTTGTAATATGTCAGTAAATAAAATTGATAATTCATGAGAAATAGCTGTTGACATCAGCATATTGGCTTCTTCAAGAACAGGAGAGATAAATTGATGATATCTACTGAAATTAAAATAACTATCAGACTGAAAAATGTTGAAATGTAAATTATAACTCCAAAACAATGTTTACAATTGATGAAATATTTTATGCTTCACTTGAAAATGGAACAAATATTGCACTAGATTATCCCGTAGAAACTCTAGGCTTTATCATACTACCTACCTGTCCTTGTCACCAAACTCGGCTGATCGGACGAAACAATAAGTGTCAAAACAGGGCCAATGCTAAAGGCACAGATTAAAATGTAAAATCTATCGATCCTCAGCTCATAAATCTACTTCTTGCTGTAATCCAGACGGTGCAGAGAAAGTATTGCACTATGGGAAAGTCATTCTATCTCCAACTCTTTTTTGGTTTTAGTCTCTTGATAGCCATAAATGTCACTGCAGCTGACAGAGAATACCTTCACAAGACAAAAATGGGTATCAGATAACAGTGTATTACTTGTGCTGCAGAAGATCATAGATAGGTTTATTGTATAGGTCAATAATGAAAAGATAATGTAAGTACAGTTGCCGACTAGAGGACAATGAGAAAATCTTCATTCAAATGATAATCTTTTCAACTCAAATATTCCAGATGTAACCATTTTCTGATTCTAGTTAGACCCTAAATCTCAGCGTGGATGTCAGGTTTCATCGTGGAAAGAGAGTAGGGATTAAGAGGTAAGGAAATTAGTTTCGCTCGCCAAACCAAAATTTAAATCCAAATCCAAGTATTATAGACTTTCAAATATAATAAAGAACCACATTAGTAAAACCTTGAAGTTTCATTTTCTAATTGTGTTTGGAACTAATTTCCTTCTTGTTTCCTCTGGAATAACGACAGATTCTTCATACCATTTCCCTTAATTTTCCTAGCTGAGAAATATGATGAAACCAGATATAAATAGTGAAAGCATGTGTGCATAAGATGATAAAAAATATTGGAAATGAAAGCAGGAATGTAAGTGCAAGAGAATGCATAGCAGCAACAAACACAAGGCAAACAAAACTATCCAGAACCACCTCTTTCCTTTATCATAATTCTTATTCAATGCATCTAGTCTCTGACTCTAACCTCATCCTCGTCGCAACTTAATGAACAGAAGTCTCAGGAGTAATGTGGTAATGCCCAAAAACTATGTAAAAGTAACTATCCAGTTGACTGATGAATGACAAGATGTGAATTTTGCACAGAAGATCCTATGAGTCCCCAAAAAAGCTCAAGCATCACCACGTGCCAACAGGCATGAAGATGAAACAGGAACAGTTTTTCTTTGATATGACATCAGGAAAGGTACTTCTGACAAGTGGAAACTGTTTATAGATGGACATCTTTACTATGTGCCATAGAGTGAAATCTTAATCCAATTTGTTTCAAGTGCATATTGAGCTGGAAATAACATTTAGGCATTGGAAGCATATCCACAACCATCATCATTAAAATCCTCCATAAAGAACAACAGATTGAAGTGAATTGTTATAACTTATACAAGAACTACTATCAATTACGTGCAGAGAATTATGTCTCAGAATTTCAACCATTTTTCACATGCAATGAAACAAACCATCCATGTTAAAAGTGCTAAAAGTAGAACTTCAGTGCGGCCTTATTTGATTCACCTGGATTTTATTCACTTCATGTCCTAACATTTAGTTTTTAGCAATGCAAAGTCTTTTTTTTTTTTATCAGAAATCATTATTTTTTCTTGTTAATCATCTCGCTACATGTGAAATCTAGAATCCCAGATAAAGGCGCAAATGAACCAGCTCAACTATTTTTCAGAAGCTCAAACTCGGATTGATGTCTAGAATAGTCCTAAGAAATGTTCAAACTTGGTTCATTTGTTGTTCAAACTTAGCTAGAATGAGGTAGTGATAAGCTGAACTCAGGTCATACCTCAGCAACTTAATTAATTTACACCAGTATCTGCTATTTATTAACAAGCTAAAGTCACTGTACATTTTTTTTCTCATTCAGGCTTGACTTGCTTGGTCCCGAGCCAAACTAGGCTTGAAAATGACTATTACACGAGCTGAACAAAAACCAACATTTTTTAAATGGGGAAAAATTACCCACCTTCATGGAGGCAATAAGAAATTTGTTAGACTAAAATGCCCTTGACATTGAAAAAATTAAGATGGCTTGGATTATTACATTTTTTCATAATTTTTCAAGATTAACCATTCTTTTCATCAAAACTTTCTAAAAAACCACAAAGTACACCAGCTTGACAAACACTAGTTGACATAAAGTTAGGTTTTAGCTTTCTTGTTCCCTAATATTTAGAACCGTGGGGCACCTTGAGAACAAATAATCTTAATTTATTAGCCAATGGTGTAATAAAATTAAAAATAAATTGGTCAAGCAGATATCACTAGTAGAACGCACTGACAGAATAAATTGACTGACTTGCTGAAAATTTTACTCCTCATAATATGGAAGACTTATCTTCACTCATCCCCATGTCAAAACCAGATGGAAAATATTACATAAATATCATATCCATATCAAGCAAGAATGTGTCAAAACAGTAAAAAATGCACATGCTTTTATAACCACAGATTTATAAAAGTTAGAAAATGAGAGTACCATGTCAATGTATAATTTAGATGGTCCTGTGGCATTACTGAACTACGAATAAGTGTATTAGCATCCTTTGGAACAGGGTAAGGATTGCTGAGGTTGACATTATCATTGATATCTTCAATGTAGAGTGTGTTCTCCGGAAGTCCACAAGTACGAGCAATAGCAGGCACGTCAATGTAAAACCACTGAGAGGTACCGGGATCATTTGCTGGAACAAATATGCTTGGCTTCTCACTGCCACGTACAACTCCAAGAACTTCCACAGAGTTAATAGCTGGAGAGTGCTCCTGAAATATTCAATATAATGTAACTAATTCCAAACAAAATTCACGATTAAGCATCAATAAAAACATCATAAACGTTGTCACAACCTCAACAATGATCGGTTTCTTGGACCAAAAGCGCCACCAAGAGCTTTTTGCACTCTCTTGAGCAGGGGTGGATGCTACACTTGACAGTTCATCATCTTTTGAAACTTTTAATGCCTTGTCTCTCCAACTCCGTGGGACCCATCCTCTATTTACCAATATTGGTGTCTGCAAACTGAAAGAACTTTTAACCGCACAATGAGAAAACAGTGAGCACCATAAAAGAAAATGACATGAAGAGAACATGATCGATCAACATCCTTCATGGAAACATAAATCACATGAGGATCTTTTGAAATACTCCTTGTTCATTCGAATCTAACTACCTAAAATATGTTTCTTTTTCTTTATCTCTTACTACGAATATACACTTATTGTTAAGTGATATTAGACTTAGAAGGATTTCTATCTGAGTTATAAATTTCCATAAGCTGACCTTAGAATCACTTTCCAAAATATCACCTGTTAGGATCATCAGGGCTGGGCAGAAGGGGAGTAATAAGGTAGTATCCATTTTCAGTCACTCCAGAGATACTTCTTGAACGCGGGCCAACATAAATCGATTTCTTCTCATCAAAAAATCCTCTACATTGTACTCTCCTGAACTCCAGAGAGTCAAAGTTTTCACTAGAAGTTGCAATCTTATTACTCTTGAGTGGTTCAAGTCCTAGTCTATTCTGCCTATACTCCAGCATTTTTATCTGCAGAAACAAATAAATAAATCTATGTTATAAATCTTGGCAATTAACTAAATGCAGGACCCGTATCAGGTCATTAACTTTATTGATTTTGAATCTAAAAAAAATGTAAAAACAAACATATCACACTAATAATAATCCTAATAATAATAATAATAATAATAGAGTAAAACTATAACCTTGTCTTGTCTTCTGAATATTTGCCAAGTGCCAAGCCCAAAAGTGATGGCTCCTGGTACAAAAAGCAACACCTTTGACCATGTTGATCTTTCTTTGTTTGAACCTAATTGAAATAATGACACAAAATGCAAAAAGGCCAGATCATTTTAAAGAAAATATTCTCAAATTAAAATCTAAAAGTAGAAAAATGAAAAAGTATATATACCTTGAGGTTGTTGAGGGTCAGTGGAGATACCGGGGGCTGTAGTAGAAAATAGAGAGGAAGGAGGAGGAACCGACTTGGATAAATTGATGGGTCGGAGATTTCTTTCTATTGTTCTGGAGATTGAAGCGGCTGCCATGTTGAAGATGATAAATCTGACATCTGCAACGGCAATTTGTCACTCATTGAATGCAAAATCAAAGGGGTTTAATGCAAAAATCTCTCAGGGTTTTGGGGGTGAGGAAGTTTGGCCTGTGATCAGTTGCAAAGGTGCTATTGAGGATTAAAAAAGTCATTAGACACCATATTTTCAACATGAGCCTTGCTACTTGTACACTACACTCCGGTGTACAAATAGAAAAACCCTTTCAACATTGTCCTAAACGGTTATCATTCATCTTGGAATTATCTATTTGTACAGAATTTTTTGCCCATTTAGTTGACAGAAGCAACGTTGGCAGACTGTGATTAGCAGCCAAAACTGTTTTGTTGGGACAGAAACCAATGGCAAAATGCCATGTAATATTGTGTCAAAGTGCATGTATGGATTTTCTGTACACATAGCAAGCCTCTTAAGTTTTTTTGTCGACTAATCAATATACTTTTGACGTTTTTAGTAACATGTCATTCCATTTATCTGATAATTGTAACGGATTAGAGTAAATAATGGAAGACAACTGATAATTTTAATTTTCCACTTATCTGACTATCAAAAATGGATGTTTGATAGTTAATTTTATCGTTCTCCTATTTAATTTTAGTCAAATATTGATTATTTTAGAAGAACTCAATGTGTAAAGAATTGAAAGATGAAGAAACCAATAAACAAATAAGAAGGGACTTGAGCTGAACCAAAGAGAACATTCATGAACTAAAGTTAACTGAGAAGCAAAGTTCTAACCTTTCGCAAGATTTGAACCATGCGATCACGAGAAGGTAAAATTTAGAGTCAACATGTTATGGGTGGGTGGGCTGGTCCTATAATTGTCGGGGCTCGAGACGAAGTCCATAAATTAGGCTCCCCCCAACGAAATCAACGTAAATGCAAAATTCAACGATGTATTATGCGATCTATTGCTAACTTAAAACTAACATTAAAATAACCAAATATATTTTAGAAAAGATATATATTACAAAATAACAAAACCAACGATTCGTTAAATACTATTCTTTGAATTAATGCAATTTCATTTTGTTTCATTTTTCTCTTTTGAGCACCAGACTCAAATCTAGGTGGTATAGTGTATAAGTCTATATCACTATATGTAATGCCCAATGATTAACCTAAAAAACGATTACAAAACATCTCATTCATTTCACAATTATAGTTTTCAGTACAGTTACTATGTGCGCCTCTAGAATTGTTCATCCTACAATAAACAGTCATATAAGCCAACCAGGCCGCAATTATATAAGCCGACAAGGCTTCATACATTTCCAATCTCTTCAATAATAAGTTAGGACAAGCCATTGCTTACCTAAAAAGTAGAATTTCGATGAAAATTGTGGAAATACACCCCAATACGAATATGAATATGATCATCAAACTTAGGGAAATAACAATTGCAAAGGCACATTTAATCAAACTTAGGGAAATATTACATTTAATAAGAACTAATCACCATTAAAACAGTGTCGTCGACCAAATACATTACTTCAAATTTATCTTTTATGTTATGGGACAAACACACGGAAGCAATTTACCTATTTACATAAATTTATACCTTCTAACATTTTTATCTTGAAATGCCTTGAGTGAATTAGCAAGGCAAACAACTCAAAAGAAACCACTTATTTACTTCCTATTTTTTCATGAAACGAGTAATTGTCCAACATTTTTCTAGTCTTTCTTATATACTTCTTCGATTTCACATAGCCACGTCTAGTCCACTACCCACTCCTTCCTTTCCTTAGGACATGTTAACCATACAAGTAAAGCAACAGTTAATTGCAAATCAAGGCCTCGACCACGTCACTGTTCTGTAACGTATAGTCGAGGCACTAACGGACACTTTTGTTAAAATTCCAACGCTTTGTATACCCAAGAAATTACTCTCACTCAAGCAATTCAAATCCAAAGCATTTAAGAGTATACTCACTCACAATTCACAAGCTTCCTGTTTTCTTTGTCTTCATCCTGGGAATCTTGCTGCAATTACAGAGTAGTAGAGTACAGACCATCTGCAAAGTGCAAAGATAACGTTAAAAAAAAATATTGTGAGATTCAAGATTTTTCATTTCATGTGACCAACTGACCAGTGACCATGTCAACAAATCTGTAGGCACTAGGCAGACATGAGGCGCCGAAACGAAAATGGGACAATCCCATTTGGAAAAACATGATAAAGACGAGTGCTTTACTTACTGCTTAATACAATGAAAACCCATTTGGAAAAACATAATTAACAACAACAAACCTGTTTCCAGATTCCTAATTCTTCATGTAAATGATGGTGTGTTCTTCCTCAATGATTGAAGTTTCCTCGTTTGTCCAATCCTAACAACAGTGACGAACCGGCGTATGGAGCGACCGGCGGCTGACTGGCGGAGTGACCGCAGTCGCGGAGACGAGACAGAGACCAACAAGCAGGCCCTGGGATTACGGAATTGGGAATTTCAGATTTGGGGAATTTTGGGTATATGGACTGTGGATATATAAGTTGGGTTGGGTAAATAGATTGGGGGATAGGATTTGGGCTTGTGAGTTGTGGGCTGCTGTTGGATAATCGGGTTTGGCGGCCTTGTTTTGAAAAATAAAATGGAAAAAAAAAAAAGATTCTAGGCCAAAATTAGGCTTGGGCCTAAGACGCAGACCTCATTGGCCTCGCCTCAAGATCGGGCCTATGGGTTCTGATCATGCTATATCAGCCCATTGAATCATGTGATTGCTTCATTGGGTGAGACATATAAGATTTTTCTTTCCTAGTTAAATTAGACTTCTACATGGAAGGAGAATGTGACAAGAGTTTTGCCCAAATTTTAAAACTACCAAAGTGAATTTTCTAACATTCAAGAAGGGAGATGAAGCTTTAGATTCATAAGCACATAATCATACACAAATTCAACACCTACACTTGAATTTTGAAAGAAAATTAGGAATCCGATCGTTCAAGAATTGTTGAAGAGATTCATGAGATTCAAGAGTTATTTTTCGATGTATTATTATTTCCAATCGTGTTTGTATAATTTTATGAAGCTCACAACTGTATAAATACTATGATAATGATATTGAACCCTATATTTTGTTGTTTTAATGTTAATTTCAAGATTTTGATGGTAATTACTTTTATTAGCTTGAAAGGTTTATCTTATTAATACTTTCAATTATTTGAATTGTGATTGAATATATTTCTGATTTCTATTTTGTTCGAGAGAATGAATAAGAATTGTAGTACCTAGTAATAATCATTATAAAGTCCGATAATTGATGGAGATATACCGTTATACTTTGTATTATCTTATTTTGAATTTTTTCAGATTTAATTTATTTTCTTTTGTTCACATCATTCATAAATATATAGTAGGGTCATATATGAGGATAATTATAAAATAACTAGAGAGATTTTACTAAAATGGAAGAATAAATGGAGATTCAAGATCATAGTGATTTTAATAAATTGAGTTTTCATATACATATATGAGGATAATTATAAAATAACTAGAGAGATTTTACTAAAATGGAAGAATAAATGGAGATTCAAGATCATAGTGATTTTAATAAATTGAGTTTTCATATACGTCTTATAGTTTAGTTTATAAGTTTTATAATTATTTAAGTTATAGAATCTAATTTGTAATCACCAATCTCAAGAAACTTGTATTTTGATTAAAGTTAGTATTAATCTGAATCTTGCAATGCTCATGAGTACTATCTTTGGTTCATCCTTTATGACATGTCTTGATACCATATACTTGCTATATTTTAATAAACAAGAAAGTTTAGGATTGGTTGGAAAACATCATTGAAAGTATATCGATTATTCAGAAGAAAAAAATTTAGCCTCTATTGGACAAAATTTATAGACCATATTTAAATGATCAAACTTAATTTTCAATTTTCAAGAACATGTTTCAATGAATTCACAAGTACAATTTATTTGTAGTTAATTTGTAATCACCAATCTCATGAAACTTGTATTCAGTTAGTATTAATCTGAATCTTGCAATGCTCATGAGTACGATCTTTTTTTATGATACCATATATTGCTATATTTTAATGAACAAGAAAGTTTAGGATTGGGTGGAAAACAACATTGAAAGTATATCGATTATTCAGAAGAAAAAATTTTAGCCTCTATTGGATAAAATTTATAGACCATATTTAAATGATCAAACTTAATTTTCAAGAACGTGCTTCAATGAATTCACAAGTATGCTTCAATGAATTCACAAGTACAATTTATTTATCCACTACTCATTTTTATTTATTTATAAATTAGACTATATATAAATTCTTCCTAAATAGAGGCTAATATATTAACTCTCACTTATTGAGACATTTTCTAAAATGCATAATAGGACATTAATAGATGTCGTGTAAAAAATTACACATCTATATTATTTTCTCTTAATGTAATAAACTTAATTAAAGTTAAAAGGAGACCACAAAAAATAATAATAATAATAAAGTGTTGAATTTTGTGGTAGAAATGTTACTAGTTACTATAGTGGTAAAAATTAGTAGAAATTATATAATTCTAGGTGTTTAAAGATAACAATTCAAAATTACATTGAAGTTTCTTTATTCACAAATCAAGTTCCCTTCTATCAAAATCCTAATTCATTTCCATAATTACCTCTCTCTCTCTCTCTCTCTCTCTCTCTCTCTCTCTCTCGTTTGTGAGCTCATTGGCTCTATCCACTCTCTCTGTACCAATCTGACAATCAGGAATTCCTCATCTTCCCGTCGTTGCCATCCACCCTCATCGTCCAGCCCCATCACCTATACTCAATCCATATCATCCTAGAAGGAGCATGAATCGTCGGCCAAAAGGAGCACGAATCACCGCAAGTTGCGGCGTTATTTTACCCATATTGTGCGTCTGCAGATCCATCCTTCTTTCTTTTTTTAAAATTTTTGAGTGGTGTAGTGATCGACCGCTCGATGGTGCAGGTATACGATGCCATGATGGTCTCAGGTGTACAGTGCGCGATGATGTGCTACTATGGTGCTGTAGGTGCGATAGTGGTATGGTGTGGTGGTACGATGGAGGTAGAGGTGTGTGGTGCAGTGGTTGGGTACGTACAATACGTGGTGTTGTACTGTGAGTGGTGTGCAGTGGTGGCTCTGACAATGTGTAGTGGAGTTGACTGATTTTCGTGATGTGATAGGAATGGCTTTAGCAGTGGTAGTGCTGGTGCGGTGTAGGGAATAGTGGTTATGCTAGTGGTGGTGCGGTGTTGAGAGTAGTGGTGGTTTTTTTTGCTGGAGTCGTGGTGGTCGTTGTGTTTTGGTTGTGTTGGGGATTTTGGTGGTTTTTGTTTGTAGTAGAACTGGCGGCGGTGGTAGTGTCGATGGCGAGATGGTGGTCAACGGTTGTGTGGTGGCGTGGTGCAGGTGACGATTGTGTTTTGGTGGTCATTTTTGTTGTTGTTAGCAATGGTCGTGCTGGTATTGTGGCAGGGTGGGGTGTAATAGTATTGTGACCAAATAGTTGGTTGATTTGTGACCAAATATTGGTGGTGGATTGGGATTGGGGTGGAATGTTTGGTGTATGTGACCAACGATTTGGTTCTTCGTGATTAACTATTAAACTGTGACCTTAAAATTCGATAATTTGTGAATAATTTGTGACCAACAAATTTGAAAATATGTGATCAATTGATAAATTGTTACCTATAATTTTTTTGGTCTGTGACCTATAAATTTTTTTATTTATAACCTCGAAATGTGACCAATTTATTTGATAATATGTGCCCAATAAATAAGTTGGGACATATAACTATGTATATGTGACCATTAATTGTATAATTGTGACCTTCTTATATTTAATTAATCAGTATTTTAATTAATTAGTTATTACCTTTTTTTCATTTTTTTCATTTTTTAAACTTAAAAACCTGATTTTTGAATTGTCCATACTTAATACATGACTTATGATTTTTTCTCCAAAAATTATTCCACTAACCTAAGCGGCTCTGTCATGAAACAAGGCCTACGAATGGCCCACTTAATAAACACTACCTTTGGCCCAACTCGCTAATGCCAATTGACTCGAGTCGCAATCCAAGACCCATGAGTCAATTTGAAACCTCCGACATTCTATCATCAAGCAATCAAGATTTACAATGCTATGATTAGATTGAATCAAACGCAAATTAAGTTTAACTTGGGGGTGGTGATTTAGTAGCAGTAGGTGGCAAAGTGACTTTGTTAACTATTCTGTTAGGAACTGTGGATTTTTTGATACATCACATCTATGCATTTATGATTCATGTCATACTATTGTCCGAATGTTACACAGGCATTTGCCTCTGTTCAATACATAATGATGGAAGCTAAACTGAATGATTAGTTCAAATTTAGCTACATCCACTCACAAAATCTCGAAGAATCCTTGAGAATCCCGTCTAGATGATTACCCCACTCTTATAAATTTTATGGTCAGTCAAGCATCCATGTATCCTCAATTACCCTTCTCTGAAGTCTGAACTATATCTTCTTACTTTCCATCTAGCACTCATATAATTCTCGACAAGTTTTACTAACTTAACCGTTGGAGGGTCTTTGACCGGTACCACACCGGTGTCTGCTTAAGATCTTTAACGGTCTTTTTTTTTTTTTGGTCTACTTTTCTTGAGTTTTGTAGGAATGCTGATAGTCCGATCAGTTCGAGTTTCTCTATTGTAGAACTACTACCTATAGTTGTTGAAATAAAACTTGAGCGATGAGTTTTGGTAAAAAAGAAAAAAAAAAGTAGAACGGCTAAGATGAAATTTTGTCGAAAATTTCGTGATCTCTATTTATCTATGGGGTAAACTATTGTCAAGAAGAGTCACATATGAAAATATTCCAGTCATATAGTAAATAATATCAGATTTTTTGATGGAATTATTATTGGTGACGAGGTTGAAATTAAATTTCAGTGATGAGCTTGTAAAAAAAGTTGAATAGAGTAAAATTTTGTGAAAAGTTAGTAGACCTTAAGTGTTTTTACACAACCCTGACATTGTTTTGCAAAAGAGTAATGATATGTAACTCCACTGGGTTGCAATCCCGATTTAGATGACATTAAATGATAGGTTAAATAAAATATGAAATTAAATGAGTTATTTAATTCTGTCTATCCACTAATGCCACATTATTGCCACCTAGACTGAGATTGCATCCTCAATGGGGCTAAATAGCATTACTTTTTGATAAATGATGCGATTAAAATCTTTTCTTTCACATTTTCTCTTAAAAACCAGTCATTTTCTGATTTTTATGGAGTTGCGCCAATGTGAAAACAACGTAAAGGAAAGGGAAGCATTCCGTCTATCAATCATTAATTTAAATTAATCCAGTGGTTAAGATACTTCTATACCAAACAACATTCTCCCACTCCGCTTCGCCCTTATCATTTCTATCTGCCTCCTTTCCATTCTCCCTTTCTCTATAATAAAGAATCACAATGCTCTCTTTGTCCCACTGTATATAACAAACAATGAATCACCATGACAAATAAAAATCAAACTTGGATATGAAGAAGAGACGTGGTTAATTGCACCCCATACCAAATCTCTAAATGACCCACCACAGTGTTGGATTGTGTGTCCATATAGTATATTTTTATGATAAAATAAAAATTTATAATAAATAAATTGTGATTTTATTATTTATTTTATTTAAATATTATTGAGCATGCGCATTATAGTGCCACGATCACTTGTGATAATATAAGTTGGTTGCTTACGTTAAAAAATATAGTATGATACAACTTATATTTTAATCATAAATAGTTTTTTCACAACCAATGTATAAGGGTTGACATCTTGTACTGAAATGTTGTAGAGTTTGTTGACCTAATGGTTGACTTCTCATTTTGATTATCACAAACAAATTACGTTTAATTCTAACAAATTGATTTTGAGTGTTGATAGTAATTATCGTGAAAAATAACGAATAATGAAGACACGAGAATTGAGATCAAGAACCACGCATATGGACGAACTTTTTGGAGCTTGACGATCGATATAAAAGCAAATTGGAGATTGATGACCGTGGAGATGGAAAATCGAGCCTTCGCACTAAAAGTCAAATTGGAAGAAAGAGATAGAAGACACTGGATATAGATGTATTTTTTAACCCAAATGTAAAGGTAAAACATTTTAATATTTCGTATCGATTATAGCTCAAACAATTTTTATGCACGAAGTACTTTCACGACAAACAATACTTGCATAAAAATAATTTTCAAAAGATAAGTATCTCGATTTTTAAGATTAAATATTTACGAAAATATTTATCTATACAAAATAAATGAGAGAATCCTTCAAGTACCTACATGAAAATTTCATCACGAAGAAAAAAGTCTAGAGAGGCATGTTGCTGCCCATCCAGACCCGTCTGGACGTCCGGATGGCTTGTAACGGCCAATTTTTGACCTTTTTCAAATGGCTAGTTTTACCCGTCTGGACACCAAGCAAACGTCCGGATGGCTTGTAACGGTCAATTTTTTTTTTACCGTTTTTCAAAAGGCTAGTTTTACCCATCCAGACCCCAATCGGACGTCCGATCCTGTGTCTGGATTGATACGTTTTTGACCGTTTGATGGCTATAAATACTCCTTTCTTTACCTCATTTGTAATAACAATTTTTGAGGATTAAAGTGAGGCATTTATTGATCTTTTCTACCTTAATTTTCAATCTTTAAAAAATCAAAACATTTAATATTTGAAATTTTTTTTTGAGTGATCAAAATTTGCAAAAATCATTTACCTCAATTAAAGATTTCAACCAACACTTGAGTTATACTCTTTGCAATTTATTAAAGTATTGTATCTACTTCTCTCTTGATACTTAATTGTGTTCATATAATTTATTAAGAGAGAAACTTTTACTTATAATTTCATTTTTCTTGTTTTCGATTGAGGGTTGTGTTGATGTCCCGAAAAGCTCAACGTTGTAAAAAGATCAATGTTCCTTGGTTGTAAGACACTAGAAGCATTGTAAGGGCTGTATTGTGCCATAAATCAATCAAATATATTGAAAAACGCCTTGCTTGTGACGAAGAGCTTGGTAATGGGGGATGTAGATCGTTGATTGGATTGAACCTCCATACCATATTGTTTGCGCCTTCTTTCCCCTTCGTATTATTATTTTCGTGTTACTTTCCTTGCTTACTATCTTATTTGTTAATTGGTTAAATTTGCATTTATTTTAGAAAAAGTTTCAGCTAACCAATTCACCCCGTTTCGGTTAGCCGCTCTTGGGCTTTTAGTGTTGATAGATTAACTATTCGGGTTTGTGATTTGTACTTACGACAAAGATAATTAAATGTGACATTAACACACTTGAAGTGTATTTAACGAACATTGTGTCGAGTTTAATTATATAACATGACCGTCCGAAGAATTAAATTCTAATTGATCACTGCATATTTTATATAAATCCCTTGATAGGGTTATGTGTATCTTTTTTTATTTATTTTAATGGTTCTCTAATTTATTAATAGGTGAAATCAATTTGATTGATAAAATATCTCGATGAGTTAGGAGCTTGAGAATAAGTAAAGTAGATAACATGAATTCTTATCGGGGAACAGTCACCAAGAAAATTGGGTAGAGTGACTGTTTAAGCATTTTCTGTTGAATGGTTAAAATCTGATATCAATGTTAAATGACAGCTAAACTTTGATATTCGTGATTTGTTTATAGGACCGTTGAATGGCACTTAAGTCAGTGAGCTTAATTAGAGGGACAAAATGATAATTTATTCTCGTACTTAATTATTGAATCTCGAATAGAGATAATATGGTAGGTTAGATAAAAATATTATAAATTTATTGGCTTATGTGTTCTTATAAATTTTAAAAGTTCAACCTTTGTCTTTATTAAAAAAAACAAAGACTAATATTTAGATTTGGTGATCTAGAGTCGACGAGATAGGATATAATTATTGAACTTGGATAATATATGTTCGATCATATCCCTATGGTAACTTTATAAAGTATTGTGACTTAGTTATAGTAATTGTAATAGTTTTGGGCTTAATTGTAATTAAAATAAAATTTGCATTTAGTTGTAATTGCTATAAAAGTTGTAAACTTAATTATAATTTTAATTGAAGTTCTAGGACTACACATGTAATTAAATGTAGAATAATTGGATTTGTGCTTTAATTTTAAATCCTATTTCGGATTGAAATTAAAATTTCTATTTGAAATTTGAATTATTATTATATATGGATTGGAACATCTACATAAAGAGATATTGGAAGGAACCTAGACGCCTAGTTGAACAGAACAATCATAATACATAGTTTCATAGTGTTCAATTTCGATAGAGAAAAAGAGAGAAATTTATTTTTACCTTTTTCAATTTTCTAGTCCAAGAATTAGTTTTTTGATTTAATTAAAAAAGTGTGCCTACCTATTGGTGTACTCTCGACTTTGAAGTATACCATAGAAGACTTGAAAGTTTGGAGCATCAAGTTCTTGGAATAAAAAAGCTAAAGCTTGTGATCCAAAAGGTTGGAAATTCGTGATTCAAAATTGATTCAAAAAATTGACCATCGAATTTACGTAAAAATTCAAATCGTTCATTCTTAATATAACATATATATGAACATCTAGACGATTTTGTTTATTGAATTAAAGAGATTTTTTAATTTCTAGGTAATTCTAGTTTCGCATTTCAACAACTGGCATCAAAGTAATCTAGACCATTCACATGTTATTTTCGAATCTTAATTGCACGTTCTAGTCAAGCGATGTCTAGAAATAATTTATTATATGTTGATTGAATGTTGGTTTATTTTAAATTGTTATCCAATTATTTGTGGCCAGTTCTTGATGTAATTCGTTATTACGAGTCTGTAGCAAAATAGATGGGTTACAACTCCATCATCTTTACTTAAATTTTTAGATTCAAAATTGTGATCCTGCAAAACATACGATTTATGTAATTTTTCAATTCTTGTAATTGTTGAATTTTGTAAATTGATTGAAAATTGAAGATCGAGACAACGAACAAATCAAGAAGTTGAAGCAGAGTATACAAAAAGAAATTCCATTTTTTGGGCAATAGCAATATGCTGCGTTTGCTGCCCGATGTTGTTCAACATATTGCTGCTACCATTGGTGGCATGGGCAGCAGCTTGCTGTGCCGTGCGAATCGAATCACACGTAGTGTTTGAATTCTGGTTGAGTTTTGATTTGGGTCTGTTTTTATGAATTGGGTTGGATCTGGATAAGTCGAGTTTGGAACTAATTAATTTTACATGAACGGTGGCGGAGTCCTATTGCTTTTTGGATTGCTACTATTGGATACTTAGATATTTTTTGGATTGAACATTTAGATTTAATGTTGGGCTTGAGTGCAATTAGTTTTTAATTCTTGATTCGTTTTTGTATCACACATAATTGTTAATTTATTGCTTATGAATTCTTTATATTATTGTTTGAAAATATTAATATTCTAGATATCATGATATATAAATTTATTTATAATATTGCTCGTGATACTGGATCATTGTCCCGAATTGGGTACGGGGTGGGTATGAGAGACACAGCCCCCTGCCCCACTACCCATCCCGTTTAAAATTACCTTCAAATGTAAGTTTTTTATTAAATAAAAATAAAAGATTTATTTTCATTTTCAAAGAGAACATAAGTTGTTATTAACAAATTGAAAAAATATTAAACAATATTTATTAATTAAAGACATAATAAAATAAAATAAATAAAAAACAAAACAAAAAATAAACGAGCGTGATAAATGAGGCATGGGACCTGTGTTGCCTCGCCCCACATCAAACACGTCCCGTCCT
>NC_036259.1:8962011-8970447 GCF_002742605.1 Olea europaea var. sylvestris | reverse complement strand
TTTTTTTTTCGCAAATAATAATTTTAATCACTATCATTTACTTCCGAAATATTTTTTTTTTCCTACATGACATTTTCAGTTTACTCCCTTGAAAACTAAAAAGTTCTCTTTAGTCTTAAACTTTTCGAAGTTCACAAATACACTTATCAGTGACATCAGAGTTAAATATTTGAATGGCCATTAAACTTGGAGTCATGTCACGGCTTACTCGTTGAACTTTTTAAAACGTCCCAATAATCACTTAACTTTGTTTCGTCATTATCCATTACTCACCGAATTGATGCCATTTCAATTGATGCCCATGTGGAGGACAAAAATATGACGTGGCTAGTTAACTCCTTCCTAATGTGAAGTCATACGCCGACTCAGTGTCATGTTATTACTTCCAAATGTTATTTTATTTTATGTGAGATTATATTTTATTAATATTATTTCTTCTAGTTGATAAGTTCAATTTATACACTACCATTATGCTTTGAACTTGTGCATTTGAATGTAAGTTGGTTCGTTTTGCGGTAAATTTTGTTGTATTATCTCTTGTACTAGGTTCATCATGTTGTGGATGAGAAGCGAGGATATGGAGGCGAAGTAGAGGTATACAATGAATATACAATGACTTGAAATATAATTATAGCAATGTTATAAAAATCGAATCAGATCGATAAATTTAATCGAAATGTGAACCGATACAAAATTCGCTTTGGTTAAAGTTTAAAACCCATTTATTTTAAAATCAGTGAAAAACCGATCAATTGGCCGGTTTAAACAAATGAGCCAAAACCGATTTGTTCGGTTTCGTGGATTCATTAGCGGTTTAGTAATCACAAATTTTTTAACTTTGAGTATTGGCTCACTAATTTGTATATTGCACCTCCAATGATTAGTTTGTAAGAATTCAATGTAGAATAAGAAAAGGCAATCCCTTAGGCTGTAGTGTATACAATTACTTATATAAATAAATATTTATTTTATTAACTTTGTTGATAGCTAAAAATGAAATGTAACTTTTAGATCAGCTTTAGAGGAGCGCGTTTTATTGCTAAAAGAATTTGAACAAAGTATACAGTAATTTACATTAGCATTGGGAATGCAATGTAACTTTTAAAGGAGTCTTAGCTCTGTTTTAGAAGAGGATAATTGATTCCAATACATACGATGGAAGATCACACCACTTGACCATTTCATGTTATTTTAGCCATAGTGTCATCCTAGAAATTCGTGCGTCTTATCCAAAATTTCATTGCTTTGATTGGTTTCTGAAGTCGGCCTCGTTGGGTCATCATTACACATTGGCTTTAGCTATGACATCAGGTAATGATAGCCTAATATCAAGTAATCATTACTTGTTGGTAATTGGTTGAAAATGAGGTGTCGAAGCTATAGTTGCTAAAATGACGAAAAGGTGGGCGTAGGGTGATATTGATATGCATTATTATTATGTCTGCAAAATACTTTTTCACATTTATTTATATACTTTTTAATCACATATTTTTCAAATAATTACTTTTTAAATAATCACTTTCACACAAGCACTTATGCTACATTGATTATGGGCTAATGTCATAATTCGAACATAGCATTAATTTGAACCATTGATTTTGGTTATATATATATATATATATATATTTGATTAATAATTGATTAATTTGAGAACGGTAATGAATTGAGAGGTAAATTATTAGTTTAGACCAAATAATTAAACTTGGCAATATGTTAGGGTTATTGCAGTTATTAATATGTTATATTGTTACAATTGAATTTTGAACCCATGCTTAAATTTTGTACCTTTCAATGTTATAGACGATTTGTTGTCAAATAAAGATAATAATGTGCCATGTCAGTTTTTTCATTTGTCACATTTGTGCGAGTGTTAAATTTTCTAATGGCAAGTTATTGAATGATGGATGAGATAAAAATTTGATAAATTCAATGACAATCTAAAAAACTTGTAAAATTTAATGATAAATGGGATAACAATTAGATAAGTTCACCGACCAATTGAAAAATCAATAAAATTTAATGACTAATGAAAATATAGTACAAAGTTCAATGGCCATTTGGATTTTTAACCCCATTATGGGGATATTCAATTTCTTTAAATATATATGTATTACTTGCTGTTTATCTATGTAGTGTACAATAGTTGCTATGTAATCTTTAAAGTTATTACCGAACCACAAGTTAGACATAAATGATAAAATATCAGTATATTTATTTTAATTAGTTATTATCCATACCCATCTTTTTATTTTTATTTTTTATTTTTTTGGGTGCATTTAGCATATGAATGAAAAGTGTTTCTAGAATAAGATTTGTACCTAGATTGATAATATTTTTGTATGAAATTGGCTGCATGTGAGTTCTTTGAAGGAAAGGGGAGGCCTGAATCAACATTGTTGTTTACTCTAATCCGATCGAGGTAGTTTTTGTTTACCAGCATGTAGGTGGTCTAAATTCATATTATCGAGTTTACCTGCCTTGTTAATATCTTTTCTTAATGCATTAAATATGATCTCTCTACACATGAAAAGTGGTAAATTTCCACTAACGGCCTTCTTGGCTTAGTTTCCACAATGCAATTTTGATAGGAGTCAGTAGTTGAGTATTGAATCCCTTGACATGGACGATTATCACTACACTAAGCGAAAACTCACCACTAACTACGAACATCGACTTACCTTCATGCATTGTCTCTTGAGAATAGATTAAATTGTTACAACTAGAACTAGGAATTGTATCATGACAACCAAATTGGAAATTGAGCCTGATTAGTATCCAAACATTTATTTGATTGAACATCTTTTGTTGTGTCTCCTTAGATGGGTCTTGTCGATACCTTTTTAGTAAAGCTAACATCTATTTGTAGTATTTAAATTGTTCTTTGTGCTCTAGCTTCCCATTTACTAATGTACCCATGGTCATCAATTTAAGGGTTCCTAACATTTAGCCATTTGTTTAGTTTTTCGTAGTTTATTGACGAACTTATCGTCACCATTTCATATTCTTCTTCAATACATCTAAATTAATTGGATTCGTGCTCCCATAATCATCTCCAATATCATTTGGAATTGGATCATCATTTAGACCACTAAATGATCTAATGGCAAAGTAGGTTTTGGTGTATTAGAAGCTTCAAAGATTTAGTTGAATTCACCTTTTTATAACAATATATTGTAATATATTTGAAATAACATATGAAAGAAAGAGATAGAACAATATGAGAAATTGGCACGGCCTTTCAAGAACCCATGCTTAAATTATTGCGGCAATTTAGCTACAAGATAAAAATATACTGTTAGGGTTCGGGCTGATTGTAATAACTAGGCCCGAAAGTTAACCCGTCAAACCCATTGGCATTTAACAAAATAAAAATAATTGTTATTTCAAAACAAATTCACTTGAGGCTTTCAACAGCCTTAGAAAAGATCGCCACAGCCTCAAATTAGGGTTGTCACGGTTGTAACAGCCTTAAGAATAAGTTTTTATTTATTTTTAATTTTTAATTATTTTTTTAATTAAAATAAGGTTATTTCATGTTCATTTTGTAATTTTTTTATGATTAAAAATTAATAATGGTATTCATGGGCCGGTCCTCTGGCCTATGTATTTTCTTAGGGCCCGGGTGAGGATGGCAAGTAAATCAGAGTGGGCCAATCTCAAAACAAGACCAAGCTTTGTCGGATCCTTACTTGGATGGGCCGATTCCATCTCGATTCGAATCTGCCTACCCATTTTTACACCTCAAACCAAACGATATTCTGAGCTCTTTAGATCTACTTTACTACTCGTCGTATGATATTGTACAATGACAATCATAACATCGTACACTTGCATAATGTATTTATTTTTACATTATCAATTAAGTGCGTTAGTGGGAACATATATTTTAATTAGAAGATTAAAGTGGCCTTGGAATCATGCAAATTCAACTTTTACAAATGGTTTACACATTATATTCAAACATGGAGTTTTAACAAAGAATGTTGAGAGAGTTAACGTGACAAACTGTGATTAGCTTCTTTTTTTTATTATTTTTTTTCCCATCTTCTAATGAATGCATGTCAACTGTTGTCTATCAACATTTTCTATTTGAGTAGCATGATTGTTTAGGGAAAAACATATTTTTGAATAATGAATTTTTGGAGAATATATAGTTAAATATTAAAGAATTTTTTTGATTTACGTATAAAATTATTTTATTAAGAAACGTACGATTAAGAATGAGTTTTGAAAATGAGGCTGAAACAAGAGTTTTGCTAAAAAATTTGATCGGAGGACGTTTGAACACTAAGCATTGTTTTGACGATTCAATTCCTCTTTCTTCTCTGCTCTCTCATGCACCAACAGGGAGGGCTAGTGGAGCAACCTTCTCTCGTCATGCCCAATGTCCAAAGTAAAGCATTGATATAGCGCAAGGAAAAGGGAAACAAATAATACTAACTTCAAGAAATCATCATTTTGAAGCTTTGATTTAAATAAGAAATCACAATCAGGCCTATCTTTGCTTGCACTTTTGTTTGGAAATCACAAGAAAAAGTTCAATTATCAACTTTGGGATATGATTCGTTCCATCACAATAAAATTCAGAATGAAGTTTGTATGGTTAAAATATTGCAATAAACTATGAAATTAGTTTAGAAATCTGTTAACATTAACAAGACGAGAGAAAATGAAAGAAATGAAACTACATTAGATAGTATCGACAAGTTTACAGTTCCTATAACTACCAAATACGAACTTGAAGGCCATCATTTCCGAAGCTCCGTTGTTCCTCTTCTATTTGCTTTGCTGTACTTACAAGTGAAGTATTACAGTAATGCACCTCGATCATTTGAAGAGTTGGAATTTCTCCAACACCTGAAGGGATCTCCTTCATTTTACGGCATTTCCTTAGGACTAAGTGCTGAAGGCTCGGGAAGTGGATACGGTCAGCTCTCCAGTGCACGAGATCAATGTCTTGAAGTAGCAGATATTTCAGTTGAAGAAATTCTCCTTCATTTGGTTCCCATTCTGGTCCATCGAAGGCATTATATTTGAGTTTGAGCACTTCAAGATTAAGCAACGAACCAATAATTGTCATATCCTCCCAAGGAATGAAGATGGTGCTCAAAGTTAATTTTTTGAGCGAAGGAGGGAAAATGATGTAATGCAAGAAAGATGGTGATTTCATGAAAAATGAGCATTTTAATGATTCAAGTTGATGTAGATGGACCAGATTATTGAGACAGTAGTATTCCGAATCCAGTAAACCATATCTAAAACCAAAATCAGGATCATAACTGATTCCCAATTTCTTGAGATTGGGAATTCTCTTCAGGATATCCTCTGTACATCTGAAATCCACTACATCGGAGAGTGTCCGCAAGTTTTCTAGAACCATAAAACTTTCTTCACTAGGAGGTTCAGAAAGTACCATTCTCCACGACTGGACATGCCTTAACTGTGTCATCTTCCATATTTCAGGTTTTAAATATATGGTTCCGTAATTAGTAATAAGGGTTTGTAGATTTCTAAGGTTGTAAATTGATGCAGGAAGGCTCCAATCCATGCAGCTGCAAGCGAGGTACCTCAAGTTACGTACTTTTGCCGTTATATTCGTTATATCTGAAAGATAAATTGAATCCATAGCATCCAACACTCTGAGTAACATGCCGTATGACAACATAACCGAAGAATGCTGGACAAAGTTTAAAAGAGACCGCAGAAGTAAATTCGGTAGATTTTTGGTAGGATGATCAACCTCTTCTCGTCTATGAGTACTTAAACGGCGCAGGATAATGCCTCCAGAAATCCCACGGAGATAACTGTCATTGACATGAAAAAAATTCTGCCTCTGAGCTTCTCTCACACATAGGTCACGTAACAGATCATGGATTTTTCACGTTATAATTTTGCCTCGGGAACTCCTTTGACAAACCAAAACAATATTCCTATCAACAAGATCCAACAAGCACTCCTCAGCCACATCTTCCAAATTTTTGGATTCCACTGGTTTTATTAATCCTTCCGCAACCCATAACTTGACTATTTTGGAGACTCGAACAACGGAATCTTCTGGAAAAATTCCCATATAAAGGAAACAACCTTTCAAATGATGAGGTAAATTCCTATAACTTAAAGATAATATCTTTGAGCACTGCTCATCATATGAAGCTATCACCGAACTTAGTGTTTCTCCAACATTTGTCCAGTCATCTACTGTTCTTGTGGCCTTAGCGAGGTGCCCTGCAATCACAACAATTGGAAGCGGAAGTCCTCCACAACTTTTGACTATCTTCTTCCCAACATACTCGAATTCACAAGGGCAACAATCTTTTCCAAACACTTTCTCACAAAATAAACTCCAGCTTTCCTTCTCATTTAGAAAACGCATCTGGTGAGGCGGATAACAAGAGTTTGCAAAACCAGCCACGTTATCTAGCCTAGTGGTTATCATGATTCGACTCCCCTTCTTGTCATTCGGAAACAATCCCTTCACTTGATCCCAAGCCTCAGTGTCCCACACGTCATCCATCACGATGAGATACCTCTTACCCTTTAGATTCTTGTACAAAATTTCTTTTAATTTTTCAGTGGTCTCTACACGAATCTCGTTAGTGAGTTTGTTCATCGAATCTAGAAGTCCTAGAAGGATTTCTTGCACATTATAGTCTTGAGATACTGTTACCCAAGCACGAAGGTAAAAATGATAAACAATAAATTCATCATTATAAACCTTACTGGCTAGAGTTGTCTTACCGATTCCACCCATCCCCACGATGGAGATAGTTTGAAGATTTGATGATTCCCCAGTCAACCGATCCTTTATCACCATCATGTTATCATCAAGACCCACCATATTAATCTTGCCAATCGAATCTGGTTTTGATGAAGAAACACTCGACCAAATCATTGGATCCAGATCTTGTACGTCACTCTCATCCTCAATCTTGTCCACCCTCTTCTTGATGGTATCAATTTTTTCCGTTCCGTTACTCGAATCTAGTTTCGATGAAGCAACACTCGTCCAAGTCATTGGATCCAGATCTTGTACGTCACTCTCGTCCTCAATCTTGTCCACCCTCTTCTTGATGGTATCATTTTTTTCTGTTCCATTACTCGAATCTGGTTTTGGTGAAGCAACACTCGACCAAGTCATTGGATCCAGATCTTGTACGTCACTCTCATTCTCAATCTTCTCCACCCATTTCTTGATGGTATCAATTTCTTCTATTACTTTCTCTAAATCCGCCTTGAATGTACTGTATAAGAGTTTTTTAGGTATGCAGAGAGAAATGCAATTACTCATCTTTTGTCTCCTAGTTTCTTCAAGAACTCGACGCATAATGTTGAATTCAATGATATCCTCAGCTTTATGTGCTGCATCCGTGATTCGACTCTCTAAACTTTCTATTGCTTTGCTGCTTTTCTGTGAAGAATTGTCAAGAAAATCTTGTAAGAAACTAACCTTTTTTAGGAGAAAAATTATCTGTCGTTCCTCAACACGAATCAGGAATTGGTAATCATGATGCAGAGTATGATCAAGAATATGAGCAAGGGAAAGAAGAGAAGCATAAGCCATATCCGTTTTCTCGATAAGGCAAATGGGGCTATGCTTGCTCTACACTCGTGTACAAGTAACAGCAAGAGGTACTACATACACGCAACAGCAAGAGGTACTACAACCTTCCCCAGATGAGGAGGGCCCGTTGTTGGTCTTTCTTTATTGGAGGAGTGCCTGTTGGGGAAGAGATATTCCTCCAACAGGGGGACCTATCCATAGAGCAAAGAAGACAAGTTAAGCTCCCGTTTGTCCCATAAGTTTTCATTCCATTTTTTTTCTATTTTCAATCACACAATTTTCATAAAATAATATTACACTTAAATCCAAAATTTTTCCTTCTTTATCAACTATTCAATTTTAAAAAAAAAACACTATTTTACCAATTTTCATTTTAAAAAAAATGGGGGCTAACTGTCACAACACCCACCTAACTTTGACTATTGTCCAAAAATTTAAAAGAGATATTAATATGGAGGACAGCTCATGAAATCGTGGACTCCCAAATGTGCATCTCCCTTTCTTTAAAAAAGGTAACATGCCTGCCCCCACAAAAGAAATCACCCAAAAGAAATGCCTCATTCCAAATCCTAAGCCTCAAATCGAATATGCCCCATATCGAATATGCAAGAGTATGAAGAGAACCTAGCCATATATGTTTTCTCGTAAAGGCATATGGTCTTTATCAGCTATGTAATTGGTCTTTCTTTGACATTATCCCTTGTTTTGTAGGGAACAAAATCAATTTTTTAATAAATTTCTATAAAAGTTGATGAAATTTGTGATTGAAAAATTTTGGATCCCATAAAATGTGTAGTTAAAATTAAGAATTGATTTTGACTTAAATTTAAATTTTCTACGAAACAAGAGCTTATTATTGCACCTATCCACATGGG
>NC_036259.1:8953028-8956659 GCF_002742605.1 Olea europaea var. sylvestris | reverse complement strand
GACTTTTTCCTTTTTTATTTATTTCCAAAAATTCTATTTTCTGTAAAATATATCTTTGCATATCTTCTAAGTTTTCTATTCTTTTTCTTAATATTTTTATTTCTGATAATTTTATTTGGACTAAATCATTCTGATTTTCTTCTTCAGATTCTATTAATTCTTTTTGTATTAAGCATTGTTTACATGCTTCTAAAAAACAATCTTTACATTTAACTCTTAATTTTTTACTAGGATACCATTTACATAAGAAACATGGTATGCTATCTGAACCTGTTTCTTTTACCCATTTATGTTTACATTCTAATTCTATATCCATAAATTCTAATTCTTCATCTGAATCTGATAAATTTTTTATATTTGAAAATTCTTGTATAAAATTTTCAAAATCTGATTGTTCTTCTATATTATAATTATTATAATCTTCTATTGAAATAATACTATAAACTAATTCCTTATCTGAAATTAGGAATCAGCTTTTATAGTTCTAAGATATGGTACTAATAGTTAATATTAGTTCCAGATCTTATAAGAACAATGTTTGTTTATAAAAATTTTATAATTCTTGTAAAGAATTTTATGTTTCATACTGAGTATATGATAAAAGCTTGTCTTAACTCCAAGTTAAAAGTTTAAACTGTTTTTAAAATAAGCCCTGAGTGACCTCTCAAAGCGTAAAGGCCCAGTGGAGAGGCTAGGAGACGCATAGAAGAGGGAAAGGGATCACTGTTTTAAAAATTCTTGTTAAGGGAGTGTCAGTGGTGTCCTTACAAGAATGGAGTTAGGCCCAAGTTCATATATCTCAGATGACATGTTTTAAAAAAAAAAAAACCAAAAGCTCAACAGACTCAGGGGACTGTTGATTCCCCTACTTTTCAATTTAATCAGACTCAACAGGCTGAAAATCCTGTTACAGAAAATAAAAATTTTTCTGAAGACCAGACACAGCAGACTGGAAATTCTATTATTAGACTTATAAGTCCAACAGACCTTAAACAGAAAAGCCCAATTAATTTTCCTGAATCATTGCAATCAGCTCAAGATCCAGAACAGATTTCTCAATCAGATATTAGAAGAATCAAATAAATATTTGACAAGATTGAAGAAATACAGCAACAAGTTAAACAAAGTACTACAAAGAAAAAGAAGATTCAGATTAAAAAGAAAAATAAAGGAAAAAAGAAAATTGGAAAAGACTTGGATAATTTTGAAGACAATAATTCAGAAGAAGATGATAATCCAGAAGGATGTACTGACGGAGGAGACTCTTTAGACAGCATTGGCAGACACAATTATGAAACAAGATAAGGATTCATTCAGACATTTGACAAAAAGTTATGGTGATAGACAAGAGTTTTCAGATTAGACCCAATCACTTGAAGACTGACCAAGAATTATTGTACAAAAAGAAGAATCTTTACTGTTTTCTTTTTGAAAAATTTGTAAAGAATCTTACTGTTTTATAAAGTAAGATTTAATAGTATAGCTTTTTACTGTTTTCTTTTTGACGTTTTGAAAAAAGCAAAGATTCCTTGCTTTTGAAAAACGCTTCCTCTCTCTTTTCTCTCCTATAAAAGGAGATCATTCTTTCATTTGTAAACACAACAAAAGATATACAATACAAAGTTTTGGTTTCTCTCAAATATGTTCTAATTTTCTTTCATTCCCGAAAGGGAAATTCTTAATTATTCTTATTCTTAGATAGAAAAATATCCCACAAAAATATTTTCTAAACTACTGATGGATCATTCCAGTAGGTATTTTTATAGTTCTAAGATATGGTACTAATAGTTAATATTAGTTCCAGATCTTATAAGAACAATGTTTGTTTATAAAAATTTTATAATTCTTGTAAAGAATTTTATGTTTCATACTGAGTATATGATAAAAGCATGTCTTAACTCCAAGTTAAAAGTCTAAACTGTTTTTAAAATAAGCCCTGAGTGACCTCTCAAAGCGTAAAGGCCCAGTGGAGAGGCTAGGAGACGCATAGAAGAGGGAAAGGGATCACTGTTTTAAAAATTCTTGTTAAGGGAGTGCCAATGGTGTCCTTACAAGAATGGAGTTAGGCCCAAGTTCATATATCTCAGATGGCATGTTTTAAAAAAAAAAAAAAGGATATTATTTTATCAAAAGAAAAAGAAATTTAAATTAAGAAGAGTACTGAGTAGGATTTTTATAATTGTTTTAACAACCCCCCTACAACAACCTTAAAATCCTTGAAATAACCTCTTTTTCAGGGACCCCCCTCTTTTGGTATATTGCTTCTGTAGTCTTAAGATCTGAAAATTTTTCTTTATCTTCTGTTCTAGAAATTTTATTTAAAATTGTTAAGTTTTGTTCTTTAATAAAATCTAAATTTTCACGGATTTTATTAATATCTTTCTCAATATTAAAAATTCTTTTGCTTAAATTACTAATTTCTCCAGTTAATTTATTATTTTCTTTTACTAAGATATCCAGTTTAAAGATTTAATCTGAATAATAAAAAGAGTCTAATGAAAAATTTGTATGATCTGAAGACTACAGAAGCAATAGAAAATATAAATAAAAAATTAAATAATATAGAAAATAAACCAAATCAAGACATTGAAAATATAATAAATAACTTAGATAAATTAAGTTTAAAAAATACTGGTAAAGAAAAAATAACTAGAATATTATCTACAACATTTTATAAATATGAATAATTTTCCTGGAAGATCAAGAACTATTAGTGAAGTAGGATCATCTTCAGAACCTTATGATAGAGGTAGACATAGTACTTCTAATATAAGTACAAATATTATAGAAAGAATATTACATAGACAACCTCAGTATAATCAGAATATAGAAGAACTTATAGATCCTGAACAAGATTATAATAGATTTCAGACTCATGGTTTACAATTACTTAATCCAGAAAATCTTTATAATAGAGGAATTTTTGAATCAAGAACTCAATTTTTTAGACATACTAGAGAAGTATCAATTCAATGTTTAGATGGTCAAGTAAGACAATTATCATTAATATCAGAAGAATCTAAAAAAGAATTAAGAAAAAAGAATTTTAGATTTATGCATTTAGGATTAATAGTAATAGGAATTAAAGGATTATACACTTAGAATTAAAAGAACAGATTTTATATAGATCTTTAATTTCAGAATTTAGAGAAGAATATTTTATAAATAATTTTGATCAGATCTTTATTTCAGATCTTAAATTAAGAATTGAATTAGATAATTTAGATTATAATTATTCATCAGATCATACAAATTTTTCATTAGACTCTTTTTATTATTCAGATTAAATCTTTAAACTGGATATCTTAGTAAAAGAAAATAATAAATTAACTGGAGTAGGATTTTTGGGAAGATGTAGCAATAATTCTCAAACAAAATATAAATTATACATAGATAAAGTAATAAACTTAATGAGTAGTAAAGGAATAAAAATGATTAAGCCTACAACTTATGATTCAGAACTTTTAGCAGGATTAGAATGAGATTTAGAAAAATTTCTAGAAAACCAAGAACCAATTTTAGCTCCCCAAAAAGCTATAACATACAAAGACTTACATGGAAGAACTAGTTTAAGGTTTGGTAATTATAATCACATAAATAGAAATAATGATTCTGAAACAGAATATAATAA
>NC_036259.1:8896838-8952035 GCF_002742605.1 Olea europaea var. sylvestris | reverse complement strand
TAAGAATCGATTGCTGGCTAATAAAGATGTGAGAATATAAAAAGAAAGAGCCAGGAATTGCTGGACCATGTAAATCATTTACAAGAGTTATTGGAGATTGAAGTCGTATTGTTTAAGTACTCTTATTATGATTATTTGTACTAAGATACAATTGAAAAAGTGACAAAAGGATGCGTATATTATTCAAAAATTGAAATAAAGAAGGTTCGTGTAATTTTTTAAATTCATGAAATGTCTCTGAAATTATCATAAACCTCTTGAGAAGTATATGTAATTCAAAGTTTGAAATAAGAGATTTGTGTTGTCCAAAACATTGAAGAAGTCTATGTAATTTGTCCAAAAAGAAATAAAAAAGTCATTTCATCTTTCTCAATCCAACCACCACCAAATACCAAGAAAATCCTTATGTCAAGAATTTGTAAAATAATTTAATTTATAAATAGATGGAATGAGTGGTGGATAAATTAATAATATATTACACCAAAAATCATCATTCACAACATATAAAAGGTAACATTCACTTGTTAAGTGTTGCTAAAGGGGTTTATCGCAACATTTTAATAAGCGAATGTTTCCATCAATTAACATAATTAGTGATATTTGCGAGTTCACCTTTAAATATATGGTTGAAAAAGAAATTTGACCATTCTGATTTATAAATTTTGCCAAACAGAGACAACAAATAAAGTATTTGACTATTCGTTTTTATGAAGTGTTTGTGTGATACAACTTTGCTAAACCCCATTTTTTTTTTTTTTGACTTTTCAATTGGTTAAATGATGAGACTCAAGGAGGGTGAGGTAACAACATTCATTCAATGTTTTGGATTGATACAAATCAATTAGAAGAGAAGATCTTAAACCAATTAGAAAATGGAAGGAATATGAAGTATGTGCAAAAAACGTTAAGGATGTAACTTTTTGCTTGATTGTCGGATTTTCGCCCATGAATATAATCCGAAAACGTCTTTCGATTATGTATAACTTTGTCGGATGTCATTTTTGCATTTTTATGTTTTTAATTAGTTTAAGGGTATTTTCACTATTTGTATTATTTTAGTTTAATTCAGATTTGTTTTATAATTTTTTATTTTATTTGAATTTGTATTTAGAATTAGAATTAGAATTTTGTTTTGATTAGGAGTTTACATTATACTTATAAAATGATCATTCATTGTACATGTAATAAAGACATTAATTTTAGAATTTTTTTTTTACTTTTGATCTTGTTTTTAATCAAACAGAACTTATCAAATATTTTTAATATTTGTGGTGTTCAAAATATTCGAACTTATCAAAGATTTATATTCTTTATGGAGTTCAATAAATTCATAGAAATGTTCATGTTTTTTGTGAGCACAAGTCAAGATATTGTTTGCGATTGTCTTGATTCTTTGATTCAATAAATTATTGAGTCAAACTTTAAATCGGGATTTTAACTTTCTTGGAGTTGTTATTCAATCTTTTGTAGTTTTTGGAGCTACTACTGTTATGTGGGCTCGCATCAGTTGGTATCAAAGTTTCGACTATAAAATCAGGTATCATTTTTTTTTCTCTTTTTTTTTTTCAACAAAAAAAAAGGAGATTCAAAAAAAAAAAAAAATGGAGCAAAGAAAGATAAAGAAAAATCAAGAAACTTCAAGAAAAAAAGATGAAGAAAATTTTAGAAGAAAACATATTCAAATTAAATGTCAAGATTCGATGGCGAATCTTTTTGAAAGAGAGAGGGAATAATTAGAATCATGGAGTGCAAGCTAACAAGTACCCAATTGCATCTTCAGAATTGATATGGATTAACTAGAAGAGAAGATCCTAAATTAATTAGAAAATAAAAGGAATATGAAGTATGTGGAAAAACGTAAAAGATGTAAAAAAAAAAAATGCATATAACTTTCTGTTCGATTGTTGGATTTGCGCCCATGAGTATAATCCGAAAACGTCATTTGATTTTGCACTAGTTTGTCAGATGACTAAGTCAAATTTTAGGGGTCAAAATCGATTGCTTAGGGTTCAGTTTTGCATTTTTTATGTTTTAAATTACTTTAGGGGCATTTTCATTATTTGTAGTATTTTAGTTTTATTCAAATTTGTTTTATAGTTTTCTAATTTATTTGGATTTGTCTTTAGAATTAGAGTTTTGTTTTGATTAGGAGTTTATTTTTATGCCCATAAAATGCTCATTCATTGTACAATAAAGATATTGATTTTTGAGAATTAATCATAATTTGAAAATTTTCACTTTCTATCTTGTTTTTAATTGAACACAATTTATGAAATATTTTCAATATTTGTGGCGTTCAAATTAGTTGAACTTATCAAAGATTTATACTCTTTATGGTGTTCATAGCAATGTCCATAATTTTTGTGATCACGGGGTGAAGATATTATTTGCTAAAGTCATGGTTCTTCGATTCAATAAATTAGTGGGTCAAGTTTCAAATCGAGATTTTAGGTTTCTTGGAATTGTGATTCAATTTTTGTGGGTTTCGGAGCTACTATTTATATGTGGATTCACATAATTAAGGTTCAATTTTAACAACAAACTTCGTAAGACCTTTCAACTAAACATTTCATCAACTTTTATAAAAAAAAAAACACTTTTTATTGAACTATCCTAAGGTTGACAATGGAAAACTAGTAAGAGATAATTGTAGGAAACGTGCAATTTTGATAGCCCATTTTAAAAAATTGCCAAAATTGAAAGATTTGCATCCTGACCATTCTTTGACGATGGACAAAATTACCCTTATTTTTTTTTTCCAATTTTTAGATAGATCTCAAATCCCTTTATTTTGTCCCTCAATTTTAAAATTTATTTGTTTCACTCATTCAACTCGACCCCGAACCTATTGTCCATTCGTCGACATCTCACATAAATGGTAGATTGACTTAAAATATCAGGAGTTCATTCTTCCTCTAACCCCCACCATTTTACAATTAATTTAATTATCGGTTCAACCTTGAAATAGTTGACTTCTTATTAACTCGATTACTGAACCTCGTGCAAATTCCTGATTTAAAACGTTAAGGAAATCAATGATTAACTTTGGTGATATAGAAAATCAACTTTTGGAAATTGTAATAAAATGAAGTTCTACTATTTATAACTAATTGAGGACAAGACATTCGATTTTAAAAACTATAAAATATAAATGAAACCCTCAAATTTATACTTCAAAATTTTGGCCGATGAATATTATCTTTTATGAGTCATCTTCAAGGACACATGACAAGAGATAAAGTTAGCTGCTTAACAATGTGTGAGAAACTTTCTAACCAAGGAAATAATATTAAAATTGAAAAAATCCCATCTTCTGTATTAATCCGTTCTCCTTATCATGGTATTTGGCTTTTATCAAATCGGTATAAATAGGACTTCACTCACTCAACAGTAGAAAACCGACAGAAATCCTACTAGCTCAAATGCACTCAAAGAAAAGAATTAAGTGTTAAATGTAATGGCTTATATTCTTCTTTTAATTCCAGAATTTAAGTTCATCAAAGGAGATTTTTATAAGATAATTGAGTTCTTAAATCAGGAGTAAGAAAGGACAAATTAAATTCTAAGAGAAATTTTCAATATTGAAAAAAAGAGAGAGAGCACTGAATACTCGATTAAATAGTATAATGAAATAGAATTCTGAAATTATGGCCATGTCATGAAATTTTAGTCTAATTTGATTTGATACATGCCAATGAACAAAATTCAGGTAAAGTTTGAGTGAAAATTGATTGGAAACGCGCCAACGAACAAAGCTCATGTGAATTTTTTGTCAAATTTTATTGAAAACGTGCCAACAAAAAGATTGGCTTGAAATTTCAATCAAATTTGATTCGAAATGTGCCAATAAACCAAACTCATGTAAAATTTTAATCAAATTAAATTGGAAACGTGCCAATGAAACAAATTTAGGTGAAATTTTCGTCAAATTTAATTGGAAACCCACCAATGAACTAATTGGATTCCAATAAAATTTTACTAAAATTTCACCAGGATTTCGTTCATTGGTGTGTATAAAATCAAATATGATTAAAATTTCATCTGAATTTTATTTGTTGGCGTATTTCCAATCAAATTTGATAAGGAGTTCATTGTATATCATATGATGATTTATGATGAGTATGTGGTTTTGAAACAGATTGACATCTACTTTGGTGGAGTACGCCATTCCCAAGCATTTGCACATGCATGATAACATATGTCCATTGTTAATAATCTAGCGTGCACGACATGACTGAATAAATGAATTTATATTATAAAAGGGTTCATTGACCACTATTAGTGTATCGAGGCATGTGCGATATGCTTATGCGATATGTTTTGGCATCGTAGGTTAGACTTCTCAAGTGATCACAGAGGTAGATAGGAAATGTGCCTTTAGTGTTTATAGGAGGGTAGATCACTTAACTGTGCCTTTGAAATATTATGATCATAGACGCCGTGGGTAAGATACTTCCTGTGTGATCATAAGGGCACTTAAGGAATGTATTTCTAGTGGTCACAAGAAGATGGTTCACTCGACTGTGTCGATATCACATTAGCCATTTGATTAGTGATTACTGATATTGATATTGCTCAGAACTCTATCCGGTGCATAGTTGGTGGGTCAAGGACCCAATAAAATGAAAAGATTTAAAATGAAACTATTTTAAGTAAACTTTGACAAATATTTGAATATGATATATTTTTGCATGACGTTTCAAAGAAATGACATGGCACCATATATTCGTATTTCTTATGCACATGGCATGCATTAGTACTGGGACGCATATATCAAAAGTTCAGTGTGAAATTTGAATGAGATAGATTTTTTTTTTTAAATTCAAAATTAGTAATTGAGGTTACAAAAAATTGGAGCCAGAAAGAAAAGGAAATAGTTTAGTAAAAGTTTTCTGCTCAGGGTAATTTTTTTAAATGCATTTTGTATCGTACGTGAAACGAATTCCATTTGTGTATGTGCTCCCGATAAAGATATGGTACTCTATTCCATTACATGGATCGAAAACCAGACCCGGTCTCTCTTGGAATCCTGAATATGCCAATAATTGTACTAATCCACATATGTCCCTCTTCCATCAATACCTACTAGTTGAAGTAATGAAAAATCCCCTATTTGTTTGATGAGAAATGCGAAATGAAAAAAAAGATCCCCCGTTGGGAATGAAATTATGCTCCATGTCCCCCTTTTCACAGAAAATGGAGAGATGAATTGATGTATTTATTGAATCCGTCATGACTGATGGGGCTCGAACCCGCAGCTTCCGCCTTGACAGGGCGGTGCTCTGACCGATTGATGATTTTTACTTATTGGGCATTAGTTTATGTAATTCTTGCATTGTAGGTGAACATAAAACTTCATAAAAAGACATGACTATTTGTGAAGCTCTTAAGGATTTTGAAATTCGATGTATATGGATGAGACCTATAGTGTTATTTTGTGGCAGTTGTTTTGGTCTTACGATCTGTAATATTTTATTTTTGGGAATCCTGTGTTGTATATGTATAACTTTTGAAATGGCATGATAGGTAGTTTTGCAACCTCAAAGTAAATCTGTTGAAATTTGGTTATATAGTATTTTGTCGTAATATACTATATGAACATCATAGATGTTCAGCTGAGAATATACTAGGACCCTATTTTGAAGATGCTTATTCCACTTCATCCTGTTAAAAATAAATTGTGAAATTGTATGTCTAGGTCGGGTTATCAAAAATAAAATGTTGACGCTTTACGATATGATCAGCCACGAAGGCATGCTTGTTGACGCTCTTTGACTAAGTCTATTCTTCTACACTATAAAGGAAGGGACAAGGGAAGATAATGTGCTTCTCGGGATAGGCAAAACTATTTATTTCCTAGGATCTTCTTAGAGCGGGATGTGTGGAAGTGGTGACTCCATCATCCCTGCCGCGAGAATGGCTAAATTCCCTAATACCAGGTAGCATTATTTCATTAAATGACATGGTGTAGAAATTCACTTTAAAATCTTCTCCTCGTCTCGAGTCCACCATATCAGAAAAGAAGTCTTTCAATCAAAAGGTCCATGAGAGTTATCTAGAAGCATGAGAAAGATTCAAAGACTACTTTAGGAAGTGTCCCACTCTGAACATTCCTAAAGACTAAGATTTGTATATTCAATTCAGGCTTGAGATCTGAATTTCGTAATATAGCCGATGCTTTATGACAAGGATCAATCTTGGATATTCCATTAGACAATACCTTTGACATTTTTGAGAGAATCGCAGATAATATAGGCTATAATGAATTCTATGGGACTTTGATCGACCTATTTTCTGTTGCATATGATAAATAACTCATAAAGGATCACTTTTCAAATTGAAATATGTTAGAAAACAAAATATACAGATCATAGTAAAATTTTACAGACAGTAACAAAATGCTGGAAATTTACAAAAACACAGGCTTAAACCTTTAAAATTTTCTGTCTCGAAATATAAACTTAAACTGCGATTTCTTAGACACCACAAGGATTATTAACTATGAAAAATGACAATCTAAAACATAAGAAATAAATTTCTCTAAAAATAAAAATATGCCATCAATGCCTAGCCACCGCAGGATCTCCGGTTATTCTGAAAATATTAAACAGGAATGAACATCTGAAAGAAATACTCAATAGACTACACATGCAATATGAACATAATAATCATACATATTATTATGTATTCTTACATATTGCTTTCATTAATAAGCAAATCGATGATCAAACGATCTACTTAAATATCTGATGGGCCTTTGCAACCATCAATTAAATATATATAATTACAAAACATATATAAGCCTCGACCATCAGTTAAAAATATAATTTTTCTACCATTTACATTCAAGAAGAACCATTAAAGTAACTTTATAATATTCGCACCCAAAATTCCAGGTCTAATTATCAAAATTGAAAATTTAGAGGCTCATTTGAGGGTTAATCTACCTTCCAGAACCTTGTAGCAAACTTACCATAAGTGTTAATTCCCACATGTTTTTGATTGAATTCTTGATCAACCACTTACATAGAAAATTCTTGATTTATGTTTGATTGACCAAACATAAGATAATGTGTAGTGTGAATGTATAAATGTAGGAATAATTGAGAGATTTTTGCTCATTTCACAAATTTCAAGGAACAATTTCTATTATCATGAATTTTTCCTTAAAGATGCATGCCCAATCTTGTCCTATTTAAACCCCTCATTCACATTCACATACTACCACTCACTATTATATTTTTTAGCTCAAATAATATACACATACACATTCATAAGCCGAGATGAAAATTGTAGAGGGATCAAGTCTCTATTACTCTTTCTTTCAAACATCACTGTAAGTACGCTGCCTATATTGAATTATTGTTATGTTATGAATTTCAAGAAAATTATTAGGGGTCCCATACGTTATGATATAATTATGATTATGTTAAGGGGACCAGAGTTTAGTAGCACCACACATAATAATTCTCACTATCTATGCTCGGCATTATGTTGATTATGAATATTATGCTCTTTTAAGTTATACACAATAATAATTTATGGCGTACTTATTGTGATTTTATAAATCTCACTCTATGATAATTCTCTATTTTAGGCAATTGATGGTTCGAGGCAATCAACGTGGATATGACAATGGGGCTAGGATTAATAAACTGTTTTGTGCTTTAAAACACAACTTTGAATTTCAAATTTAATTGTTATGTTGGAATTAATTTCTTTCTTTCATTTTTCGCAGTTACATGATAAAGCCAAAATTTATATATTTATTGAAGAAAAATAAAAATTATTTCATATTCTTATTTTAGTTCTTATGAAAGAATTAAGTTTTATTTAGTGACACTTGAATAGTCAAGGATTCGAGCTGTCACAAACTTCGCATACTTTTATAAGCAAACATAAAGAATAACGGCATGAATGACAATTAAATCTATATAAGGATCACTTGGTGTAGGAATCCTACCTTACTTCGAAATGATACAGTAGTGACTACCTCAAATTGTATCTATTTCAAGTCTTAAATGAGAAAATGGTCTCTCCTTTCCTTTGTAACTAATTTGATGAGGTATATGAATAATGGCGTGAACCGGATAGGCTATTGCATAACCAATCTCTTGTGAAAAAAAAAGATGGAAACTAAAGTCTTTCCGGATTAGGTGCCTCTATTGATTTTGACTCCCATAAATATTTATCAATCCTAGCAATGTAAATGGGTTTTTACCTTAATAATAGCGGAAGTCTCTTGATTATGGAATAACTACACGTAAATTAAGTTGTCAATGGGTTAATTGGGATTGATTACAAAGAATTCAAATGTAAAACTAATAAACTAATTTAAAGTATCTTAACCTTAAATCGATACATGAATTCATTTTTTCTACTGACACATCTGGTTGCCAAACTTGTTAATATGCTTAATTAATATTATTTAAATATGGATTTCTTTGAGCTACAAAAACATAGACCTAAGGGTTTGTTTGATAGAATTTATTTGAAAATAATGAGTTATTAATAGCATTTTTTGGAAAATATGTGGTTAAAAAAGTAAGGAAACTTGATTGGTTTATGTGAAGAATATTTTATTGTGTAAATGTGTGGTGGAGAATGGTCTTGTAGCAAACAATTTAAATTTTTAAAGGATAATAAGAGCTAACTTATCCAAAGTAATTTTCTCTCGAGTCTAAATTCGCCATTTAATATAAGCTTCGAAACAAGTCTAATATTGACAAGGAAATTCTCATTAATTGAATGCTTGATTATTCTACCGAACAAAAATAATGACGTCGAAAAATATTTTCATATAAGTCCCTCAACATCCCAAATATAACAAAATGTACCAAAATGAATTAAAAAAAAAATTATTTTCAATCGCTACATTTATATTGGGATGATATTGGAGAATGACAATTATTTGGACTTGAAATCGTTCAATATATGGTTCAAGTTGTAGATCACATTTGACAACGCATATCAGAAACTTAAATTTGACATAAAATTTATGTTGATAAACGAAGATGACATTTGGAATTTTCTTTTGGTAAAATTTTTTTGTCGAAGATTGTAATGAAATTTTGAAAGAAAGGAAAACTTAGTCCCAGGTTTATAGGATAATTCAAAATTCTCGAAAGAGTTGGATGTGTTGCTTATAAATTGAAATTACCAAACTCGATGCTATGGAAATGTGTTCCCGACCCATCACATGTACTGAAGGAAGATTCCCCGGAAGACAAAGCAATTATGGAACAAGTCAATTCTTCTCGTCAAGTTACTATGACAAAGTAAAGTAATAGAAGTAGCAATGTGGGTATGAGAGTCAAACACGAGAGAAAAAAAAAACTTGAACTATTTAGGTAAATTTTGAGGATGAAATTTTTGTAAGGAGAAAAGATTGTAACATCCTGTTAATTTGTTATTATACAATTAATTTAATTATTAGTTCAATCCTTGAAATAATCAACATCTTGTTAAGTTGATTATTGAACATTAAGAGAAGGAAAAATTGCAGCAGCGCTCCCTAACCATTTTATTTTTTGCAGATTTTATCCTAACCTTCATTTTATGCCAGTTGATGTTCCTGACATTTCATAAATATGCATCTAGGGTCTATCTAGACGAAAATCATCCAAAACACGTCAGTTGATCGGGAAAATTAAGAAATCAGCATCCAATAAAAATGTCCAAAATATCGTGCAAAAGATTTTTTGAATGGTTTTATCCTCTCTCACATTGAAGAGAAAAGTTTCGAAATTTTTATTTAAAATTCAAAGATCTTAGAAATTCATTTGTTAATGTTCATGCGATCCTAGTATTCCAAAGACAGGGTTATTTTACTGAATTAGGATACTATCAATATCTCTCCCATGTTCGATAATATGCGGGTCCAGCCATTCAATCTCCACAAAGAATGGGAAAGATACCCTCAAGAGTTTAGAACATTCCAAAAAAAAAAAATGGCAGATATAAATCAAATAATTCCTTCAGAGATTTGGCCAAAAATTGAAGATGATACTCCATGGGAAATTCTTTCAATAGACTACGCTTAGAGAATAGAGAATCCAACAGGACATTCAGGCTTATATGGAAAGCTTAAGCCAGATTCACAATTGGTATCCAATTATTCCCCCCGAGGATTATCATTTTGATAATTGTTGGAACCAATTATATTTGGGATGACCAACACAGAGTTTGGGATAGATAGTTAAGTACTCAGAAGATACTCTTGAAGGGCACCAACTCAGAGAGAGACTTTGGAAAATGCTAAATGAAAATGTTCTTTGTACGACTCTTCACACGGGACGAGAAAATCCACATCTTACAAGAAAAAGAAGAAAAGAACCAATGAACTCAAGTCAGCAAGCGCCAGCCAGAGTCAATATTATAAGAAGGAATGGGCTCAAGCCAGCAAGCGCCAGTAAGCCAGCCAAAACTGACAATGTTCTAGTTTCAAGATTCCCAAGATCCATGGTCTCAATTTTTTGATCCTCTTGACCCTGACAATCTTGAGAAACTTGAACGACGGCTTGAAAAAAAAATGAAATGGAGAGAAAATAAAATATGCCGTGGTGGAAAACACTTGGATTACCATCAGACTCTGAAAACTCGGATGAACTAGCCTTAGTAGCAAATCTGGGAACTCCGTAATTTGCAAAAGATCATCTCAGATCTAAGTATTTTATCGTTTGTATGAGTCATCTGTCGTTTTGCAAAATAATTTATAAAGCACTGTTTGCTTTATTAAAGTAGGGTCTACTTCAGTCAAAAGTTGTATGTCCACTTGTATAATTATTGTACTCGTATCCTGCATGTGTTAAATATCGTGGACATGTGTTAAATGTTGTGTACTCGAGTCATGTATCATGTTTGTCCGGTTGTTAAAATTATTGTACTATTGAAGGAGACTCTCCTCCTTTGTTGTGGATCATCGAAACATTTTAGAAAATAAATCCTTGAGATCCTTTAGATCATGAGTTTCTAATTTTTCTCTGTTTCTCACTGGAATCCGGAGTACTAATATTAGTTTTACAGTATGTTAAACCAGCAATTTGAGCAGTAACAAAATATACTCTGCTATTACCTCTCTTTAGGATCTTTAGTATCAGAAATTGTGCAGTAGACTAAACGATCCACCAGGGAGATTTGCAATCCTAAGAGTCAGGCCCTGTATTTGCATGCCTTAGATTTGACTGTTTGTTGTGGGCTAGAATAGCTATGATTTGCATCTCTCTCTGGTTGGTATCAAAGCCATTCTTCTCGATGGTTTATATGAACTGATAAGACAAAATGTTAGTATAATGGTACTAGTGAGAACATGATTTTCTAATGACTTCAGAAAATCTCTCACAAAATCCTATTACTACTCCTACTCTATCTCGCCTTCCTTCACACACTCTCTCTATTTCATCTTCCTTCAGAAAATCCACCTCTTTTAAGATGGACTATCTTTAGTCCTACTTAGATGAGTCAGATAAAATAAATCCTACCAACCTACCTCTTGTAAATCCATATCTTACCTACTTGAAACCAGACAATCCTTCTCCAAATCTGTCTGAAACCTAATTTCTCTTCAAAAAACTCAAGTAAAAGAATTTGTACAAGCTACAAAATTTGATCAACACCTCTTTCCTACCATAGAACAAAAAGAGTTTGTTACTCTCGAGATTCTATCCCATCTTCCAAACATCTGGTTATCAGAAGGATATGCACATCTCCATTTCGGAGCTGTAAGATTTGCTCTTACCCTCCATGGGAGAAAGGGTCTCCATGCAGTTTCAAGAATTGCACTGCTTGATACAAGATTTGCAGAATATCAACATGCGTGCATAGGAATTGTGCAAACCACTCTAAATATAGGAATTGTCCTTGTAACCATGTTTCCAAATTTTACGATGCCCATTCAGATCCACAACTCCTTTCTTCCCTAAAAGTCCAGATTCAAATAGTCGGGGCCGTACCATCTTCTGTCATATATGATGCAACCCTTCATTATCAGATCGTTTACAGATCCAAAATCACTCCCTAGATTTTGTTGTTCTCCAAGGAACAGAAGATACTTTACGTCTTCAAATGGACACTAAACATGTTCCTAGCTGCACCTATGTTCCAAGACAAATCCAACGTGCTGAACTTGCTAAACTTATTCCTGAGTCTTGGATTACAAGCTATGAACAATCTCACAAATCAACCAAAGAATCTGCCACCATACAATCCACCCAACATTACTTCAGAAAGAAATCTGATGGATCTATCGAAATCTATTTCAAGAAAGACCAAACTTCAAAACGACCACAATGCTTTCCAACTCAGTTGACATTCATAGAAAATATCCCTATATATGCCTTTGATTCAAATGGAAGACCTATTTATGCTAGAATTGATGATTCTGGCCATGATTTTTGGGATATTTGCTCTTGTACAAATTGTTTGAACATTGAAATTGATGATGAGCTTTCTCTTCTCAAGAGAAGAAGAAGGAAGAAAGGAAGTTAACAAAAGCTTCACAAGGCTTTCAAAAACAAAGAACCTTTTGTTGGATTGCTTAGAGAGCCCTCTGGTAAATTTGATTATTATGTCAAGTTTACCCCTCCACCCAGAACAGATAAACCTTTTGTTGGATTGCTTAGAGAGCCCTCTGGTAAATTTGATTATTATGTCAAGTTTACCCCTCCACCCAGAACAGATAAACCTTTTGTTGGATTGCTTAGAGAGCCCTCTGGTAAATTTGATTATTATGTCAAGTTTACCCCTCCACCCAGAACAGATAAACCTTTTGTTGGATTGCTTAGAGAGCCCTCTGGTAAATTTGATTATTATGTCAAGTTTACCCCTCCACCCAGAACAGATAAACCTTTTGTTGGATTGCTTAGAGAGCCCTCTGGTAAATTTGATTATTATGTCAAGTTTACCCCTCCACCCAGAACAGATAAACCTTTTGTTGGATTGCTTAGAGAGCCCTCTGGTAAATTTGATTATTATGTCAAGTTTACCCCTCCACCCAGAACAGATAAACCTTTTGTTGGATTGCTTAGAGAGCCCTCTGGTAAATTTGATTATTATGTCAAGTTTACCCCTCCACCCAGAACAGATAAACCTTTTGTTGGATTGCTTAGAGAGCCCTCTGGTAAATTTGATTATTATGTCAAGTTTACCCCTCCACCCAGAACAGATAAACCTTTTGTTGGATTGCTTAGAGAGCCCTCTGGTAAATTTGATTATTATGTCAAGTTTACCCCTCCACCCAGAACAGATAAACCAATCATTCCGTCTGGATGGGAAAAAGATGACGACGATGATTACTGTCGAAAGTATAAGCAGTGGGATGAGGATCCAGAATCATCAAATGCAAGCATTGCGCCCGTGGCTATGTTTCATCTTCTAACAAATCTCACTCCTATGGAGAATTTTGAGAAAGACCAATCAGATCACATGTGGAAAGTTAAAAATCCAAATACCCGAAAGATTGATGGATCAGCTGATAAGATTTCCCTGACAGAAGCAGTACTGAACTGGCAATTAGAAAATGCGATAAGGCAAAATTCACTCCTCAAAAGGATTGATGAAAGTCAGCAAATGATTAAAAGGTCTCTCAACCAACAAACTGCTACATTAACTTCTCCCATTGAAGCCTGCAAACAAAAAATAGAGTTAGTTCATAATGAAATAATGACCCTTCTAGTTAAATGACTCCCCTTTGATGACCAAGAAAAAGAAACCAAATAGTTAAAAAGTTAGTTGACTGATATGGAATCCCAAGCCTTCTTTCCTTCCAGCACAAATTGGCCTTCCTCTTCATCAACACAACTCTCAACATATAGCCTAACCATCTCAGAAAAAATGTCAAACTATGGAACTGCCTCTTTGTTCACTCTCGAAGAATACAAAAGAAAGATAAGGCCACCTAAAGTTACACGAAGACAATCACAATTAACCAGACCATCGGAATCTATAGAAAATCATTCAGAAAGACCATCACAAATGATGATAAAAATCCCCATATCTACTTTCCTATAAAAATGCAAAATTCATGACACAACAGCATCACAATTTTCACCCATCCTCATAATCGATGAAACTAGCGCTAAGTCCTATGAATCTTCAAATGAAGATTACAATCCTTTATACATGGCTGACGAAACACAAAGGAGTCCAAAAGTTGAAGAATCATCCGGGGAGGCAGATGATGATTTGCCTGACATAGAAGAAGGCCAAATAGTTACCAATAATTACTAATCACAACATAGTAATTTATCTGTCAAGTTTACTCTTGATGATATACCACCTTCTCAATGGAGACTAAGGTTACAAGAAATGTTGGCATGGTGCACTGCAGAACTAACGAAACCTGATATGACTCATAATATGGTCATTAGAGGAGTTCTGGCCAAGCTCACGAGCTTCATGAAAGAATGGTTCATATCTCTTGGAATCTATAGACAACGACAATGGGCAAACATCCAAGATCTTGATAACTTCTTTGAAAATCTACACCTGGAGTTCTGTGGAAAACCAGATCATGCTAAAGAGAAGGCCCGTGAAGAATTCTTCCAATTATAGTGTTGTTCTTACAAGCCAAAAGATTTGGACAGACACTTTAAAGAAATCATGAAACGATGTTATATTCTTGGAGGAATTGATGACATTAATCTAAAAAAGGCATACCTTGAATCTCTTCCACAACTCCTTGGCCAAGAAACCTAGAGAATGATGGAGCTAAAAGGACAGGCCCTATCTCAGACATCTATTGGAGAGCTTCACAATTGGGTATTAAAAACTTTGAAGAAACTCTGTAACCAAAGAGAGTTCTTCAGAGATTTTAACGTGAACAGAAAACAATTTGGAAAAGCCTGTGATCGATCGAATTTGAAAATAAATTGCAGAAATGTAGAAAGAGGATGTGAATGCTCAAAGCCTAAAAAATTCAGAACCAGAAATTTCAAGAAAAGGCAGAGATTTTCCAAGTTTCCTTCCCCAAAAAGAGATTTTTCAGGAAAAATATTTCATCAAGGAAGGGAAACAGATGTTTTATTTGTGGAAAAAAAGGTCATTTTGCGAAAAGTTGTTCCAGTAAAAGAAAAGGCAAAATTCTTAACCAGATCCTTTTGGCAACTCAAGTTGATCCTAATGAAGAGGACTTGGAGTCATTGTTTTCAGAAGAAGAAGAACAATCACCAGAAACCATTTTCGCTCTTGAATACTATGATGATACTCATAATAATGACAGCAGTGATGAAAGCATGTAAGAATGTTTTGGAATGCAGGTTATAAATCTTTCCTTGGCAGTACCAACGATTGAACTCAAGCTCTTCCCCGGAAAGTATGAAAGACCTATTACAGTTGCAGCATTACTCGATTCAGGAGCAGCATCCTCAATTCTGAACCCAACCACACTCTCAAAAAACATGTGGAAACCTTACCAAAAAATCTTTCAAGCAGCCAATAATGAATACTTTGAAACAAAACTTATTAGTAAACCAATAACACTCCAATTCTTCCTTGGGCTAAATATTTCTCATAAACTACTTGGGTCATCATTACCAGGAAAAGATATTGTTATTGATTTGATGTTATCAAACAGTTATGGGAAAGACGGGTTAGACCTTTTTCAAATGGACTCAAATTCAAATCCTACTTTATCCTTAATATTGAACCAATCACATATTTTACCTTCATAATACCAACCATAACAGAAACCCTTATAAGAGATAGTTGTGCAGAATCTCATAAAGAATTCCTTACCAAATGCACAAAGCTTCTTTGGAAAAGCTCACACTTCTTTATAACATTGCCTTTCAAAAAGAATGAGGATGTCAAATCAACAAAAGCGAGTTACACGGGGATGAGTCTTGAACATTTGGAGCTTGCCACAAAAGAATTGGCTCAATTACAGTCAGAAAGACTCATAGAACCCACTACATCACAGTAGGCAGCATTCTATGTCAACAAAAGAAGTAAGCAAATTAGAGGAAAGTTAAGACTTGTCATTGACTATAAGCCGCTGAATCATTTTCTTGCAGATGATAAGTTTCCTCTCCTCGATAGAAAAACCATGTTTACAAACCTAGCAAAAGCAAAGATTTTTTCAAACTTTGATCTAAAGGCGGGTTTCTGGCAATTAGGGGTCAAAGGCACAAAACATCATTCTGTGTTCCTAATTAATATTTTTAAGTGGACGATTATGTCTTTTGGGCTGAAAACGACACCTTCATTATTTCAGAAGGCAATGGTTAAAATCTTTCAGCCATTACTAAAAACAACATTGATTTATTTTGATGATATATTATTGTTATCTGAAAATAAGAATATCCATGAGTTGCTATTCCAGAGGTTCACAGAAATTTTCACAGAATATAGGATCATGCTATCATGGAAAAAGATGATCATTGTAGTATCTGAAATTGATTTTCTCGGGATGCATATAAAAAATGGCAGTTATTCACTCCAGCCACACATTGCTAAAGAGCTCCTCAAATCTCTTGATGAGAATTTAACAAAACAACAGGTCCAACAATTTCTTGGTGTAGTAAACTAGATGACAGACTTTTTCAAACAGTTGGCTCCTGTTCTACGACCTTTACAGGAGATGCTCAAGAAAAATCCTCCACAATGGTCACCTAGACAAACTCAAGCCATCAAAAGAATCAAACAAGAAGTCCATAACCTTCCAGCACTAAGAATTCCCACTGATGGAGAATTCTACAAACAGATACAAGTGATTTATACTGGGAAACAGTGCTTTTAGAAGAAAAAGATGTCGAAAGAAGAATTTGTGACTACAAGAATGGTATGTTCAAAGAATCTGAAAAGCATTACCATTCAACATTCAAGGAGATACTTGGAGTAAAACGGGGAATAGAAAATTTTCAATTCCATCTTTTTGGTCACAAATTTCCGGTAGAAATGGACGTGAAGGCATTTCCTCAAATGCTCAATTTCAAAAAGAACCAGATTCCAAATTCACAACTTTTAAGATGGGCATAATGGTTTTCCAATTTTGACTTTGAAGTCAAACACATCAAAGGCAAACACAATCTTTTACCTGATTTACTCTCCAGAACAAAAACTCCTATTCAATCACAAATCCCTACCATCTGCATGATGAATCCATCCTCACAAAATCCTCCTATTCAAAACTTCCCTCCCGAACTTCAAACTCTCATTAGAAATCAAACCATCCACTCAAGATCGAAGGAACTCATGCTGAAATATCAATCCATTGTTATTAGACAAAAAGGGATCCACCTTCTTGGTGGACTTGACTTTCATCCATAATATCCATTTTCGAAAGAACTTTTGTGTTTTTTTATAGTATCTTCATAAGACATACCAAGTTGTAATTTGTTTTAATGCCGATATCATGGTTTTATTGCTTTTAGAAAAAAACTTCAAAACTTTTGAAGGATTACCCAGAATTCATTCCTCATTCAAATAATGAAGTTATAAGATTTTTTGAATGATTTTTTCCTCTCTCACAATTGAGAGAAAAGTTTCGAAATTTTTATTTAAAATTCAAAGATCTTAGGACTTCATCTGTTAATGTTCATGTGATCCTAGTATTCCAAAGACATGGTTATTTTACTGAATCAGGATACTATCAACATCTCTCCCATGTTCGAGAATATGCGATCCAGCCATTTAATCTCCACAAAGAATGGGAAAGATACCCTCAAGAGTTCAGAACATTCCAAAGAAAAATGGCAGAAATAAATCAAATAATTCCTCCAGAGATTTGGCCAAAAATTGAAGATGATGCTCCATGGGAAATTCTTCCAATCGACTACACTTAGAGAATCCAACAGGACGTTCAGGCTCATATGGAAAGCTTATGCCAGATTCACAATTGGTATCCAATTATTTCCCCCGAGGATTATCATTTTGATAATTGTTGGAACCAATTATATCTGGTACGACCAACACAATGTTTGGGACAGACAGCTAAGTACTCAGAAGATACTCCGAAGGGAACCAACTCAGATAAAGACTTTGAAAAATACTAAATGAAAATGTTCTTTATACGAATCTTCACACGGGGCGAGAAAATCCACATCTTACAAGGAAAAGAGGAAAAGAAAAGCTAGCAAGTGCCAGCAAGACATCCAGAATCGATGTTATAAGAAGGAATTAGCTCAAGCCAGCAAGCACCAGCAAGCCAGCCAGAACTAACAACGTCCCAACTTCAAGATTTCCAAGATCCATGGTCTCAATCTTTTGATCCTCTTGACCCTGACAATCTTGAGAAACTTGAACGACAGCTTGAAGAAGAAAATGAAATGGAGAGAAAAGAAAATATGCCGTGGTGGAAAATACTTGGATTACCATCAGACTCTGAAGACTCGGACGAACAAGCCATAGCAGCAAATCTTGGCACTTCATAATTTGAAAAAGATCATCTCAGATCTAAGTATTTTATCATTTTGTATGACTCATCTGTCGTTTTGCAAAATAATTGGTAAAGCACTGTTTGTTTTATTAAAGTAGGGTCTACTTCAGTTAAAAGTTGTGTGTCCACTTGTATAATTATTGTACTCGTATCCTGCATGTGTTAAATGTCGTGGACATGTATTAAATGTTGTGTACTCAAGTCGTGTGTCATGTTTGTCCGGTTGTTAAAATTATTGTACTATTGAAGGATACTCTCCTCCTTTGTTGTGGATCATCGAAACATTTCAGAAAATAAATCCTTGAGTTCTTTTAAATCATGAGTTTCTAATTTCTCTCTGTTTCTCACTGGAATCCGGAGTACTAATATTAGTTTTATAGTCATGTTAAACCAGCAATTTGTGCAGTAACAAAAGTATGCTCTGCTATTTCCTCTCTTGAGGATCCTTAGCATCAGAAATTATGCTGCAGACTAAACGATCCACCAGAGAGATTTGCAATCCTAAAAGTCAGACCCTGTATTTGTATGCCTCAGATTTGGCTATTTGTTGTGGGCCAGAATAGCTATGATTTGCATCTCTCTCTAGTATATGTTTAGTTCCCAAAATCGTAATTTGTGACTTAGCAAGTTTTGATAATGACCTTGGTCGATTAAGGCATGCAGTGGGATGCCATTATAAAGATATGATGGTCAACGTCTGTAATACCCCGAGCTTCACGTTATACATTGACCAATATGATTCATACATTTCATGCTAATTACATAGTCATTTGCATCAATTTTCTAATTGCTTTCTCTTAAAACGATGTATTCAATTATTGAGACTTTGAAATCCTTACATGATGATAATCTTTTACTCCTTGACCTAGATGGTGAATTTTACATTGAGCTATGATAGAAAATTAGGTTAACTAAATGTTGGAAATTGGTTTGGTAAGTAATGGAAAATCGAGAAGGTCAGAAATTAGTATCGATAAAAGTTCAAGCTTTCCATTCGGTTGATTGAGGTCATCTTAAACCTAGATAGGTAATTGACATATTCGAGACATGAGGCATGAAGTGCCATGATCACAATGCAATAATATATGTCTCATATGACGTTATAAACATTAAGGTGCGAATTGTTGATATCGGTTGACAATTGGGTGTCAATCGAGTAAGAAATTAAATGAACGGTTGAGGAATTAGCCCTATAATATATTTTGGGATCTTAGGACAAGTGAAGTAGATTGTAAACACCTGCAAAGATAGATATAAAATCAGATTTTTACTGCAAGTAACCACCTCACGCTTGGACACCTCATGCTTGGGATATTTGTCATTTTAACACTCAATTTCTTTAACCTTAAGGCATGATCTCATGTAGGATGGATATAGATATCTTATAAGGCATAAAGAAATCCAAATACAATGGTAGAAAGGTCAAATATTGCATCAAGAAGCCACCTCCTGCTTATTACTCACTAAAGTAGCTTGATGTGGCTGCATCCCATAATATCCTTAATCCTTAAGCAATATGCACGACCTCAACCACTTAAAGACCTCTCATTTAACTCCTAGATAATTTATTAACTCCCTTAGCTCGTCTCTAAGTGATTCAAAGTTAAAAAGAGGGTGAAAGAGTCAAAGAGAAATAGAAACAAGAAACTGAAATTTCTGGACAGCTTTGTTACTTCACGGTTTTGAGGTTTGTATCCATTATTTTTTAAGGGGTTTATAATTTCTTGAAAATATAAACTTGCTTGTGATTATGTTGGATTGTTGTTAATGATTTTATGATGCTAAAATACGGTAATTAATTACAAGAATTTGAAAGAAAGTAATCTGGACAGAGATGAAGACGTGCTAGATTTGAATAGTTTAAACGTTTATTTTGGATAATACTTAAGATATAAATTGTATCTATGTAAATCAATGTTGTTATATGAGATTTATAAGAATATAAATGGTCTTCTAATAGCCTGGAATCTGATTGGTGACATGCTTGTAAAATGGAAACCGAAAACAATCACAAGAAAAGAAAACTGCCTGATTTGGTGTGGTGAAAAAGGGACGGTTTATAAGGATGAAAAAATGTCATTTGTCACAACTTTAGATCATTATTACCTTAAAATACATGTTTTAGAAGTGTGGTAAAAATTTGAGAGTCGTTAGATATGGTTAAAGGGGTGTAAAAGGATTGGAAAAATAACTGGACAGTAATAGAAAATCTAAAAACAGATTCTGTCCATTTGGGTATTTAATGTGATTTCAACATTTATATGTCCATTTATGATCTCTTGGGTCTATAAAATAGATTCCAAGGAGTACTAGGTTAATGACAACAATTAAATGACGTTGACGTTCATAATTAGACTCGAGAAATAGCGAGACTTATGGGACTAGTTTGTAATGCCATCGGTAACTTGAAATAATGATTTCGTCTAAATTGTTTTGGCGTGAATGGATGCATTTTGGGATTGTGTGTGTTAAGGTTATTAAATGGAGGATTATCTTTAATAATAGATGGTAATACAGGTGATTTTTTTGACTTTGAGCGAAAAAGGAAATTGATATACACTCCGTAAGAACTTGCACACACAAAGGCAAAAGGTAAGTAAAAATCCATTTCCAACTACGAAGCAAGAATCTAGTATTTGTGATATGATAATATTAGAATATTTACATAACTTTGATAAGAGGCTTATAGCACATCATATAATGGTTATGATCGTTGAGTTTGAGGTTGTGGAATCTATTGACATTGATTTTCATTAAATACATCATTCATGACCATTTTCATATGCATGCATGACATGTGACATGGTTGAAAATCCTACATGCAAACATGATTTCAAAGTGAGTTTTCTTTATAAATATTTTATTGACCACTACTAGGGCGTCGAGGAATGTGAGGCATGCTTACATGATATGTTTGGCATAGTGGGTGATACTTCCTGAGTGATTGCAAAGGTAGATAGGGGATGGGTCTTTGATGATTATGGGAGGGTAGACCACTCGACTGTGTCCTTATGATATTATGATTATTGGCGCTGTCGGGTGGGAGACTTCTTGGGTGATCATAGGGGTAGTTAGGTGATGGGCTTCAGTGGTCATGAGAAAATGGTCCACTCGTCGATGTCGATTTCATATTGGCCATTTGATTATTGATATTGATATTATGCAGAGCTCTATCCGGTGGATAGTAGGTGGGTCAAGGGCCCAATGAAATGATTTTGAGTCGACTTTGATACATATTGAAATATGATGCTTCTTTATCGTGCTGTCTAAAGTAAATGACATAATTGTATATATTGTTATTATTCATATTCTTGACATTCATGATTTTTGCTTATTAAGTATTGGCTTATGTAGTTCTTGCATTGTAGGTTAGCCTGGAACTACATAGAGAGCACGACCAGCTGTGGAGCTCTTACGAGATTTCAGAGTTCTATATACATGGATGACAACCTGTAGGGTTATGTTGTGGGATGCTATTTTGAGCTTATGGCCTATTGTGTTGTATGTTGGGGATCATGTGTTGTATATCTTTTGACATGACATGCAGACTTGTTTATAATCTCAGAATATATATGTTTGATTATGGCGACATGATTTTGGTTTAGAGACATAGCTTATGTCATTTTATCAGGTGAAAAAAAGTGAGAAATTCTATGTCTAGGTCGAGTCATCAATTTTATTCCCACAGGTTAATGGATAGTTATGTATATGAATGGGAGTGTAACAGCGTCAGCATTATTTGAAATGTTGATTTTTGAATGATTAAGTGATAGGGAAACATTGTTTTCCATTTGTGGCACGTGATGAGCGCTTCACACACAACATTAATGAAATATAATGACGGATCATTGTGCCATCAAAAAATGATTGATGTAAACCTTGTTTCAAAAACCGCACCGTCAGAAGTTGTAAGCATGACGCCCAGGGGTGGACATAGAAATTTTTAGTTAGAGGGGTACAATCAAACTTTGTACAAATCCAATGCTTTGTTTTTTATTTTTAAATGATTTATATTGGACCTGAGAAAATGTAGATTTACATTTAAAAAACATTTTTTTACTACGAACGGTCAGTTTATTAATATTTTGCTCACCACAAAAAATGCATATTTATGTTTACCAAATTTATAGTGTTCATAAAACAAACAATAAATTTAAGTGATTGAAAGGAAAACATATAACCAATATTCAATCAAATGAATACAATTCTTTAAATATAAGTTAAATTGTATATAATCAGTTCAGACACATTCTATATATACAAATAGGATAGAAAAAAATGCAAATTCAGGTTGTAATTAATTGAAAGTTTGACTGAAAGGTGAAAATTTGTAATAAAAAAATTATAGAAAAATTTGAAAAAAAAATAAAAAATTAGAAAGGTCAAAAATTTGATAAAAGGTGTGAGGGAGTGTGTAAGATAGTAAGAGAAAAGAGAAAAAATTTGTCCCTGTTTGATAGAGGTTAAAATCAGATTTTTAATATATTTTGATAAAAGTTAGAAAGTTAAGGGTTCCATGAAATATGTTATTAAAATTAATTGTTGATTTCGATTTAGATTTCAATCGATATAAAACAAGAAAAAAATTCAAAAGTTGGGGGGTCACGTGACCCCCTTGGGTCCGCCCATGATGCTCTTCATAACGTGACACGTTGCATGAAATGTCATGAAGTGTGCCCACTAGGAAGATGACACGTGTTATAATACTAACCAGTGATTTGTCATCCCTTGTAAGTATAGGGTCGAATGTTATTTATGTGTATCAATTGATTTAGTTCCCACAATTGGAGTTTTTGACTTAGCAAGTGCTGGTATTGACCTCAATGAATTGAGGCCATGTAATGTAATGCAATTTTGGGGGATATGATGGTCAATCAACTTAATCAAGGTTCAATTGAGTCATTGAAGAATCTTGTGAAGGTAGAAGTCCCAACCATATCAACAATAATGACACTTCAGCCATACTAGTTATCAATTCTATAAATACCCTATTTTTATTTATTCGAACGTCTCCATTAAGAATTTAAACATTATTTCTCTTGGTGACAACATTTTCCCTCTTTACATCGTTTCTTTCTCCAAAAAAGTGGTCACCAAAAACAACCACAATAACCGCAACATTTGATTATAAAATCACAACCTTATCAACACTAATCATCTTAATTTTGACAACCATAGTCATGAGAAATTGCTTAAAGTGATCTAGCCATTTACCATCTCTAGTCAATTCAAACAAGGGGGGAGGCTGTCACTTTTCAGAATTAGTCGGACGAAACTCGGATACCTGAGTCGCCAAACCAACCAAAAAAAAAAAGATTATTTTTCAAGTTGATATGACCACGAGCAACTCCAACGAACTTGCCAGCTTGACTTCATTTTCCATGTTGGCTGGAGTTGATCTTCTAGATAGTGTGGTAACGTAAAATTGGGTTGGAATCTTTATCTCAAGTTGCTAATTAAGGATATTCTTCATACTGACGTATCTTCATACTTGAAAATCTCTTACGACGAGTGCCCTCTTCACTAATACCTAGGTTGATTTTTTTGGTGTTAATAATCATAGGTCGAATTGACTTTATCCTACGAGAAATATTAATTAGCTTTTTTTGTTGGGAACAAGCAAGTTTCCAAAATTGCTCTAATACCACTTGTTGAATACGGAGGCGTTGCAAGAAGTGAGATTTAATTACACAATATGAAATATGAAATTTAGACAAAATCACAATGATAGAAACAAGATCAAAGTAAAGCAGTTGACAAGAAATTAGAGGGGAATCAAAGTTTTATTCAAAACAATATGGGGAGAATACAAGGAACTGAGCAATAATGCTTGACCTAAACTGAATGAATAGCCACATATTTACCAAACCCTAAAATATCATAAAGATGGAAATAATATAAAAAATAATGTGGAATAAAGGAAATAATATTTTTCAATAAAATCACATGAAAATAAGGAAACAACATTTTTCTAATAAAACCACGTAAAAAATAAGGAAACAATATTTTCCCAAAAATCCATCCTAATTTGGAACACAAAATCTAACAATATCCATCTTAACCCAAATCCTAGTGCAACGAACAAAGTTCCAAAATTTCTCTACCTAGAAAAATATGTCCGACTGCATCGAAATAACTGAACTTTTCAAACAATTGACCAAAATTCTGTACTTCACGAAAAAATCTTCCGCTGCCCAGTATCCACAAGCGATACCCGAACCCTAATTTCGGGTTCCCAAAATTTTAACGAGGAATTCAAAGTTGTCCAAATAGCATCGAAGCACACCCTATAGCAGAAACCACACAAAATACCTGATCAGAAGGCCCTTTGTTAGAACTAACACCTTCAAATACATCGAAAGCATTCCCGACATCTCCAACACCGCACCTACACTTAATGGATCCAACCCTAGTATTTGAACACAGTGTATCCGCTGAAATTAGTGACAAAGCAGAATCACCAACACTTCCCTAGGCAGTAATCTAAACCGACCCAGAGCCCGACACAAGAGGTATTGTACTAAACTGAATGTCCACCATGGTACGAAATTTGTCCAAATGTCTCTTAACTGATTCTGCGTGTCTGCAAGATGTACAACTAAGACATTTTTCGTCTCTCCAGTACAACTCAGACACTCCTTCGAACCTTCAAGATTCTCCATCCATTTAAGAACTTATACCCCTTTGAATCTAGAGTACTCAGCGAGATGAGATTCTTCTTCAAGTCTAGAACATGTCGAACCCAGCTAAGTATTTTGACTGTCTCATCCTGCAACCTCAATCTGACCCGACTGATTCTAAGAACCCGACAAGATTGGTTGTTTTCAATGACACATTTACCTCGCTTAACTGTCTCATATGCCTCAAACAAGTCCCGATAAGGACACATATGGAACGTACATGCTGAATCTAGAATCCACTCCTCGGGACACTTAGACTCAATGTTAGCAACGGTCAATAGCACATCTCCGTCATCCGAAAAATCCTCAACGACATTGGTTTAGCCCAAAGTACATGATTGCCTCCCACGATTTGCAGCCAAATTACCTTCAGCTTGCAACTTATGGCAATCTTTCTTAATGTGTCCTTTCCTCCTGTAGCAAAAATAATACAAATTACTATAGTTAACCCTTGATCTACCCGTTCGTCGATCACCATGAGATACTAGAGCTTTCCGTCGATCACCATAAGATACCAGAGCTTTCTTATCCTTAGATGTAGCTCCAACCAGATGCTTCATCTTCTCCTTTGAGAATAAAGTATCGTACACATCATCGATGGTGAGTGCGTTACGACTATATAGAATCATGTCTCAAAATGACGAATAAGAAGTAGGCAGCGAGTATAACAAGATCAAAGCTAGATCTTCCTCATCATACTTGATCTCCAATGCTTCCAACTCCACGATGATTTCCTTGAATACAGCCAGGTGATCTTCTAGCGATCCTTCCTCTGCCATGTGATTGGAATATAGCCTCTACTTTAGATGTAATTTGCTCGTGAAGACTTTTGGTCATGCACAGCAGCTCTAGTTTCAACCACAAAGCAATCATCGTTTTTCCTTTAATACATCTTGTAGAATGTTATTAGAAAGGTGAAGATGAATCTACGATAAAGCATTCCTATCTTTCTGTTATTTCTTCTCCTTTGTTTAATTTGCTGGTATCTTATCAAAACCTAGCACAGTATCGTCTAATCTATCTACGTCAACACAACCCTCATATTTACTCGCTACAACGAAAATCTTATATTGCAATCCAACAGTGGAATATCATATTTTGATGTAGCCATCTTTGAAAAAAAACACAATCAAATCACGAAGAACATGCAGCCTAGCTCTGATACCACTTGTTGAGAACAAGCAAGTCACCAGAATTGCTCTAGTACCGCTTGCTGAACTCGGAGGCATTGCAAGAAATGAGATTTAATGACACAATATAAAATATGTAATATAGACAAGATCATGACAATAGAAACAAGATTAAAGTAAAGTAGTTGACGAGAAATTAGAGGGGAATCAATGTTTTATTCAAAACAATATGGAGAGAATACAAGGAACGGAGCAATAATGCTTGACCTAAACTGAATGAAGAGCCACATATTTATAGGAACATACAAAACCCTGAAATACCATAAAGATGGAAATAATACAAAAAGTAATGTGTAATAAAGGAAATAATATTTTTCAATAAAATCACGTGAAAATAAGGAAACAATATTTTTCAAAAATCACGTGAAAATAACGAAATAATATTTTTCAAAAAATTCACCTTAATTTGGGGCACGAAATCTATTAGTTTCAATACTCATTCAACAAACCTTATAGAAGAGATTCGATCTTGATTTCTTATAATTTCATGGGACATTTCTATAATTTATTTTAAAAGAAGTAAAAATCACATATGTAGACCAAAGAGTCAATTGTGTTGCGTTTGGTTTCTAGTTTTCAAGTCGTTTTCTTTTTTTAGTTTTCGAAAATGCTAAAAACGTGTTTGGTCTGTCGTTTCTGAGTTTGCATTTCTGAAAACAATGAAAAATTTATAATTGAAAACTCAAAAAGAAAATTTTTCTTTTTTAAGTGTTTTCAGTTAAAAAACTCAAAATGTGAAAAAACACTCAAAACACGCCATCTTTTTTAACCCAAGGGATGTTCAACAGTATATTTAAAATAAAATGTTGTAATCTGATACAATTTAGTGAAGCAAACTAATTTTAAAACCTACAAACATTTTTCAATATCCATTATTATTATTATTATTTTGTTGATCAAAATTTGAAAGAACTATTATTTCATTTTTTACTGTAAGTGACAGTATAATACATCCAGAATGATGAAGGATGAACTAGCTATTTTCTTTACAATGATTCCTATTTTTGATCTATAAATTTATTATTTTATTTTTGTAGCAAGAAAAAATAGTAAATTTACCAAGTTTAAAATATATATTATCTGGTAATATATTTGATAAGTGCGTTTTTATTCACTTATTTAATTCACGAACATGACTAAATTACTAGCAAAGTGTTTGAATTGTGGCTTGATTTCATTTGATTTATATGTCGTAGGCTATATTGATGGATATGTTGGAATCCACGAGAAAAAATTCGAAAAAGGGCCAAAACGAAGCAAAGTGAAAGTCCAGGGACCAAAGCGCAAATATCTAGAAGATGAACTAAAAGGCTAATCAAGAATGCAAACAAGCTAAGTATCAACTCAGAGATAATGCGAGATGATCAGTAGGGCTGCATAAAAAAATCGCGAAATCGCAAACCGAATCGAAATCGTTGGTTTGAAACCGTTGGTTTGGGTCCACGTGGACCCACGATTTTATTTTCCTCAAACCGAACCAAACCGCTTTAAAATGGTTTGGTTTAGGTTTCCATTTTCAAAAACCGCAAAAAACCAAACCGAACCAAACTTTTTTAAATCAAAAAAAATATTTTACTCAATTTTAAAATTTCAATTATAAATTTTATTAAATTATAGTTTTTAGAATTTAAAGTATAGTTTCTTAGAATGTAAAAATTTAATTAACCCAATTCATGTTCATTAAACAAGCCAGCCACATAGTTGGGCCTTATTTAAAAAAATAAATTGTTGGGCCCAAATTATGCAACATGAAATTGGGACCAACCACCAACACATTACGAAATCGTTGGACTTTATCTCAAATTCCAAGCTCCCTCCCATTCACTACTGCTCGTGAAATTGGGAAAGAATATTGCCCGGCTTGTGAAACCCTATCCATTTCCAAGCTCCCTCCCATTCACTGTCGCTCACAATCAGCCACCAAAATCGTTGGGCTTTCTCCCACCACTACAAAACTCTAGCTTTCGACTCCCTGCCATCTCTATTATTATCAAATGGATATTTTTCTCCTCTTTTCTTTCATAGTTTTTGAAATTGTTATGATGGGATTTTTGAGTTACAGGCCTATATATGGTTTGAGGAGAGTTATTTTGTAGCATATTGGCTTCATCAATTTTTGGAAAAGATTTCCCTATTTTGTCTATTCTTTAATATAAATACTTGGCAAATTTTACTTAGAACCAGCGTATTGGAACCTTCTCAAGCTTGGGCATTTTCTAGTTAGAGACCAACTTAGACTAATGTAGGATATGCAATCTGGGAAGAATGATTTGGTTGATTATTTATCTGATCGTTGTGAAGATTTGATCGATCCCAAATTTGAAGTATTAGTACGATGGAAATTGAACGCACACAAGTACAAAATTCTCTCTAAAATTGCCAAAGATGTATTAGCAATTCAAATATCTAGGGTTGCTTCAGAGTTGGCATTTTCCACTAGTGGTCGGATTCTTAACTCCTTTAGGAGTTCATTGAATGCAAAGATGGTTGAGGCCTTAATATACACGAAGAATTGGTTGCATAGCAGCAATGAACCTATAGTGCTTCGTCAATATTTGGATGAGGTAGAAGCGTTGGATGGTTAGGAGAAAGCTGTAGAAGGTGACATTTATATTCTATTATCAATTTTGAAATTTTTATGCATATTGTTCTCTAGTTCCTTGTTATTATCATTAATAAGGACTAATAAATAATTTGATATTTACATATCATACAGAGGCCAAGTCATGTGCTACAAGGAACATTGATCCAATTTTTATAAAATGAGAGGTTAGTACTCTTGTACTTATTTTGATATTGTTGCTTACAAAAGTTTGAGTTGAGTGCCTGTTGCTAGATGCTACTTGATACTATGTTTTTGTCTTTTTGTTTATATATCGAATTTTAGAAAGATATGAATGTAATTTAACATTTAATATTTCTCGTTTAAATGTATATGTTAAATTGTTTTAAATATATTACTATGAGGTCGATAGATAAATCGTGGATTTAAATCGAATTGAACTGCAAATAATAGTTTGGTTTGGTTTGGTTTGAAAAATAAAATGGTTTGATTTGGTTTAAAAAAATTCCAAACCACATGAAATGATTTGAGTTGAAAATATGGCGTAAACCGCCCAAACCAAACCGTGTTCACCCCTATGATCAGAGGAAGAAAGACAAAAAAAATGACCAGAACAGAGAAAACGAAAGTCTAGGGACTAAAATGCAAATACCCAAAAGATGAACTGAGGGAGTAATCGATGATTTGATTGAGCCAAGTACCAATTGGAAACTAATATTGGTTGATGGAATGAGAAGAATGAAGAAATGAGATCAAAATGGAAGAAAATAAAGTTTGAGGACCAAAATGGATATTTTTGGAAGAACTACTACTATGCGACCGCATAGTAGTACTTCCATGCGGTCCCATGGAAGGTGACCAAAACTTCATCAAGCCAAAATTTTCTTCTATGCGGTCGCATAGAAAAATTCAGGGACCGATGCTGCAGTTTCCTATTTTCGTTGAAACTCTTTTGGAATTCAACTGGGACGCGATATAAAAACCTAGACTCATCAAATTTCGGGGGAGAACGCACTGGGAGGCAAGAAAACACATCTAGGAGAATATTTTGATTCGAAAGTATCGAAGGATTTCACAAAGATCATTGAGATTGCACGCGAATTCATAACCAGGTACTGGTTTATTTTCAAGAAAATATGTATTTTGTTATTTTCCCCATGTTAGGCTAAATATTTTTGTACTAGAAGATCAATGAACCATGTGATGTGATCTTTGGATTTCTAGTTTTGCAATTCGACATTAAAACACGTATTTGATTATTTGAATGATTTATATACATTAATTGACTTCCATAATTAAGTGCACGTAATTATGTGATGTATGGTGATTTATTTCTTGCATTCGATAGAAGGGAAATAAATTCGATAAGGTATAAATCATCGTAGGGTCCGATAGGGGATAGAGATATACCCCTATGCGTGTGTAAATCTTTAAGTGCTCATAAAACTACATGCTTTCTTATATATATGCATCCGTCATAGAGATATAGACTGATGGTATATGAGAATAGGTTCAATACTGCTTGAGAGAGAGTGTTGGATAGATTTAGGAGCATTATTATTCAATAATTCAATTGTGTTGTCATATTGTGAAACTTTGATTTAAGGTGATCACTGCATGAAAATTCATGATCCTAGTACGTTTAATTTTCATTGAATACAGTCAATTTATGTTCCAACCATCACGTTGCTTTCTAATTCATATAAAGAACATCGTTTTGCATATTTAATTCATTCAAGTACCACGTTTGTAAAACTAGGGTTTTCTATAATTAGGGTTTTTATCTAAATTAGGGTTTTCTTAGGTAGAAAAATTCACTTTGGATAAATAGGTTTCAGTTAAGGCTACGTTAGATAAAATTGAACTACTCAATCTCTGTGGAACAATATTCGAAATTCTAAATTTTACTTTATTACTTGTTACGAACCGTACACTTGCGGTATTTTAAATCAAAAGAATAATTTCGTGAACAATATTAGCATAAAATTATTAAATTTTACTAAATAATCAAATTAATTGAATAAATATCATAAAACAATTTCTAAAAATTTTAAACCAAACATATTTTCTAGTTTTTTGTTTTGAGAAATCGTTTTTCAAAATGACGAACCAAATATGTTTTACGTAATTCAAAAATAGTCTTTTAAAATAGAAAACTAAAAATAAATTGAAAATTGAAAACAGAAAACAAAGATGCAAACCAAAAGCATCCTTACTTCTCCGTGCCTTTTTTGAGGAGAAAATGATCCCTAGCTTACGCTTAGAATTCATCAAACGTTAAAAATACTGCAGCTCTTCTGGTACACACTCCGACGCAGCTACGCAGTGAAAGATGGAGTTTCTCCCCTAATAATTGATTTTGAGTTCTCTTGGGGATAAAGAAATTTAAGCTGTAAGTCTTTCAATTTTTTCTCCAATTATTCAATTCACTTGTTTTTGTCTACATTTTTGTAATGTCGTCAATTTTCCTGAAAAAACTGAACATCTCATTTCATAATCTTGAGTTAGATTTGGGTGATTTTTTAATTTTTTTTTTAAATTTTAACTGCAAAAACTTTTAAAATAAATAAATATTGTCCCCCTTCAAATGTACCATTTAATATTTCATATGAATTTAATTTGAGTGCCTAAAGAGGATAATGTTGGATAAATCTTAGTTTAAACTAGAGTATTTTTAGGCTTTATTTTTGTATCTTAGACTGTTACGGGGGTAAATTCGTTAATTCCACCGTATATTTTTGGCTGCTCTAAAGTGTGATCACTTCCAGGGGCGGAGCTACATAGAGGCGAGTGTAGGCATCCGCCTCACCTCATCTGGGATTTCTTACAACAATTGAAGGCAGTGCCTGCATTGGGATTTCTGGAGGATTGGATTTGCTGGAAACTTGAAGGTTGGATGCAGGCCCCAACTCGCCATTGTTGTACTCTTCAAAAGCTTGAACGCAGGCAGAATGGAAGGGGAGGGAAGGGAAGATAAGTTTTTACTTGGGCCAATTTTTAATGTTTTCTAAATTTCAACTTCTAAACCTTTTACGTTGGGCTTTTTATTTATTTTTAACTGAGGCCCATATCCACATCCATAGGCTTTTTGTATTGTGAAATGATTAAGCAGACAAACCAAATTCAGTTATAGTCACTGTGAAATATGGAGATTTAATTCACTAGACATTGTGAAAATATTTATCATTATACTTTAATATTGTTTCTCAATATTTGCTCAATTTAAAAGTTTACTGTTATTGTAGCTTCAATGTTAATATGTTTATAATTTTAAAAGTTTACTGTTATTGTACCTTCAATGTTAATATGTTTATAATTTTAAAAGTTTAAATGTTTACCATTATACTTTAATATTGCATATTGTAAATTTTTGGAGGTTTAGTATTTTATTACTTACAGATGATTCTTGCCGAAATTATGGTCCTGCATCATGAATTTCTAAAAATTGATGACTCCTCCGACTGCTTTGAATTGCACTGCCATCGGCGAAAGTGGGAACCACAGTGAGAAGAAGCAACAACAACCACGGGCATAGGGACTAAAAATCAGACTAAAAAAATCACTATAGTCGATATCTAAAATTGTGCCCGCACTGGATAAAAATTCTGGCTCCGCCCCTGATCACTTCTGTATTTGGAGAAAAGAAAGATGAATAAATTAAAATGTTAAAGGGCAAACTACATTATAAAGATGCATTTGAATTGAAGATTTTTTTTTTTACTTCTAATTTTGTGCTTTCAGAGATCCTGTTTTATTTGTAGAACATGTTTCTAAAAATTCTCTCTTGGTCATGACAACCCTTGGATGCAAGTAGTTAAGAATTTAAGCACCCAGCTGCCTGTTCACAGCATATTTTTGGGTCATAACCCACTGATCACAGTTGGGCATTTTTCAGCCCAAATGGAAGGTTCCAAATGTCGCCTCTCATGCTTTTGCTCTACACTAATTCCTTTTTGCTTTGCTCGGCCATTTTTTTTTTTTTTTTTTTGGGGGGGGGGGGGAGGGGGGGAGTTAGTCCGATTCCTTGAATACGAGAGAGAAATATATTTAATATAGAGAAAAACAATGTAAAATTAATTAAGATGGTAAAAGTTAATAATTAAATAGATTCCTAAATCCTTCAAATTCCCAAGTATCATTGGAAAAACATTACCTAATCCAACAATTGTACTCTTTGTAGAAACCACAAAGAGAACAAGAAAAACTATGTTGCTAGGCTCAATTTTTTTCCTCTAGAAACGCTTAGTGAAGTGCCCAAAAAGAGAGAAGGAAGACATGAATTCATAATGAATGTATGCTAAAAGCTTGACCTAAAATTGCTTCAATGTTTCGGACGCCCAAGTTAATTATTTCACCAAATTCCTTGCCATTTTAGACTCTGAAGATCTTTTGGCATCCCCTGCAAAAAAAAAAAATGGAAGTTTGATCACATTAGTCCCTTGATTTAGGTGAGATTCACTCCGCCTATTTTGAAAGTTGTAGCAAGTTGCTTCCTATATAGAAGAGGTCCATTCCGCTCGTGTTGAAAGTACTCTATTTCTTATTAAGGTGAGATTCATTCCGTCGTCAAGTAGTCTAAGGTGGAACGTCGCTTGGCTCTGAGCATGCAAGGGCTAAGCTCTTTCAGCCAATTTTGTAGCTACATCCTCCATATATTCAACGCAAGGTCCCTCAACTTTAGTTTAGTACATTTTGGCCCTCAAATTTCTTTTAATTTGGTCCTCAATAAATTACATCCAAGGTCCTTCAACTTTCAAATCTTTACATCTTGGTCCGCAACTGCATGTTTTGTGCAGCTTTAATCCATTTTCTCTTCTTTTGCTTTATTCTTCTTCAATTTAGTCTTTCACCTACAAAAGCCATAATTATAAAATCAAACACACCTACAAAAGCCATAATTATAAAATCAAACAGTCATGGAATAAGAATCAACATTGTTAGACAAATATGCCTCCAAATTGTATAATCAATTCGCAAATATGCCTCCAAACAGTACTACCAAAAATAATTAGGCTTATCCAATGCTTTTTCACTATGTGTGGGCATATCCATTTTCAATCATCCCGTAGACTCGAAAAAAGTTGTAAAGAAGGAAAAATTTTCAAATTGGTTTCAACCTGACATGAGTTGTCATTTCTTTCCTTTTCCACTCTTGAGATTCACATCTCTCAACTAAATACTTTCTTTCACTGGGTGTAAAGCTAGAGGTTGTTTTCAAGCTATTCTTTTCTTTTCTCGCTCTAGTTTGGTTGGACCTAATTTACAATGTCAATAATCTATCCATGTGGTGATTCTTCACTAGATGAGTGATTTGACATTTAAGTATATGCTAAATAATTCAAACCACTGGTTATGTAAGCCTAAAATTCGATTGTAGATACATAATTTTCTTGCAAAATAATATTAAGTTTTCTTTTTGACCCTTATAGCGAGCTTTAAGTCAATAACTTCTCTTTTTTTAGACGAAAAGGCACCAGCTTTCAAGATATCCCTACATACTTACTACTCGAGTCAAAAAGCCTACACACACACACACACATACTTGGGCTTCGATCCCTAACACATGGAAATTACCTACTTGTTAGCAAAAGACACTGCACACAAATATGATCACATGCATAGAATAAATGCATTTATCGATGATATCCTTCACTAGCTCGACCATCCCAAACTTATCTTCCAATATGGTTAATTGAAAGAGAAGAATGTAGGATTGATAGAAATTTATACCCCTTACAACCTAGTTCTACAAATTCAAAAAAATCTCTCCAATAATCAGTAATTTCTAAATCTAGACAATAATTGATTGTGACTATTGTGCTCAAAATAACTTAAAATCTCACATGGACCAACAATTTTTTTAACATATTTGGTTATATCTTATGAATTAATAACAATTTTAAACATCAAAACATCCTTAGCTGGCAATGCTATCTAACATGTCATACACAATCAATGCAAAGTAAGCAATCACTCCAAACTTGAATCACACCTTGTCATCAATGTGTAAAAGAACAAAATAAAAGATGAATGGTGTAACGACCTGGCCTCAATGCCCAAACTGTAATATCATGCGTACTATCCGCTTAGGATGGATATCTACCCACTTCCTCCTTCTCGGCTTTCTATTGCATCCCAAAACCTCTGCCCAATAAGAGACTTAAGTTAAATTCTGGTACTTCGAGTGCTACTAAAATCGTACCTTGAACATCAAATTGCACTTTCAAAAGCTTGAAATTAATTTAAATAGTATCATGAAAAATAAGAGTGAATGCATAACTTGAAAATCCAAATAAAAGAAAATAATAGAAGTATTAATAAAGTTCTTAATTAAATAAAAGCTTTGTAGGTCTCTTGTACCTGCCACTTTGCTACCCATCTTATGCTTTGATTGCCACGAACCATCAATTTCTTAAGAGGGGATAAAGAGGGTGTGATAAAATCTCAATATGCATATGAGTACATGGATTAATATTGTATGGAATTTAAGGAACTTCATATATACCTAGTGAGACATAAAAATCTATACCAAAAAATAGGTGGTATGAAATTTACATGTGTTAGCAAACGTTTTAAAGAGCTAAACTACATGTTAACTAATGATAGGACTAGCAAGTTTTAATAACGTGAAGCCTTAAAATCTACGTTGAACATAAACAGCCAGTCACTATACTTAGTACTTCCACCAACCATTACACATCAAGTGGAAATCGTCATCAACGCACGCATAATTAAGATTTTAATGCATAGGTTTTCAACCAATGAATGAGGAACATGTGTACTAGTGAATAAAATATGATAAGTTGACATATTCAGTTAGAAATGCACTAATCAAAAGTTAACACGTGTCCCCGACAGAAAGGACTCAATTGTACACGTAACATTATTAGAAATCAATAAATATAGATAATTGAAAACAAACAAAAAAATTTATGTAAATTTGAATATCCTCATTTCAAATAACTCTCTCTCCTTATACTCTGTGAATTTAGAAGGAGAAAATTATGGTTAAGTGAATAAAATTTGTTAATCTCATTTCAAGGTCAATATCTTAAAATTAAAATCAAGGGAAGAGATCCTATTTGAAAAAAGCTCCTTGTACACGCTTATTTGCACATGCCTGCAGCTCTATGGTCTGGTCTGTGCTGCAGGCCCTGTGCAAAATGAACTTGTGCAGGTAGCACAGCCGATCCTATTTTCCATCCATGTACCAATTTTTATTCCAAGATGCAATGCAAGACTGGACCAGGATGAGGTGCTTGCCATCCTTTGTGAGAGTGAATTTTCGAGCCAGAGTCCAAGCAAGAGCCAACGCTTATCTTGGATCTGAATTTCCCACCAATAACAAAACACTTGCACGAGTCAGAATTCAAACGTGGCCCAAATTCTCCAATAGAAAAACGGCAAACCCACGAATCCGCAGCTTGTCTGGTCTTTTTTCATTGTCCCTTGTGCGAGCAAAGATGAAATCGACCATTGACCCTGAGATTTAGAGCTCACTACCCCTTCTGTCTCTCAATTCATTTCGTTGACAAATATCCAAGAAACCTATATCCGTTCTTTCATCAATTATTCCGTAAGTCTCTCTCCCTCCCTCCCTCCCTCCCTTCGATTTGATTTTAAATGTGTATGTACGTATAGGGCACTCATAAAAATGGATAGTAATTATTCAGCTATTCCTAAATATCAGTACGTTGAATTACATGCGAAAGATGGATTGGGATCAAAAAGTACATCCTTGAGATTGTCTTCTCCTGATAATGAAAATGGGTATCTAAATCTACAAAATGCTTATGATTTAGACGTTGAAGATGGTGTTGATTTTGATGATTTACCCCTTATTTTTGGTAAAAGTGAATCTGGGTCTGGGATTTATGGTGCTATTTTTAATCTCACCACCTCTATAATTGGGGCAGGCATTATGGCCTTGCCTGCCACAATGAAGGTTTTGGGCTTGGTTTTAGGTGTAATTTTGATATTCTTGATGGGTATTTTGTCAGAGATAAGTGTTGAGTTGCTTGTTCGATTTTCAGTCCAATGTAATGCATTGTCGTATGGGGAGGTTGTTCAGGCTGCATTGGGGAGGACAGCTAGGATTTTATCGGAAATTTGCATAATTGTGAATAATGCTGGGGTATTGGTCGTGTATTTGATCATAATTGGGGATGTTATGTCCGGGTCAATCCGTCATGTCGGGGTTGCTGATCAATTGTTGGGTCATGGTGTGTGGGATCATAGGAAGCTAGTAATTCTGGTTGTGATGGTGCTTTTTCTTGCTCCACTCTGTTCTTTGGATAAGATTGATTCGTTGAGCATGACATCTGCTGCTTCTGTAGCACTTGCAGTGCTGTTTGTTTTTGTTGCATTTGTAATAGCCACTATTAAGCTTGTTGAAGGGAAAATTGAGGCTCCGAGGATGGCACCGGATTTTGGTTCCAAGCAGGCTATTTTGGATCTGCTAGTGGTGATTCCTATCATGTCAAATGCTTATGTTTGTCACTTTAATGTTCAACCTATTTATAATGAGCTTGAAGGACGGTCACCTCACAAAATGTACAGAGTGGGGAGGATGACAACTGTTATCTGTGTTTTGGTGTATGCTTCAACTGCCATAGCAGGCTATTTACTCTTTGGAAAGGATACTGAATCTGATGTGCTAACTAATTTTGATAAGGATCTTGGAATTCGTTTCAGCACTGCTTTAAACTACATTGTCCGCATTGGATATGTTTTCCATTTGGTTCTTGTGTTCCCTGTTATTCATTTCTCCTTAAGACAAACAGTGGATACCTTGCTCTTTGAAGGACTCAATCCCCTCTCAGAAAGCAAGAAAAGGTGTATGGTCCTAACTGTGGTGCTCTTAGGACTTATATATTTGGGCTCCACTATGATCCCCAACATTTGGACTGCATTTAAGTTTACTGGAGCGACCACAGCTGTTTCCTTGGGTTTCACATTTCCTTCTCTCATTGCATTGAGGCTAAGCAAAGAAGGGAACGGATTGAGCCACTGGGAGCGATTCTTGTCTTGGTTGATGTTGACATTAGCAATCATTGTTAGCCTCGTTGGAGTGATTGGCAATATATATAGCATACAAAGCCAGTCTAAATGACCCTCTGTACTTCTAGGATTTGTTGTACAAGGATAAAATTTTGTGGGATAATATCATAGCGAAGAATGTTTAGAATTTTCCTTCTTGTCTTTGTTTGCTATCATAAAATATTAGCACAAGTGATGCTATCTGTACCATATGTGCCAACTTGTAGTGATTCTTGTCAGCTAGATGGAGGAAAGAAAAAAGCCAGAGTCTGGGAATATTTTGGATTACGATATCCATATGAGCCTCCCACAGTTTACTTTGGCTTTCAGAGATTGGTTGTCTTGGAAGAGTGCTAATTGAAAAATTAGGCTCCACGAATTGTAAGTTGTTGTTTACTGATTCATGTACCAGTCACATAAATGGATGCATTATGTTCTCCGAATTTTTTGATTTCTAGTTTAAAACTAATTGAACAGTATTTTTTTTCCCTCCCTTCTAGATGTACAAACTCTATTATTTAATATAAAAATCATAGTGCTATTTATATGCATTTTTATGTGTATATTCTAGTTATGCAGGCATGTGTTGGGCTTGACCAATCCTACTATAGTCTATTATGTCATTTCCATTCATAATTCTGGTCCTGGTACAGTATAATTATTTTACTTTTTTAGTTCCCTTGAACATTTTTCCAAAGAGCTTAACGTAGAATTCAGCAATCAGCATAACGATGATATGGCTTTTATGTCAACTATGTGTGATTCTTGGTACGATATTCTTTTTCTCATTTTTCAGCATGAACAGATTGCTGCTGAGTTGGAAAAAGTTACTTCTGGTCTCGGTTTTCATGTTTTTCTGAATGTTCCAAAAATTAATATCTTTGTCCCTTATTTTTTTTGTACAGTTTTCATATAAATGTGTTCTATTGGCTTTGTTTGTGGGGAAATTTTTTTCCTAGGATATGATAACTGAAATTGCAGTAAGGCAGTTTTGTTTAATAGAATAGAATTCTACAACCTGCAAGTAACCTCTAGATTATGTACCATAGAACAAGCGATCCAGAGATGCTCAGGGAGGAGTTTAAATTGTCAGAATTTTCAAGGACTACTTTAAAATCCAAAAGTTCTAGGCTAAGTAGAACTTAGGAGTACATGGAATTCCATTTAGTAATGTTAGGAACATAGTTGATCACTGGGGAAGAAAAATTATACCGGTTAACTTCGGGGTACATTTTTTGCTGTGATTGTATTGTCCTGAAGAACGATAGTATTAGGTATATGGATTCTATTAAGCTTGAAGAGGGTACTATGCATAAAATTAGAACTGGTGAGATGAAATGGAGTGTTGCTAAAATGGAATGACAACTTGGGTAGTCGGGGTAAGTCTTGCATTGACCAAGCAAGCTCTAAATTGATGGATTAGAACAGGGCAGAGGTTGACCAAATTAACAAGGCTTCTTGTGCTTGCGAAGGAGCTAATTTCACTAAATATTCTTGTAGAAATAGTTGGGATCTATAGTGAGTAGAACAGGCGATTGCTTTTAAAAAAAAAAAAAAAAATAACGGCGAAATTGTTCGGAAACGAGACCGTCGAAAGGCACGACGATGCAGGACGGAGGGCATGCGTGGCATTGCAGTAAGTGCTCACGACTGGGACCGTTATCGCACTGCAAACTTCGGCGGCACGATTCGGCCAAAAAAACCCACAACACTCTCTGCTATTCTTGAAGATGTGGCTACTTTTGCTATTCTTTTTCTCAATTGCATTGCATGCGCGTCGTCTTCCCTATAGATTAAATGTGGCCTTTAATTTACCTAGCTAGTGTTTACTATTTCATGAGGATTATGTGGAAACTATATTTCAATGTTATCTATAATTCTAGCAAGAAAGTAGATTTTGTAGTTTGCTAATACAACAAATAGTTTGCAAAGTTGTTACCTTTTTGTTTGGGATTCTATATTGGTTTCGTAACATGATCGGCTCTACCTTCATTTTAGAATGTTCATGTTGAAACCAATTTTTTTTTTTTTTTTTTTTTTTTTTTTTTTTTTTTTTTTTTTTTTTTTTTTTTTTTTTTTTTTTTTTTTTTTTTTTTTTTTTTTTTTTTTTTTTTTTTTTTTTTTTTAAGGTCAACTGAATAACTTGTGTGAACTTTTTAGGCTATTCTAGGTCGAAGTGTATGTTCAATCTCTTTTCGAGAAATAAGTTGGCTGTTTTGAATCATTGATTCTTTCCATAAATATCGATGTTCAATCCATTTTGTTATCCTCAACAGCAATTTCTGCCTTCTATCAATTTTGATTAATGTTGGTCAATACCCGTGCAAGGAGAATAATCAAGTGATGATCTCTGTTTGACATTCTCTTCCGTTGATGGCTCGGCAATAGGCTTGGAAATTTTGACTGAAATCGAACCTCCCAAACCGAAATTCCACTTCCAGCTCCAAAAAAATAAAAAAATAAAAAATAAAAATAAAATTAGGAATTGAGAACCGATTGGAACCCAAGTTCGTTCTTCGTTTTTGAGCCAGAACTATGATTACTCGAATGGAATTGATTTTTTTATATAATTTTTTTATCTTTCACAATATATAGCTTGGGTAAAAAAAAAAAAAAAAAAAATCTAAAAACTCTAATTTGGGTCGTAATGTATAAGAACTCTAGAATCTAATGCTAAGAAATCAAGATTGTTTCCACTTTTTTGTCTCTCGCGTCACATTGGACTACTGCATTACAACGGTTAGTACGTGTTAATCTTTGTAATTTGGATTTTCTATGAATTAAAGAGTTCAAACAAGGGTTGTGTTGTAAATTGATGAATCGAAGCGTTTGTTCTTGTAAATTGATGAATCGAAGCGTTTGTTCTTTGCAATTTAGGCTTTTAATTCTCTAGCATTGTTATAAATCCAATTGATTTTTTCTTTTCCATTTTTATTTTTTTTATTATTATTTTTTAAATACATTGCAATTGAACTTGATATATTCATAGTTTGGGCTTTAGTGTAGCTTTTTGCTTATCTTGGGCTCATGGTTATCTTGTGAATTGTAATTTTTTATTTTTTACTCCAATAAAGCAAGTTCAATATGTTGACTACAATTTTTTTTATTTTTTTTTATGCTTAGTAATTATGTATCTGATTAGTTTATTTTTTTTTTTTTTTTTTTTTTTTTTTTTTTTTTTTTTTTTTTTTTTTTTTTTTTTTTTTTTTTTTTTTTTTTTTTTTATGTCAGTTCATTTTTAGAGTAGAAAATTTTAAGTATTCTCCATAATAAAATTATAGGTTCTAGCATGCGCAGTCATGGACTCATGGATCAAATAAGATTTTACAAAAATAAAAAAATAAAAAAATTCATTTGTTCTCAAAATATAAGTTAATTTTTTATGCATTAATTTTTTCCTCTTTTATTGGTTTTTAGTCTAAGTCATGTAGCTGAATTTTTGAGCTTGATTTTCTTAAATGCACAAATATTGTCGAGTTGTATATAGATTATGAGTATAATCGAACCCAAATTGAAATTGACGGTTTAAGTTTGGCTTTGGTTCCAATAATTACAAGGATCAAAATGATTTCATTTACAAGATACTCGAATCGAAGTATAATGGGTGATTTTGGGTATTGAAATAGTTGGAATTTTCACCCAACGTCCAAACCTAACTAGGAGGCTCAAAATAGGCTTTCAATAATCACAATATCTTTATTGAAAAATTTACAAGAAAACCACTATATATGTTGTAGTTTGTTAACTTTTCTTAGTTTTCGAAGACCTAACATGTTTTTCCTTTAACATGAGAAATAATTTCAAACGCATGTGTAATTGTATCGTGTATAAAAATTTGAACTTACGTGTAAAATATTTTATTGTGAGAATGTGTGGATGAAAATGAGTTTGAAAAAAAAAAAAAAGTTTCAAACTGGGGGCTAAATATATCTTTCCCACTACCCGGAGTTTCAATACTCTCGAGCGAAGCATTGCTTGGTCAATTTTCATTGTAATAAATTAATCATTGTGAAGTGATAAAGCTTTGAACTACGGGTTAGTTTCATTATGATTTATGCTATTGCACTTTGCATTTAATATCACTTTGGCTGGTGAATTTAATTTCTTTCAAACTATTTTTTTGCCTCTATTTTCTTTTATAGGGGAATTTTACATACGGAATGGATTTGAATCATTATTTTTTAACTCTTTCTTTATCCGATAGATGATTCCAAAAAACAAAAAATAAACAAGTTGAGAAATTATAATAGTAAACCACGATCGTGTCTATGGAATCAATGGTTTATACATTCCTCTTAGTATATATATATATATTGGCTATCTTTTTTTGAGAACCGCCTAAAATTCCAACTAAAAAAGTGAAATGATTTTGCATTATGTTAATTGAAATAATGAGCATCCCAAAACATTAAAAAAAAAAAAAAAAAAGGAAGTATTGTTGCACATACAGGGAAACTTTCACAGAATTCATACAAGGGAACAGTTGGCACAATTTCATTAGCAGTTGGCAAGAAAAAAGAAAACATTTGCAAATCAGGTGCTGCATTGTAGAAATTCAGTGAAGAATTTCCCTCTACTTGGGGAATTTTCCTTAGAAAAAATTAAAAATCCTATATGGACTAATGATATAACAATTTGGCACATGTACACGATAACGAACGGGCTAAAAGCTAACGTAGTGGTATGACTGAAGTATTTTGAAAAGTTGAGTGGTCAAAGTGACACAAAGTATAAAGTTGGTAGTGATTATTAAAATTAACTCAATAATCACCCATAAGCCGTGGCTTTTAGCCACGATTTGGGACTGAGGATGCAGAAAAGATTTAAAAAGAATCTACTTTACTTGGTTAATACAAAAGGCAAACAATTTACTTGATTTAAATTTGTGTTAGGTTTTCCCTTCCATCATGACTAACTAATTTTCAATTGTTCAATGATGCAACTTATATCTCAGCATAGTTGAATAATTAATAGCGTTGAAATGTATTATAATATAATTATTAGCCCCTAAACGGCTTCTATAACACTACTTCATAATTAGCGATTAGCTTGAATAGATATTCTTGACATTTCAGCACGTCACTTCTTCTTAGTAAATGTGTATACAAATGGTACCTCAAAACATTACACATCAACTTCTTCCTATTTGTTAAGAAAATGTAACGTGTCGAAGTGTAAAAAAGATATCAATCATGCTATGGGTACATTGTGGTATCCAATGGGGTGTCCAAAATGGACACCAATGCCGAGGGTGTCCAAATGTTCACCCTTAATGGACACCCTTTTGAACACCTCAGTGTACCATAAGCATTATTCAAAAGATATTAGGACGACAGTCCATTAATAGCTCCATAAGTACGTGGCATTTTTCTCGATTCCACCATTTTTCTTATTCCGAGTGCAGTATTAGCATCACTTTCGATAATTAAAAATCATCGATAGCGATCAGATAATGTTAATGAATCACAATTAATTGTTCAAAAAATTGTTTAACATCCAAACGTCCATGCAACGTCATAGTTTACATATGGAAGCGAAATTGCCTAGTTTTGTTTATGGATGCGCATGCCGATATCAAAGGGGTGACGAAAGCAGCAGAAGCATGTTTAAATGGGAGCAGAGCTACTTTTACTTATTTACTTGGAAGGCCAATGGTATTGATTCCTTTCTATGTGAAGGAAACTATTCAAATACAATGATGCCATGTTTGACAATGGCACTAATTAAGTAAAAAAGAGTTAAAATATTGTTTATTATTCTTAGAATAGACTGTCATCATATTTTGAATCCATGAAATATGTCTAAATTAAAATATGTAATGTCCTCTGAACAATGATCGACAAATTCCTTTCACCTAGTTAGGATTTTTCCCTCATATTCTCATTATTCTGCTGCTCAATAGGGATTAAGAGCAAACATGGATACGTAGAAGAAAATTGTTTCAAATCCAGTTCGATATTTTTTTGTCCTAGACATGTAAATTAGTCTGTTTTGGTCAATGACATGTGGCAACCTTTGATTGAATGCCTTCTAATTCATTCTATCATCTTGTTTACGTTTCTTTGACCAACATAATCCTTACGTTTTCGCTCAAGTATATTGGATAGCATCATGTATCTAAGGTTTCTCCCTTCTAAGTGCTTTCTAGCTCATTTTGGTTTCACGTGTACATTTAGCTTCTTCAGAGCGATTGCTCAGATGAATATTTCATTTATAAATAGGGAGTCGAAATGAATTGGTTAGCCTCGATTGACTTGGCTATTGCTAGACCTAGATCAGGTCCACAATGGGCTAGACACAAGCTTGTTTAATAATTCAAAATTTTGACCAGTAAACAAGCCTAAGCATGGGCAGTGATAGGGGATGAATTCCAAGACGAAGAAAGATAAAGATTGAAATACTCCTCTTAACAAGATTAACTTTTAAAACAGAATATTAATTTTTGTTACTTTATCAAAGCCTACTAAACTCAACGAGCAATTTGATTCAACTAAATCTCAAATAAGCACATGAATAATAAGATTGGTGTAGTGATTGAAACACCTTCCCCGCCTCTCTGGGCAATTTCGCTTGCTAGTCCTGCTAGTATCTCTGCCTGAGATTGAGTTGAGATCCCCGTCACATCGTTTATAGTCCTATTTCATTTTTCATTTTTATTTTTTATCAAATTTTTTGTTTTCAAATGTACATGGATGCTAGATTGGCTTGAATGATATGATAATAAGCCTTTGTCCGATAATTTCTTTTTTCTCCTTTCTCAATTTGTATAATAGAAACAGTTTTTTTTATTTATTTTTATTTTTTATTTTTATTATTATTTGGGCTGTCTCTAGGTAGAGAATTAAGCCACAATAAAAAAGAATATTTTATAGGAGATCAAAAATTGTGCAAAAAATGTAGAAGAGAAATAATATTTCTAGCCAAAAATGTGATTCTTAAAAAATTAGCCCCCGTTTGTTTCTCATTTTTGGAAGAATGAGAATGAAAAATATAGTCGTTATGGGTCCCACACTAAAGAAAGAAATTCAAATTTAATGGTTTGATGTGATGGATAACGGTCATATTTTTCATTTTAATGAGGAAAATATCAGAACCAAACAAGAGCAATATTAGAATTTAGCAAGAAAAAAAATAGTGGATCAAATGAAGAGAAAGACAGCTTAACAACTCTTTTGTTTGACTTTTAGGGAAAATTACATGAGAAATTGTAACTATTTGTCGAATTTGATTTTCATTGTTAAAACGAGGAATCAAAGAACCGGCCAATTTGTTTGAAACCCACCCACCGTCGTTTACCACCCCTTTTACAACAACCGATGATGAGAATATTAACCAACATTTCAAAACTTAACTACTTCTTTGAAAGCGGTAACCTTTTAAAATGGTACCTTAAGTCTTAATACACCAGTCGCTCTTTTTAATTTTATTTACAATTATAATGCAGTTTAAATTAAACCACAATAAAAAAGAACGTTTCGCAGTATATGGAAAATTGTGCAAAAAATGTAGAAGAGAAACAAATATTTCGAGCCAAAATTTTGATTCTTTTTTAGGGAAAAAAAGTGGATCAAGAAGTGAAAGACAACTTAAAAGGTAAATTATTTTACTCTTAGGAAAATTACATGAAAATCTGTAACAATTTGTCAAATACCACTTTGTTCAAATTTTTTAAATTTAGAAAATACTGTATCAAAAATGAGAAATTAAAGAAACGACTAATTTGTTCCAAACCAACCCACCATCTTTTACCATCCCCATCTATTCTTTTCACCATCCCTTCTACAACCACTGTCGTCTTCTTTGTTTTCCTCCACAGCAAGTTGTGACTTCTTCTATCGATCATGTTTAATGATGGTGAATGTCACTTGAAAAGAGAATAATGAAGTGACGATGTTTCCATCGGCGGGTTACATTCTCTTTTGTTGATGGTGCAAAATGTGTTTAACATACTCTACCACAAATGGTGGTGGCGACGGTGGGAACATGTGGCGAAGCATGTGTAATGTAACGCTTTGTGTTTACAAAATTTACCAAGAAAATGTCGCAATCAACGGGTATATAAAGATTAAAATGTTCAAATTGGAATAAGTCTCCAATAAGAATGTCACTTCAAGCACAATAAATGCATAATGAAGAGTTATGATCTTTTGATAGGGTGTGATAGATATCGGTAGATCATGTCTCAATTAGAAATAATGCAATCTAATGGAACGAATGAATTTGTGCCAAAAGATGTAGTCAGTCATTCCTAAAAGACTTATTGAATGTATAAAACAAATCTAGTTCATTCAATTTTCTTCGTTCTAAATCGCTCAATTAACTTGATTTTTAATTCCCTCCTACTCCAAATAATGTCAAAATAAATTTCAACTTAAATTAAAGTTTAGTGTTCGTCTTTGTAGTATTTAATATCATTAGGTCTAGAAGAATACATTAAAGTTTTTTGTTCATTCGAAGAAACTAATATTGTGTTATATTAACGTTGGAAGAAGCGTTGTATCTTGGGAGATATACATCCATTTGATCATGTTAGTACTAGTGCAGGGGCAAAATTTATCATAAGAAAATTTGCAATCACATATCTTGCTTCATTTTATTTCCTTCGAATTTATGCATTTTCAGCAATCTAGTCATTATTTGCTCATTCTTATGCACGTATCATGATTTCGATAAGTCGTAACTCTATCCGATAAATTGTATGTTTATAGAATATAAATCCTACACATATTTTTAGTTAAAGAATATAATTTATGCACATATCATTTACCAACAATAAATAATTAAAAAAAACATTTTGAAAAAAGTTTTAAGTGTATTGAGAGTTAGCCTCGTTTTTAGTGTTATTTGTGAAATGTTCCCATACTTTAATATTTTAATTTTTCAGTAATTTTTCAAACTTGGCCATGGGTCATCGGGCTTAACAATTAAGTCTGACATGACTCGTTTATTATGGTAGATCAACTCGTAACTGATTTCAAATTGAACAAGTGTGTTTTAATCCAGTCTTTTAGGGGTTAAGTTGTACATACTTGGGCGATCGGCACCCCATTTTGACACCACTAACTTAACATCTAAGGGAAAATGCCATGTTCCATACAACAAAAACAAAAGGAGATGCGGCGTAGCCTCTTAGTGTGTGATTCATGGATTTCTTTTCCAAGCCTTGATTGAGGGCAAGTTTTATTAGTTCTTTCTCATATGTTTTGATTCACATTTAGCTGATTTTTGGCCTTAGAGTCCCCACATCCCTTTTCTTATGTTAGTCGCTCTCAAGTTTCAACTACCATCCCACTAAAGTCAAGTCACAATAAGCAAAAAAATGAAAGTCAATTTATCTCTTTAACTACTTTATATATGCATATACATGTACAAACGTCCTCATTTCATTTCACACACAACATATAGGCCATGGACTGGTTTTCTTGGCTCTCAAAAACAGGGCTAGAGCCCTCCCTTGTTTATGAGTATGGATTAGCTTTTTCTCACAACGAGCTCGAAGAAGAAGATATAGCTTACTTCAATCATGAGTTCCTTCAAAGCATGGGAATTTCGATAGCCAAACATAGGCTAGAAATTCTCAAGCTTGCTAGAAGAGAAAAAAGTAACATACCACATTCCATGTCAATGCTTTTTATAGCTATCAAGAGGACAAGGAAGTGTTTTTCTAAGTATTTTCGCGCATGGAACCGAAATGAGGACTCTTCTCTCGTGCTCGTGCCAAGGTGTAGCGATAACGCAGGATGGAAGAACGCTATGGTCAAGAGGAACAAGAGATTGATGGCAACTAAACAAAGTAGAGGAACACCACTTTTTCTCACAAACGGTAGTCCTATGTTGATGCATAGTTCGCGTATTAATAGCTTTTTGAACCCCATAAATATGACGGTGCATGATCTTCGCAACGATGATAAGAAAATGCTTCATCAAGATCATGAAGAATATTGGTCATCTGCTGTTGAAGAGATGAGGTGGGATACAATGTTTCACAGCTTGAAACCAACTTAATTTCTTGGATCATTGTGTCAATTTGAATGGTGAGAGATGGTTTTTTTAGTTAGGCACTTTCACCATATGCTTTGGCTTTGGCTGTTTTAGAGATTGATTCCTTTTTCCTTTTTCATAGAGCATGTTTGACTTAACTTTTATGCTACAAACGAAGTCTGTGTTTCGACTGTAAGAAGTGTCAATTGATAGAAATTCAAAATTTAGTCAATTTTGAGCAAAAAAAAGTCACTTCCTTGCATTCGTGTACAAACTAGTGCAAACGAAGTACCACGAATATCTCGATAAGTAAATCCGTTTTCATCAACCAGCGGTGCGAGGAGAAGTTTGTTTGGTGTAGAAAGAAGCAAGCCACATGCTGTTAGTGGTGGGTGATGAGTGATGAGTGATGGGTGGGTCATCCCACTTCATAACAATTAGGGTCTTTATAGCAATAATGAATAACGATACTCTGTCCCCTTTAAAGATTCCTCTTGTACACTTCGTGATTCTTACTCAAAATTTAGGGACATTTGATTTGCTTTTTCAATTTTCAATTTTGTAAAGCACTCAAAAATTGTTTGATTTGATATTTTTTTTTAAATGTGTTTTTAAAATAAGATTATAACATAAAATTCGTAACACATTTTTGACATTTGAAATAAAGTCGTTCAATTCCTTCTTTCAATGGCAAAGTAAAATATAAAACTCACCCAAAGGCAAAAAAATTCGTCATGTCACTGGTATTTAACATAAATTAAGCACCAATGTTTAATATATATACACCCTACCTCCTTTCACTGCCACCACACTCTCCCTCTCCCTTTCCCTTCTCCTTCTCCTTCCACTCCACCACCACCACCATCACCCCACCCACCGTATCTCTTGTCCAACCCTCTGTCCACGTCGTCCATACCACCACGGTCAATGTAGAGCCCAAACTTTGATCCCTACGAACTCAAAATTTCAAAACTAAAATAGTAGAACTTAATTTCAGAGCTCAAATTAGAGACTACAAAGATGTACATAACCACAATACCAAAAAGGTGGTGACGTGGCATGAAATTGTATTGTTCTATTCTAGGTCGACATCATCTTTTTTTATTTTTTATTTTTATGTTTTATTTTTTACCAAGTCAATGTATTTTATTTTTGTTGTGGGAATAAATAGTGTAAAATTCTTCGGCTTTAAATTGCATCTATTACCTGATAATATTTTAACATAAAATTGTTCTATTTTACCGAATAATCAAATTTACTGAATAAATGTCATCTAACAATTTCAAAAAATTCTAAATCAATCGTAATTTTCAGTTTTCTATCTTAATAAACAAATTTTCATAATGAGAAATCAAATGCGATTTCTGCAGTATCTGACAATCAAAACAAAAAATTGAAAATGAATTCAAACACATCCTTTGTTACTTTTTGTAATTAATTAAAGTAACACATTATCTTAGTATTCAACTAAAGAGACAAAACTTAATTATTAAAAGCAATGAGTTGTTAGTTAAAATAATTCAATAATGGGTATATCTGAGTGGAGCATGTGTTGCTGAAAATTCAAGTCCTGTTTATGAGAGTGCATGCTGATCTTTTCACGCTTTTGGGAAAAGTTTAATGATAAAATGTAAGGCAGTTATTTGCACACTATTTAGTAAGTTAAATAAAATTGCTTAACTCACAACCATCGTGTAATGGATCTTCCATGTAATTGTGTATGGCATGTCAATTTACCACAATCATACGTCATTAAAGTATTAAAATAAAACAAACTTTTTGATAATTTATCTAAAACATTGTCATAACCCTCGTTTTACCATTTTTGTTTCTTTGCCACGTACGTGGTTGAGCATCGATTGTGGTATGATTGTGAACTAAGCAAATTTTGTTAGTGTGGTCGATGATAGATGATTAAATGTGCCAGACTAATGTGACAGATTGATGAAATTTGAAAACATTTTGAAGATAATTAATTCAACTGTATGAGTTGCCACATACGATGACTATTGCAGTCATTGATTGTGAATAGTGTTGGAAAATAATCAGTTGCAGTAATGTGCAGAACAGTAAAATGTATAAATAAGATTTATCGTTTGATCGAATCTCGTGATAGCACGATGTCCTAAAGTGAAATTGCCCGTCAATAACTGTTGCGACCTCTGTGGACAATCATTCATAAGATACAATGATCATAAACCATTTGTACAGTAACCACGAATGGTTTCTCAGAACCCTCAAGTGTACTTCAGGATATATGTAAAAAATAAAAAATAAAAAAAAATAATAATTCTAAATATGAGAAATAAGATTTCGTTTCAGATGATTTTCTATTTTCTTTTATGTGTGTTTTTTTGCCAAAACGAGATATATGAGTCTATAGACAAATTGGATGTAACTGCATTTTCTATGATCCAGAAAAACATGCAAAATTTAATGACTTTGCGGGTTCTTAAAAAACGATCACAATTTAGATGAAGTGCCCAAGAGGCTGGGGCTCCAGTCAAATACTTTTTTATAATTGTGTGGGGAATGACCCTAACTCCTGACGTTCTACACAAATGTCATATTTTCCACCACTTGGACACTTCATCTAAATTGATTACTCTTTCACATTTTATATTTATAGTATAAATATCTAACAAATAGTGTTATTCATTTAAAAAAACTTGCCATCAACACAGTTGCATCGAGTATTGCATTTTCTATCCGAAACTAATTAGTAAATTAGGCCAACAATTCATTGAAAAAGTTTTAGAAGGTTAGATTAATGTTTATTTCTTTGCAAGTAACCTTTTTTCCTAGCTAGTACGATGGTAGAGACTTCCATGAAAAAGAATCCCTTAGGCTTCACTCCTACAAACTAAAAAGTGCGATTGCACTTTGGCCAATTGGCCTGTTTGTGAAGGGAACATCAATTTTAATGACCACTTTACCTTTTGTCACTATCAAGTTCAACTTCCTGCTGGACTAATAAAATCCCGATTCGTCTAGCAAATATCGTCAACCACCTTTTATCGTTCTTCTCCTCGATCTTCCTCTTTCCTTTCTTCTTCTTCTTCTACTTCCATATTCGATTCTAAATTTGGGAGCGATTTTTTTTTTCAAGAAACGAAAGCCATGGACTGGTTTTCTTGGCTATCAAACACTGGCCTTGAGCCTTATCTCGTTCGTCACTACGCTTTTACTTTTCTTCACAATGAACTTCAACAAGATGATATAGCTTATTTTAGCCATGAATTGCTACAAAGCATGGGAATTACTGTGGCTAAACATCGGCTCGAAATTCTCAAGCTTGCTATGAAAGAAAAAGTCAGAATACACCCAATGTTATGGTTCATTTTCGCCATTAAGCATACAAAGACATTTCTTGCTAAGCATATTCAGGGTATGGTCCTTCATGAAAATTCAGCTCTTGTACCGAAAAGGAATTACAGTTTGAGATGGAAGATTGCCATGTTGCAGAGGAACAAGAAGTTGAAAGCTACAAAGCCAGAAAGGCAAATGCTGCTAACAAATGGAGATTATGCTGCGGAGTCTGGCCGAAAAATGTTGATGCTCACAAATCGGAGTATCATAGTCGATTCTAAAAGCACCCGCTCGGATCAAAATTTGAACAGAATCGATAAAAATTCGCGTATCAGAAAACGCGCATTGGATTATGGAAAAGTGGACAGTGACAATGGTGAGATTTGGTCGAGTAGTGTCAAAGAAATCATGTGGGATACAATGTTTCAGAATTTGAAGCCAACGTGATAATTAAACAGAATTTCTTTTGTAATGGTAGTAGAAAATCGATTTTTTTGGCCATGTTCTTTAATCAGAATTTCAGCTGTGGGATGTGTATTTAATCCTTATCAGTGCAGTTTCGACTGTTGTAAGCTTCTGTTCTGTTTTCTTTTCAACCCATAAATTACAAGGATACAATATAGGAATATCCATCCTTCAAGCAAAGGCATACAAGAGACAGAGGGACAAAGAGAGCCAAATCAAGAATATAGAATCTGAATTTTGATTGCAAGGGACATGCCGATGCGATTGTAAGGCTAGTGTCTGTTGACCGAAGAATTTCACACGAGTATGAATCGTGACAAGTAATAAAATGGATTTTCAAGTTTGAATATCATTCCCAAAGATACTAAGCTCCCGTTTGGCCCCCATTAGTTTTCATTCTATTACATTTCATCTTTTACTCTCCTATTTTCAACCACACAATCTTCCATAAAATAATATTATACGTAGATCAAAAGTTTTATTTCTTTTTCAACCACCTATTTTTCAAAAAAACACTATTCTACCCATTTTCATCTCCACAAAATGGGGGCCAAATGGGGGCTAAGTATTTATTGTCAATTTTTATGCTAATCTAGCTTCAATCTAAATTAATATGGTGACTAATTTATCAAATCAAGATTTAAAATTTCAACTAAATTATACTAAGCTAATCTAAACTAATCTAACTAATCCAATTTCTAGAGAGCCTCTGAAATTAAGTAATTAGGAATTTCAATTTCACTTAAACTATATAATATTCAATCAGTCGAATATCATTCAAGAGCTTTTCATAGGTATATAATAACAATCGAATTAAACAATTTAGCTTGTAATCTCTCGAGCAAAACTAACCATTTTCATATGCCTAAGTTTATTATATCTCTATGTAAATTCATATGAATGTAAAAGCATTCAATTGAAGGAATTCTATCCGTTTAGTCAGGACCACTCAATTCTGGAGAAATTTGCAACAAAGCACCCAAGATGCAAGATGACTCAGTTGATTTGATCAACTATGATTTTTATGATCATGAAATATAAGGCATATAGAGCCATAGCAGAGGCACAACCATGTGCATAAAAGAGAAGTCTCTAATGCAGAGTAAAAGAGCCCGTAGACCCCTTTGATCGTGACATAACTATCGTACAATTATGGTAAACAAGATAAATCCTAGAGAATCGCGTAGAGGTTCTTGCCCGTACTTGACAATAGGAGAGTTACATGGTAAAATATTGTAGGTACCATCGCTCTAACAACTATGATACCATTGAATGTAGAGTCTAAAGGTGACAATGGAAGATATCATTGTGAAGAAGACAAGGTAGCCATGCACAGGGGTCGTTATGCTTTACCATCAATGAGAACGTACCATACAACCTCAGAACCAACAACCTCTGTGAATCCACCCCTTCAAGAGATCTCCAGTGTCAAAATCCAAGCGGTTTAGGAGTGCGTGTGGTTGGAGGTGTTGGAAGCAGAAGCAGAATTACTCAAAAATTTAAAAACTTACTTTAATTCAGTAAATAAGATTATCTAGATGTTCATGTGTATATTATGTCAAGAATAAATTATTCGAATTTTTATTTAAATTCGATGGTTAATTCTTAAATTACTTTTGAATCATGAACTTTCAATTTTTTGTAATATGAGTTTCTAGCTTTTAATTACAAGAATTTGATGCTTCAAACCTCCAAATCTCCTATATTATTTTGTAAAGTCAAGATTACACCGATGGATAGACACCATCTGTTCAATTAAATCAAGAAACTAATTCTTACACTGAACATATGAATAAAAGTAAGGAAATAATTATTTTCTCTCTTTTCTCTCTTCAAATTTGTATGCAATGGAATTATGTATTATAATTGCTGAATGATTTCTAGGTTCTATCTAATATCTATTTATAGAAATACGATAGTTTCAATTCTCGTACAATAATAATTTCACATTCAAATAGGAGTTTTAATTAAAGTTTACATCCAATTAGTTTACATTTAATTACATGTGTAGTTTTAGAACTTTAATTAAAATTATAAATAAATTTACAACTTTCATAGTAATTATAATTGAGTACAAAAAGTCCAAAACTATTATAATTACTGTAATTAAGTCTCAATACTTTATAGAGCTGTCACGGGAACCTGATCGAAAGTATATTATCCGATCTCTAACAATTAGAGCATATTGAGTCGACCCTAAACAATCCAATTTAATTATTATACTTTTTTTTTAACTAAAGATAAAAGACTGAACTCTTGGAATATATAAGATCAAAAGCTAATAAATCTATAATTATTTCCTCTAACTTGCCATATATGTATTTTATTCCCATCCGAGATCCAATAATTAGGTACGAGTATAAATAATCGTTTTGTCCTTCTAATTATTCTCATTAACTTAAGTATAATTTTTTCTTCAACTGTCCTGTGAACTATTAGCAGATGTCGAAGTTTAGTCATCTCTAAACACTAGACTCAGATTTAACCGTTAAAAAAAGTTTATTTAAGTAATCACTCTACCAATTTTTTAGGGTGACGGTTTCTGACACAAATTCATATTCTCTACTTCGTTTATTTTCAAGTTTCCTACTTTTTGACATATTTGACCAATCAAATTGATATTATCCATTGATGAATCAAAGAACTATTAAAATCACAAAAAGATATACATAATTGTCAAGAGATTTAGATAAAATACATATCGATCAAATATTATTTAATTCTCCGCATGGTCATGCTATAGAAGTAAACTTGACACTTGTTCGTTCAATACACTTCAACCATACTTATGTCATCTTTAACTATTTATGTGATAAGGACAAATAATAAAACTAAATAGTGAATCGATCAACACTATAACCTTGAGGTACAAGATACCGACACTTGTAATTGGTTGTGAACAAGTTATTTATGATTAAAATACAAATTATGTCACTCTATATTTATCAATGTAAGTACCCAATTTATATTATCACAAGTGATCATATGCACTTTAATTCGCATGCTCAGTAATAAATAAATGCAACAAATAAATAAAATAATAATTTATAAATTACTATTTTATAATAACAAAATACTATATGGGTACACGACCCAACAAATTGATCCATGCAATTGCCCCCAATAGATTATTTATGCTGATTTTTGAGGCAAAATACCTTTTGGAAGAGGTGAAAATTCCTGCACCCTAAGCCCATTTATTTTTTAAGGTAAAAAAATAAAGTTGTGATTTTTTCCCCCTTGTATCAATCCAATAGGAAATTTCTTTTTGCTCCCCTGGCTCCATCCCTGATCTAAAAAAGAAAAGGGTTTTATGGATTTAATTGTGAGCTTTCCTAATTCTTGATTTACTGAGTTCTTGTTTGATAAAGTTTTTGATAAAAGTTTCAACAGAGTGCAATAAAAGTTGAAAGAATATATAATTGAAAAGTTGATAAAAGTTATGGACCTAAAAAAAAGTGAGGTAAAATTATAATTTGATCAGTTAAAATTTTTAATAGAGAATTAGCAAAATTTTATCAAAGAAGCACAATTTCATCTTGAAATAGAACAAAAATAATTGAGACCTATTCCTCGCATATCCTTTAAAAGACTAGA
>NC_036259.1:8854184-8896726 GCF_002742605.1 Olea europaea var. sylvestris | reverse complement strand
TAAAAAAAAAATTTTTTTAAAAATTTTTTGGGTTTTTTTTTTTTTTTTTTTGGATTATATTTTCGCTGTCTGACTTTCTTGAATTGAAAATATTGATGACTATCTTCTCTACTAGAACTATCAAAACAAGAATTTGAGATTCTAAAGGGATATTTTTCTTGATTTTCTTGGATTCAAAATAATGGGATTATTATAAAAAGTAACGCAATTTGACAATGCATATTGATGACGATGATTGAAAACATGAATTAATTAACGTGATAGATATAAAGAAATGGTGGGATTAATATACAAAAATGTTGTGGATGTATAGATATATAAAAATGTTAGGAATAGATATACGAAAAGATTGAAGGAATCATAATTGTATAGATATATAAAAGTGATGAATGTACAGTGTTTAAATGAATGAACTTAATAACGATAATATTGAAATGTGACGTGGACGAAAATAGTGTTTTTTTTTTTAAATAATAAGAATAAATATAGAGTGGGATGGATATATAAGAATGTTGAATATAAATAACTGCCTTCGTTTTTTAACCTTAAAAGTTAAAACATTGAAGTATTGGAATTCGAATTAATTTCACAAATAGTCACTGAAGTTTAAGGGAACATATTGGTCAATAAAAATATTTTATAAACCGATATGATTAGAAAATCACTCCATTTAAACCATAACCCTATATTAATCATCAATTAATAAACAATAAAAAGGTCGCAACAGAATTAAAACAGAGAATCAGTTTGTTAAATCCCAGAAAAAGTCACAAAAAATCGGGAAAATTGAAAATAATCAGTTTTGACCTTTAAATTATATCACAAAGTCGGATCAGAAGGAAATTAGTTAAAGAGATAAATTTTGAAAACAAAAAACTGAAAAAGTGTTTAAGCTGAATTCATAATCTGTTCTTTCTTGAATACAAAAAGAACCTATCGTGCCATCAAGTGACAAAAAGAATGGTTAACAATAGCTTTCATCGTTGACGATGACTCAGTGGCAGCAGATCCGCAGCCATCGACTGCTGCTGGTAGCATGCAGAATCAGGTTGGCGAACTTTCCTGTGACTTTTATAGTTGTTTTACCGTAACATTTCTTTGCCTACCTCTCTTCCTAACATACCATACAATTTCACTTCATGGCATGGCCGAATAAAAAAGAAAGAGCTTTGCTTGGTTGGCCTTTCTACGCTGACGAATACTTAAAAAAAAAAAAAAAATCAGATAAAAAACCAATGCCCCCCCCCCCCCCCCCCTTTTTTGTGGGGGGGGGGGGGGGGGGGGGGGGGGGGTGGATGAGATGATTATTTAAAAAAAATAAATTACCCACCCCCTATAATGTGTGTGACCTGTACAACCCCGTGCCTGTACAGGCAGCATAACCCAAAAAAATATAGTGGAACTTTCTTGTTAATGGATGCGTAATATATATGTTCATAATGAGACCGATTAGTATTTAACCTTTTGCTTTTGTTTTATTTTTCCTCACGAAAAGTTTATGTGTGGTACGGTAAATTATACAAAATCGAATAGGGAGTCTAATGAACTAAAAATTTAAGTTGAAAATAGATCATGTTGATAAAAACCAAAATCGTTAATTTCTTAACCTTCATCAATGAATTTGATAAAGAATCATAATTGAATTTAAATTCACAAGGTATTTATGTATTTCAAATGGAGGAAGGGGAGATTTAGAAAAGAGAACAAAATATTTTACTTATTTCAAAATAACGATTAGAAAAAAATAAATCAGAGAAAAGGTGCACGGACAGTTATACAAATTAAACACTGATCTTGAGAGCCTGTTTGGGCCCGATTTTTTCACCCAAAAAATTGATTTTTTGACCGTTATTTCACTATTTCAGCCGTCATATTTGACTTCTTCTCTCACAAATGGACCCAACTTTTCTCCTAACGGTCAAAAAATCAATTTTCAAAATCACTCCCAAACAGGCTTTGAATAAGAATCAAGACAACATCACGAAAACGGACCATTAGATCATGAAAGTCGCTCTTAAAAGTTGCCAAATATTTCGTAATTTTACTTATAAACAATAAGCATACTGAAAATATTCTCCTAATCAACAAATGAAATGGCTTTGATTGACGTGAATATTATGCCTCCCTAATCAACCTCCCCATATTTTTCCAATTTATTATTATTATTATTATTATTATTATTATTTTAAAGCGTAAAAAACAACAAAAGAAAAAAGTTTGACTTCAGTTGTCTCACTTTTTTTCACTAATCTCAAACTTTAATCCATACAAAAAATACTACTATTTATAGAACTTTGTTACATGTAAATCAAGTTTTAGATAATGTCACTCTATTATTTGCCAATTTTAAACAGAGTCAACTTTTCATCCAATATTTTCCCTCCACATAATCCATTGTGTACCATTTTTATGTACAAATAGCATATTTCACTGTTTATGTATGCAACACGTGGTCTCATCTTGCGCTATATATACATTACACCCTCTTCTCACCTCTCATATCAAAATTCACTCTTAACATACACCGGCGTACCTAATCGATTGCCATGGTTTCTTTTTCTGCTGCTACTTCTAATTCATGGGTTAAGCCCAAATTCTGGACACTGGGTGACCGGGGCTATACTTCAAACTCCTTGTTATTCAACATTGGCTGCTCTCTGCAAACACAAGTAGCGATTTGCCAAAACAATCGTCGACAGCAACAACTATTCCTAGTACCCCGGTTGTCAAAAAAGATAACACGCAGCAATGGAACTTAATCCAAAGAGCAGCAGCAATGGCTTTAGATGCAGTGGAGACTGCACTGACAGCACATGAGCTGAAACACCCTTTGTCTAAAACAGCAGACCCCAGAATACAGATTGCTGTATTCACGTCAATCAGATTTTCAGGGAGGCATAACCCAAGGCTCTGTACGTAGTCAAAGGTGTAAAATAGTTATTTCGAAAACTGTTTCAAGCAAATTTGCCTTCCTCTTCATGTGTGAAACTGTTCTTATATTATCAAACAATGTCAAGATCTAAGAATAACATGAAAAGGACACCAATTTCAATCTCAAGTCTCAATATATGCAACCTCCTACTAGAATAATCAAGATAGGAAAAACAATATCGACACAACGAAGTTGCCACTCAATTATGTACAATTGAGAAAGAACAATCAGTCTCAGTTGCAATGAGAGCATAGACTCTAAAATCTCGTTATGATCCTCGACTTTCATAAGAGACCTCATCCACAAGTTTGGTATATTTACGGTGGCGCCTCTCTCTTGCATAAAGTACCCAAAGCATGAGAGAAAGCAAAACTGCAACTGAGACCATCATCAATCCGATATAAACCCATTTGCTGTAAAGCCTTAAATCAGGACAATGGTCATCGTGTATCACACTAAACGTATCACGCAAAAATGTGCAGTCGGCTAAATTGGTGAGGAATTGGCTGTAATGATTCAATCCATAGCTCACATTCACTGCACTGCTCAATTGCTCATACAGGTTTGGGGTTAAACGGCCTACACTGGTGCATATGTTACTCTTAGAAACTTGGCACTCGTAGTTCTTCCAAACCTGGATTATATACAACGAAAGAAAAGTAAGCATATTCCTTTAGTGTGTATTAGATGGAAAATATGGATGTAGGGGAAAAGTGGAAGGGAATATATGAAGTTACACCAATTATTCATGGTTATACACATGGCAACACAGGGTCCCATAATAGTTGAGGATCCATTTTTGAGACCTCTGAACTGACCCAAAACTATAGTAGATATGCAGATCCTACCACCGACTAACAAATTATATGGACTAGCAACGACATGACAATTGGTTGCAACATCACATGTGATGTGATATCTCACCTACCCACTCTCCATTTACCCTATACATACTCCAAGACCATCCCACTTCAGCTCTAAATATTTTGACTTGACCTTCAGAGTGGAAAGGTCGCCCCTCTCCACGGGTGGCTGGACTCACTAACTGGATTTTGTTTTTGTAGAGAAACAGGTATCTTCTGTTCATCAAAGAATCCAAGAAGATTTTAAGGTCAACAGTTGATATCCTTTTTTCATCCTTTAACCACGGAAATTTGATTTCCGTTGATTGGTTTTTAGTTTCTATTTCAGTAGACTGAAGATGGGATGAAACATTTTAGGCATTTCGTAATTGATCTGTGGTAAAACCTTGCTGTATGTAATAAACAATTTTTTAAATGATAATGAATAATGATAAGGTTAAAAATTTGGAAGCCATTTACCTGTGTTGCATTGCTCAAGTCAACCTCACCTGCTGCACACTTTCGGTCCGTCTTATCAGGGTTATATGGATTACAGAGGAGAGGTACCAATGGACCAGATTGGTTGTATGTCCCAGGACTTAAATTAGCATTGGAAACATTAGAGAGGACCCCGTTTACAAGCCCAACCATTTGGAAGGTGACTTCTTTGCTCTGGGACAACGATTCTTGTGCAGTATCAGCATCCACACAGGGGATAATGTCATCTAATGCTGTGTGAGCAGTAGGGTTGTTAACCCACTGGTCCATTGCAACACATGTATCTCCCATCACACTTGCATATGAGAAATTTTCAATAAAAAAAGGCACTTCAGAATAAGAAGAAAAATCAACAGCAAAGCTGACAGAGAAAAAGCCTATCCAATTTCATGAGCTATAGCTATTTACAAATTATAAACAGTGAATTCAAAAAGTCGTACACACTGATTAGAGCGTTAAACTTTCGATGATTTAGATCCATCACCAAGTGTTCACAACATTAATTCACCCTGAAGGTCTCATGAACTGTGTCAGTTGAAAATTCACCAGATAGCAAGACATCACATTTCAATTTAAGTACAATTCAAATGAAGCACGAAAACCTCAGAAATTACCACAGCAAGAACCTCGATCAGCATGTAATCACAATCTCACTAAGAAAACTGTTTAAGAACGAGAGTATTCCATTTCATAAAACTTGTGATCCCAGAGAGGCAACCGGATGGTCCTTCATCAATAGTTCATTTATGTTGAACTGAGTTATTCTTATGCTTATCCCATCCTAGGATTATATGCTTTGTTTATTTTTGAATTTAAATAAGGATTATGTGAGATTTAGATTGATAGAAATCTCATCTTATTGCATAAAATGATCTTATCCCATAAGATTTGTTCTTTTTATTTTCTAGGAGTTAATCTCTGTAATTTCTCCTATCTAAAGAATGTCATTATTGAATACAATATACAATTGAATCCCAATTATTCAACATGGTATCAAAGCGTAATAGGGACTAGTTTTTTTCCTCATCTCCAATGGCAGACACTGGATCTGCAGATTCTGTCCATAATCTGTGCCTTCCTTTCAAACTATTAGCAATCCTTCTCCTTCCTCTACCTCAGAAAAACCCTCTTTACAAATAACCCAACATAAACTAGATGGCTCCAATTATCTTGATTGGTCTAAGTCCGTTGTCATGGTGATACAAGGCAAAGGAAAACTTGGGTATCTTAGTGGTTTACACCAGCGCCTGCAACGGATGACAGAAATATGCCATATGGGAAGCAGACAACTCTATGGTGATGGCATGGTTGGTCAACTCAATGAACTGAATGATTGAGAGGAATTATTTATCGTACAAGACGGTTAACGAAATATGGGAGACTGTTAAAGACATTCTGATTTAGTTAATTCTGCCCAACAGTTTGGGCTCAAGTCTGTCCTGAAAGGTTGCAAGCAATGTGAATCCTCTGCTATGAATCACTACAACACATTGACTGGCTTATGGCAAGAGCTGGACTTGCTCCAGGACGTCTACAAATACTGTCAGACTTGCAGCAAGAAATATCAGGTAGACCTTGAAATTGAACGTGTCTTTGATTTCTTTCATGGTTTGAATAAGGAATTGGATGAAGTGAGAGGACGTATTCTTGGTGCTAAACCTCTCGAGCCTCAGACAAGCCTCAGACAAGCTTTTGCTGAAGTTAGGCGAGAAGAAAGTTGAAAGAGAGTCACGTTAGGTGGCAGCAAGGAGACTGAAGTTAGAACAGAAATTCCTAATATTTCTGCCTCGGCTTTGATAGCAAATTGGAATAACCAGAACTTAGGAGCTTCAGAAAATAATTCTGGAGAAAACTGAGCACCTAAATGGAATATGTGGTGTGACCACTGTCATCGGTCCAACCACAACCTTGAAACGTGCTGGAAGCTCCATCGAAAGCCTTCCAATTGGAAGCCACGCAATCAGACTGAAACCAGAGGGTACCAAGCAATCATCGACGGATCTAGCCAACAACAGCAATCAATTTTCAACCACAAACAAATTGCTGAAATTCAGAAATTTCTTCAGCAAAAGCCATCTAATCTTAACAAGAGTAACTCTCAATCCCCCTTGCAACATTGCTCAGAAAGGTAGTTTCTCCCTTGCATTGAACACACAGATTGATATAGACTCGGATGCATCTGATCACATTATGTAATGCCCCAAAAAAAAAAAAAAGAAAGCCCCCAAAAAAAAAAAAAATAAATAAAAAAAAAAAGAATATAATTATTTTACTCTAGATATGTTTTTTCTTTTTGATAGTTAAGGGACTAAAATGAAATAGGTTGTAAATTCTTATTTTGGGCCAAATAATTGGATATTGATAGAGCGAAGATAAGTATAACGATACTGAACTCTTTTTATAGCTTGTAATTAATTAGAAGTCTTCGACTTGAGAAAAAAATTATTTTAGATTAGATTACATCAAGTTAAGTCCAACTAAAAGAATAAAAGATTAATAGAGTTGATAGGAGCTTGGAATATTAATTAAGTAAAACTTTTTCCTCTTTTAACACCTTGATATAAAGAACTGCACTACACTTATAGAAAGGAACTGCACAGATTCTTACAGATCACACACTATTCATGGGGTGGGTGGTTATATTTTTTCAATATAAAACTCACATGGGACCCACCCCATGTGAGTTTTCTGGATTTATTCTGTGGAAAGTATTCTGTACAATCAAAATAACTGTGATATAAAACCAATAGTGTAGTACAATTCAAATGTGACTTTTTGAAACCAAGTCCAAGTTGGCCCCGTCCTATTCTCAATGGGATGATTAGAATTTGTTCAAATTTCTCTTCCTTTCACAGCATGAGTGTGTGTAATTGTACCAAGAAATCAATAGTGGAGTATGCTACTAACTTTATCATTTGAACCTTTTCTTATCCAGTTTGTGGTAGTACACGGCTTTTGTATTATTATTGCACTAAAACTCAATTTGTAAATATTTTTTTCACTTTAAATACCCCATGAAGTCAAGAGAAATTTGCACCACAGAATATTTATACATAGACGCAGCCAAAACGAGTCAAGGCAGAGAGATAAAGAAGCGTAGAAAAGAGATTTTACGTGCATTATTTTACATTCTTTTACAACATTTCAATAAACGAGGTAAGATACTTTTGGTGCAAGAGGTTTGTTTCTTTATGCTTTTATATATTCAATTAAACATGCATGAATTATTAGTGGACCTTCGGGTTCCTTATAAAGAGATATGAAATCTTTCGAGAATTTAAGATGGCCTAAGATTGGTGTATCGCTTGGTCATTGATATACTTTATAAGAGAAGAGTGGTATGAATTGAAGATTTTATTGTTATATAGTTGGATGGAAATTGCATGTATCTTACTGATTATTGCGCTGCCTTTAATACAAAGAAAAGTAAATTTTTTGGTAACACTCTAAGCATTATGAATTTTTGTGGTGTTACACATGAAAGAAATTCAAAAAAAATTTCTTCACATATTGCTCGCCTTGGTAGACTTAAAATCATAATTGCTGATGGCTTCCTGTCTTCAGTTGCAAGGAAAGGAAATCTTGTGGTTTCCCCAACTATTACCCTTTATTCAGTACTGCATGTTCCTAATCCCTCATGTAACCTAATTTCAGTTAGCAAACTGAATAGTCATCTAAATTGCAAAGCTAATTTTTCCCCTCATCTTTGTGAATGTCAGGACTTGTATTTGGGGAAGATGATTGGCAGTTGTACTATCTTTCAGTTCCCCAGTAACATGAAGAAAAAGAAGTTCAAGCCTACCAAACTGTGGAGAAGTCAGTTATGTACACGGGTTTTGTTCCAAGTTTAATTCCTAGTAGAATAATGATATGGCAGAAAAGATTAGGACATCCTAGCTTTTCTTATGTGAAAAAGTAGTTTCCAGATTTATTTCTCAATAAAAATGCAAATTTATTTCAATGTGATGTATGCCAACTTGCAAAACACACCAGGAGTTCCTATCCTACACGATCGTATAGAGAGTCTACCATTTTCTACGTTTCATAGTGATATCTGGGGACTAATCTAAGCAAAAAGTATAACTGGGGCTAGATGGTTTATTACTTTCATTGATGACCATATTAGAGTTTGATGGGTATTTCTTTTAAAAGAAAAATCTGAAACAGCAAGAATTTTTCAGAAGTTCCACGAATTCAAATCCTACATACAGATAATGGCCAAAAATACTTTAACCAAATCCTAGGAGTATACCTTAGTAATCATCCAAACACATGTGTAGGCACCTCTCAACAAAATGGTATTACTGAACGAAAAAACAGACATCTCCTAAAAGTTGCTAGAGCCTTAATGTTTACTAATAACGTGCCAAAGAATTTCTGGGGGAAAGCTGTCTTTATAGCCTCATACATCATAAATCGGCTTCCATCTAGTGTCCCTCAGTTTAAACTATTAGAGCATATTTCCAGCCAAGCAAAATTAGTTTAGTTATTTCCATATGCAGGCTAATCAAATCACAGAAAATCAGGGATTAATTCCATTGTATAGCTAATTATTTTCCTTATATATAGCTTGTAATATTCTACAAATCAAAGAGAATAAACACGAAAAAAGCATTCAGCAAAAACGTGTCATATATCATTTCTCAGCTTGACATAGCATTTACTGTTAGCATGGTGAGTCAATACATACACAGTCCTTTCCAAAAACACATGGATGCAATGTATAGAATTCTCCGTTATTTGAAGTCTTCTCCAGGAAAGGGTTTATATTTTAAAAAAACTGAGAAATGATGTGTTCTTGAAGCTTATTCTGATGCGGACTAGGCTGGATCCATAGAAGATAGAAAATCAACCACCGGCTATTGTACATTTATTTGGGAAAATTCGGTGGCTTGGAGAAACAAAAAACAGAATGTTGTGGCGAGGAATAGTGCTGAAGCTGAGCTCAGAGCAATTGCACAAGGTACATGAGAGATGATTTGGGTACAAAGACTGGTGGAAGAATTGAAACTACTAAGTGTTAAGCCAATGAAGATCTTCTGTGATAACAAGTCTGAACTAAGCATTGCACACAATCTTGTCCATCATGATTGTACAAAGCATGTGGAGATTGATAAACATTTTATAAAGGAGAAGATTAACAATAAGGAAATTTGCATGATTTTTGTACCATCAAGGCAGCAAGTGGCCGACTTATTTACAAAAGGGGTCACTAGGCAGATGTTCGAAGGTGTCTTAGACAAGCTATGGGTGATAGATATCTTCCTCCCAGCTTGAGGAGTGTGGAACCGGGTTACTTTTGCTTATACTATCTAAGGATTATATGCTTTGTTCATTTTTGAATTTAAATAAGGATTATGTGAGATTTAGATTGATAGAAATCTCATCTTATCACATAAGATGATCTTATCCCATAAGATTTGTTCTTTCTGTTTTTCAGCTTCTATTTTCTAGGAGTTAATATCTGTAATTTCTCCCATTTAAAGGAGTGTCATTATTGAATACAATATACAATTGAATCCCAATTATTCAACAATTTATCATACCCAAGAAAAAGAGAGAGGATCAATCACTTCTGTGGAAGGTACATGTCCAATTGCTGTGTTTCATGTTTCTAGCACTAGGAAAGAAATCACATTCCCTTTTGATCTAGTAGTTCTTTTTAAAAGCATTTACACCATGTAGGAAATGAAGGCTGACTATAAAAATAACATTAGCGCATGACATTTTAGTTTTTCACTTGAAGGAATAAGTTAGAACTCTTTGACACCGTATGCCAGTCCAAACATTAATCATTTAAGCTAAAAAATTATATTTCACTTAAAATAATCTTTCCCAAACAAACACTATGCTTAAACTAAAACTTAATAAAAAAATAGCAAAAGATGGGATTTTTTTTCCATATCATTTCAATAAAATATCTGCATCCAAAGTCAGCACACCTTTTGACTGACTCCTCTAGATCCTATAATTGGAAATTCATGTTGCTCACACTTAGTTTACGTGTCTACTTGAGCCAGAGCAACATAGTAACACATATCCAGAAGGTGAAATTCACTATTGCATACGTGCCTAATACTTGAAATGGGACATTGTATGGTGCAATGTGCAGTATTATCTGAATTTTTGTGAGGACCATACTCACTCAAGGGTGAAAGATTTAAGCTTGCTTAGCATTAGCCATTACCTATGCATTATGGAAGGAAAAAAAATTATAGAAGACTTGGAAACTGCCTTAAGATGAAATACAGGTTTTGCAAGGAGTAACAATGCAATTACAACTAAACTTTCCAATAACAGAGGCATTGTGAATTTTTATTGGAGTTAATAATTAACAGTTGCATAATCTCTCCCAACAAATTGCCATGCCTACTTTTTAGTGCTTGCATTCATCTGGCAGCTAAAAAACCATCACCTTATGAGGATCGGCTCTGTTAGGTTTGTATTAGGTCTACGAAGGGTATGTATCAATCTGATCTGCTTCTTCATCCATATAACAACAAAATAAGCGTTGATCCCAATAAATTTAGGTTGGGCTGCTTGGATCCTATTATGCCACCTCCATTCAGGGATGGATCCAAGTTTGAATTCAAGACCAGGCTAAAAAATTTCAAACCGGGCTAATACACGAAAAAAATAAAAAATAAAAAAATTACCCATTAAAAATCTGTTCTGGCCCCCCCCCCCCCCAACCCCAAAACCCATCCCTGTCCATTTGATCCATTCTATGGAAAAACACTCTTGGTTTTCATCTTTTAAATACACTAACTCAGTTTAGATCTCTAATTCCCTTCTCCCTTAGCCAACATACCATGTAAATAGATTTTTCTCCAATTTTTGATCCACAACAACTAAAACTTTTCATATGCTTCCTCACCGGGCTCTCATGTCATCCTTTCGGCTTTCTATTTAACTAACCTATACTTCTCAAAAGCTTCGGCATCTCTACTTCTTTATCCATATTAGTAATAAAATTAATCAAAAACCATGACAAGAAAAAAATTATTTCCTTTAAGACCTTTTATTGGGATTTAATAGCGGAGCACAGATGAAAAGTATCTCTTCTTGTTGCATCAATCAGCAGTTCAAATGAAATGATCTGTGACACTTTATGACCTCCAAGAGGTTAAATGGTAAAGAAATATATCTGTTTCATGTAGGTGGATGGTGCAATTAGTAGTACGTACTTGTGGAGAACAAGAAATACACCACAAATGATGAAGGTGATGGCAACGAGAATCCAACCAATGATGATCAACCTGCAAATAATTTCAACGAGATTTTACGAACTATTAACAGAATATGTTTGAGAAGTCAAAGAGATAAAGAATTGCACTCACATGTACACAAGGAATTTAAAGCCTGCAATGGACAACACTGCGCCCAAATTTTGCATTATAGAAAAATACAATATTTATCATTTTGTTCAGTACAAGCTTAAAAAATATAGCTGAAATTATCAGTAGACTTACAGAAACCGAGTAAAGCCAGGATAAGTGTTATAGTTGATACTATAATGAGAAATAGCCTCCTGAAAAGCATAAGGAAATATTTGAGAATACATAATAAAAGAAAAATGTGTGATGAAATTGGCCATTTATACAGAAATACTTACACAGCATCCAAATAGCGGAATATATCATTTTTATTTTTTTCTGTTTGGGTTTCAAGGGTACGAGCAGCAGAGGCAATCAAGTTATCAACCTTGTCAATGTTGTTTTGAACATTCTTAGGTAAAAATATCTGATTCACTCCGACTTTTTTAGCAGCAGCCAAATAATTTGAGACATCTGTGAGATTGGCAACTGTGGACTTGGCTTGTTGGACAACATAGTTCAATGTATCTTTTGTACTATCATGAAACTTCTCTTGACCAGCATAGAGAACAGCAGATCCGATGCTAATAGAAAAAAATGGAAGAGTAAAGAGATCTAACATAACAAATATAATCTTAATGAGATAACAATGTATAGAAACAAGAGGTTTACACTGCAGAAATGGTAAATAATAAGAGAAGGACGATAGATAGTGCATAGAGAAATCGAGAGTAGCCATAACGTCTTCTCTGGCAACAGCAAACATACAGACAAGCCAGCAGCAAGAAAACACCAAATCCAACCAACCAGAATGCAGCAACAAGGAAAAGCGTAGAGCCAGTGTAAAGCACTGACTGCATTAAAAACAAAATTTTAGATTGAGATTCTAAATTGCATCATTACATTACTTGAAAAACTCCAATAAGAAAAAAACAGATGAACACAGAATATCATAACAAAAACAAGAAATAAATTTTGTCCTGTTCTCATTTGTCAGTTAAATATCATATAGGAGTCCAGGAAACATATTCAATGCATGTTTGCTTTTTCTCATATCTAAAAGTGAATGGTCAACATAGCACAATCTAATCGTAGATAAAAGTTTTTCTTAGGTCAGAAAAGAGATTAATGTATTCATGAAAAAGTTATTTTGATTTATGAATAGAAACCAATAAACAACTGTTCATTATAAACAAGATAGATGTAGATTACTAGTCTCTATCTTTTCCTACAGCATATCTTGAGTTAAAACACCACCATTCTGTAATAGCTATTTTTATTTGAAAATCAGCAATTTCACCTATTATCTACCTCTCTATGTTGAGAAAGAATATCACCAACCCTGATCCTACTATTATTACTCGTAAGTTAATCACATCTCCAACAATAAATTGAGGAACAAATTTTTGTTAGTTTTTCTTCAAAAGAAACAGAAACAAAAGGTGTAAATGTATACTTATGTCTGATTGTTATAATATACTGAAAATCTTGAAATAGGATCCTCATGTTTAGGACTTATAAAATGTATACTTGCAAGTAGCAATGAAGCCAATCCCTACTTAAAACAGATACAGTTGAAAATTTCAATACGAGAGAAGAAATTAGAAAAACAAATATTCAATCAGCATGACAATACCACATTGCGATGGGATATACAAACTAAGTTATCCTGAAGTCAAGTGCGACAACTACTGTTTCTCCAAACAAAATGCACAACGACATGAGTTCTAATCAACAGTAGAAAATGATTCATGATGGAAAATAACATGTGAAAAACATTAGAGAGACAAAAATTAAAAAATTCCTACTTAAAAATTCTTATTATGTGGAAAATCTACATTATAACTCATATGAGATAAACATTTTCCTCTCCCTCAAAGCTTGCTCCATCAGTTACTCTCAGGTTATTACATGCTAATCAGACACATAATTTTAACATTGATATGAATAAAACCAGTATAAAAACAAGTCTATTTAGATTAAAAATTGCAGGGTAATAAAAGTCAATTATTCAAGCAACACTTACAGCTATGTAGTGTTCATTGCTAATGTTCCAACCCCCTGTATAGTATTTGAGATCATCAAGTGGATCTTTTCTATGTGTTCTTTCAGCAGCCAATATTAATGATGACTTTCCACCATTGTCACCCTCTAAAACAGATCTCCTGATTCCCCATAAACTGCCGTCGTCCTTAATCTCATTGGCCACACCTACACAATTAACCAAAGCGAAAATCCAACAACACAAATTCATAGTACATTAATTTCGTGTGTACAAAACAAGAGTACAGCCAGAAAACAAAAACCCAAATTGGAATTAACATAAGATCACCGGGAATGTGTGTGGTTTGCAGATAATTGACTAAAGAAGCAGAAACCCCATAAACTGAGGGGACAAAAAATCTATAAAATAAAAAATAAAAAAAATAAAATCACAAACCTAAGTTATAGTTCACTGAAGATTACCTGGAATGTGTGTGGTTTGAAGATGATTGATTGAAGAACCAGAAACGCCATAAGATGATGAAAAAACAGTAGGAAAAATGAAGATTATAGCTGACAGGAAAATCAGAGAAAAGGGTTTGATTTTGATAGAGAGCATTTTTTTTTTCTTTCAACTTCTCAACGTAAATAATTCTTGTTAGAAACCCCCTTCACCTTGTGCTTGCTTCTTGGAGTGGACAAAATGACAGTAGAGACATAAAAGAGTATATATATGTTTTCTCGTACGATAGTGAACAAGACGTGCGAACATGGATTGATAATTATTTTCATAATTACTAATAATTAACGGATTAATAGGATTGACTCTTCGAATACAGATAACGACTAGCTGGCTGCAGACCGCGTGAATTTCAAAGAATTAATAATTTGGAAATTTTTATTTGATTAATCTTTTTATATTTTCTCTAATAAATAAGGATAACAACGAAGTAACATATGATTTTGATCTGAGCCTATGTTTGGGATTTAGACCATAATTGCTCGTCTGTCCTAGGCTGTCGGGTTTGGCAGCCCTTCTCGTATCCATTCTTCGAGATTTTTTGTTGAAAAAATAGGATCAAGGTAGAAAAAAGATTAAGTGCTTGAATCAACGATTAGTATGACAAGTGTTCCACAGTTTAGAAAATTAAAAAATAAATAAATAAAATTGGAGTACAAAATTTTTCAATTTGAGATAAAATTATAGATTTTAAGTTATTTATCACTAATAATTATATGTAACTATAATGTAAGAGATTTTAATTTATTAATTTTGTAAAATATAAAATTCCTATTGACATTTGTATTGTTCCCATATTTGTCGTATACAAGTAATTCGTCCATACATAACGAATCCACAACTTAATCATTTGATACTAAGTAAAAAGAGCTAGTAAAAGGTAAATGTCATGTTTTTTAGTTAATTATTCAATTTATATACAATGTGCTCTGGACTAACTTTTTCAAGGCTCGTAAGAATATTAAATTCATAAATGATAACAAGAAAATGATGATGATGACGACGATGTTTGTTCTAGTGGTAAGTTTGCTGAGCATCTTTTTGGTATGGATTAAAATTAAAAATTTTAATTTGAGTCAAAATTAACAATTAATTTTAATTACATATTTTATTATTTTTTATGAAAATTTACTGAATATCTTATTTTAATCCCAATCAAACAGGGATCAATCTTTTTGAAGGTCATAGGATCCTAGTCTCTGGTCCCCAATACAAGAACTTTATCTTTGAAACACAATTAAGTACCTATCAATTGGGCTGCAGATTTTCTTGAATTTGACCAGTTTTTTGTGGAGGGAAAAAAAATGCATAATTACAAAGATTTCAAGATACACTTTCAAAAATAAAAATAAAAAAATTGTGAAAAAAATTTAAAATTCAGGTTATCACATTTATAATAATTTGGTGACTTATTTATTAATTAAATAGGTCAATATCACAATAACACATTATTTATTGTCATAATCATATACTAATCACAAATCGAACAAGGTCATAGTTACAATCACAAAGACCATACATCTTTTAGGTCACATCTTATTTATTGGGCACAAATTAGTCACAATAACACAAATTATAGGTCAAAATTACAAATTTAGTTGCAAGTCATACATCTTTTTAGGTCACATGTTCTATTTATTACTCACAAATTATTAATTTTATTAATCACAATCGCTATTCAGTTCACCCTCACCACTCCTTCATTGCTCCATCACCACTGGCACCATCCAAAACATTGTTGCCACCTCAATGCCACCACCATCATAGCCACCACGCAATATTTGTACACCACCATCTTATTACCACCACACAAATTTGTACACCACAACCCACCATCACAGAATCTATTGCACCACCATCCTTGCTATTCAAACGACATTTAACACAAATTTCAGAACATGAAAGAGGACTTTGGCGATTGCAACGGAGAGTAATCGAAAGTGGTGGCGTAGGGAGGAGATGAGAGCTAAAGACGCATGACTTTGGGTCTTAAGAGCCTAAACCATTGTCGTAGTAGAGCTCAGATCTTTGGTCAGGGGGTATTGATGTAAATGAGCCAAGCCGAAGGTCACTACTTGAGTAAAAAATGGCTTGGGCTATTTTAGCTCGAGCAGAGTAGAGTCAAAGCTCGACCGAAAAATCAAGGCTTAGCTTGGCTCGGGCTTTCGACTCTAGCATTACTGAGTCAGTACATTTTTTAAAGTCATGAAACTCGATTTTTTTAACAATATAAATTATATGTAATTTATAATACTTGGAGATTAAATAGAAGTTACAATTCTCCTTCTCTTTTTGAGTTTGGAATCAACTACAATCAACATAAGTGGAGTTAAAATTGTACACAAATAAAATTTTTTGCTTAAATTTTTTTAAAAAAAATAAATTAAAAAATGGCATCAGTGAGCTATGGCGAAGACGATTAGAGCACCCGATTAACCCCCCTGAGGCATAACCCAATGGTGCAAAAGACAGGAGTGAAGTTATCTCACGCCTTGCTGGCAGCCTCAATGTGGGGAATCGATTCCTGAAACATAGAATTGGACTCCTTGTAGACGCAATGTACAGACAACTCTTGTTTTTTGGCCTGTTGGGGCACATCCTATAATTTACCTCCCTCAAGGTTAGGGTTCAACCTTTTTTATTAGAGCACCCGATTGTTGTAAAGAGATAGAGGATAGAGAGAAAGGACTGCTGGGAAAAGAAATTGAGAGAAGATGGAGTTTGGATTTGCATGTAGGTAGATCCATCCATGTGTGACAGTGGTTTTATGATGACAGTGCCAGAGACGAAGGTGGCAGTGGCGGTGGCAGTGGTAGTGACAGTGGCAGTGGCAGTGAGGAATGGTTTGGGTTATGGAAATAGTCATTTCTGTTACCATTGTTGGGGTGAAGAATGTGTTAGGGTTCGGATAAGTTATGATGTGGAATGGCTTTGAAAGAATAATTTATTGATCTGATAATTAAAATGGGAAATTGAAAAAAAAATGAGTTTAATTTCCTCTTTTTTAATTGTGTCAAGAGCACTCCGATCTGCTAAGCCCAACCGGCCGGATTAAGGTCTACCAATTTTCCGATCCAACCAACTTCACAAGGATATTTAGGTTTATGTTCTTGCACAAAGATGTTAAATTGAAGATATTTATATGACCACTTATTTTTTATTATTCTCCAACTACTTCAAGAATAGTCATCAAATGTTATTTTCAATGAAAAACATATCGATTCGCTGTTATAAATTTGTTGTTCGAAAAAATATTTGATTTCATAAACGAAAGAATTATTCACAGTTATCAAAGATGTCAATATCTAGGTTACTACTTGTTTGGATTAACAACGATTATTGAACATAATCAAGATATAATTAGCAATTTAAAAACACTTTCCTCTTGAATAATTATTTGGATAAAGAATATATCTTGTCAAATTTTTACTATATGCATGCTCGAGGGGTTAATGAGAGCGTGTGGAAGAAGCTCCAATCATAGTGAAGGAATTTATTTTATCCCTACTTATGCTATGCCTATGAGCATGTTCCAAATTCCGCTTTGATTTTGATAGAGAGCATTTTTTTTTTCTTTCAACTTCTCAACGTAAATAATTCTTGTTAGAAACCCCCTTCACCTTCTGCTTGCTTCTTGGCGTGGACAAAATGACAGTAGAGACATAAAAGAGTATATATATATGTTTTCTCGTACAATAGTGAACAAGACGTGCAAACATGGATTGATAATTATTTTCATAATTACTAATAATTAACGGATTAATAGGATTGACTCTTCGAATACAGATAACGACTGGCTGGCAGCAGACCGCGTGAATTTCAAAGAATTAATAATTTGAAAATTTTTATTTGATTAATCTTTTTTATATTTTCTCTAGTAAATAAGAATAACAACGGAGTAACATTTGATTTTGATCCGAGCCTATGTTTGGATTTAGACCATAATTGCTCCTCTGTCCTAGGCTGTCAGGTTTGGCAGCCCTTCTCGTATCCCTTCTTCGAGATTTTTTGTTGACGAAATAGGATCAAGATAGAAAAAAAGATTAAGTGCATGTTTGACGATGTTTTCAAATAACTGATTGAATCGACGATTAGTATGACAAGTGTTTCACAGTTTAGAAAATTAAAAAATAAATAAGTAAAATTGGAGTACAAAATTTCTCAATTTGAGATAAAATTATAGATTTTAAGTTATTTATCACTAAATATTATATGTAACTGTAATGTAAGAGATTTTAATTTATTAATTTTGTAAAATATAAAATTCCTATTGACATTTATATTGTTCCCATATTTGTCGTATACAAGTAATTCGTCCATACATAACGAATCCACAACTTAATCATTTGATACTAAGTAAAAAGAGCTAGTAAAAGGTACATGTCATGTTTTTTAGTTAATTATTCAATTTATATACAATGTGCTCTGGACTAACTTTTTCAAGGCTCGTAAGAATATATAAATTCATAAATAATAACAAGAAAATGATTGCTAAGCATCTATTTAGTATGGATTAAAATAAAAAAATTTAGCTTAAGTCAAAATTAACAATTAATTTTAATCATATATTTCATCATTTTTTATAAAAATTTACTGAATATCTTATTTTAATCACAACCAAACAGGGGCTGAATCTTTTTGAAGGTCATAGGATCCTAGTCTCTGGTCCCCAATACAAGAAATTTATCTTTGAAACCCAATTAAGTACTGATCAATTGGGCTGCAGATTTTCTTGAATTTGATCAGTTTTTTGTGGGAAAAAAATGCATAATTACAAAGATTTCAAGATACACTTTCAAAAATAAAAATTAAAAATTGTGAATTTTTTTAAAAATTCAGGTGATCACATTTATAATAATTTGGTGACTTATTTATTAATTAAATAGGTCAATATCACAATAACACATTATTTATTGTCATAATCACATGCTAATCACAAATCGAACAAGGTCATAGTTACAATCACAAAGATCATACATCTTTTAGGTCACATATTATTTATTGGGTACAAATTAGTCACAATGACAAATTATAGGTCAAGATTACAAATTTAGTTGCTAGTCATACATCTTAGGTCACATATTACATTTATTACTCACAAATTATCATTTTTATTGATCACAATCGCTCTTCAGTTCACCCTCACCGCTCCTTTACAGCTCCATCACCACTAGCACCATCCAAAACATTGTTGTCACCTCAATCCCACCACCATCATAGCCACCACGCAATATTTTTACACCACCATCTTATTACCACCACACAAATTTGTACACCACAACCCACCATCACAGAATCTATTGCACCACCATCCTTGCTATTCAAACGACATTTAACACAAATTTCAGAATATGAAAGAGGACTTTGGTGATTGCAACGGAGAGTAATTGAAAGTGGTGGCTTAGGGAGGAGATGAGAGCTAAAGACGCATGACTTTGGGTCTTAAGAGCCTAAACCATTGTCGTAGTAGAGCTCAGATCTTTGGTCAGGGGGTATTGATGTAAATGAGCCAAGCCGAAGGTCACTACTTGAGTAAAAAATGGCTTGGGCTATTTTAGCTCGAGCAGAGTAGAGTCAAAACTCGACCAAAAAATCAAGGCTTAGCTTGGCTCGGGCTTTCGACTCTAGCATTATCGAGTCGGTTCTTTTTTTAAAGTCATGAAACTCGATTTTTTTAACAATATAAATTATATGTAATTTATAATACTTGGAGATTAAATAGAAGTTACAATTCTCCTTCTCTTTTTGAGTTTGGAATCAACTACAATCAACATAAGTGAAGTTAAAATTGTACATAAATAAAATTTTTTGCTTAAATTTTTTTTAAAAAAATAAATTAAAAAATGGCATCAGTGAGCTATGGCGAAGACGATTAGAGCACCCGATTAGCCCCCCTGAGGCATAGTCCAATGGTGCAAATGATAGGAGTGAGGTTATCTCACGCCTTGCTGACAGCCTCAATGTGAGGGATCGATTCCTGAGACATGGAATTGGACTTCTTGTAGACGCAGTGTACAGACAACTCTTGTTCTTTGGCCTGTTGGGGCACATTCTACGATTTACCTCCCTCACAAAGCTCTAAAGGCGGGGTGGTGGGGCCCTCAAGATTAGGATTCAACCATTTTTATTAGAGCACCTGATTGTTGTAAAGAGATAGAGGATAGAGAGAAAGGACTGTTGGGAAAAGAAATTGAGAGAAGATGGAGTTTGGATTTGCATGTAGGTAGATCCATCCATGTGTGACAGTGGTTTTACGATGACAGTGCCAGAGAGGAAGGTGGTAGTGGCAGTGAGGAATGGTTTGGGTTATGGAAGTAGTTATTTCTGTTACCACTGTTGGGGTGAAGAATGTGTTAGGGTTAGGATAAGTTATGATGTGGAATGGCTTTGAAAGAATAATTTATTGATCTGATAATTGAAATGGGAAATTGAAAAAAAAAAAAGTGAGTTTAATTTCGTCTTTTTTAATTGTGTCAAGAGCACTCCGAGCCGCTAAGCCCAACTGGCCGGATTAAGGTCTACCAATTTTCCGACCCACCCAACTTCACAAGGATATTTAGGTTTATATTCTTGCACAAAGATGTTAAATTGAAGATATTTATATGATCACTTATTTATTATTATTCTCCAACTACTTCAAGAAAAAACTAGGAATTTTTAACGACAAAAATAGTCATCAAATGTTATTTTCAATGAAAAACATATCGATTCGCTGTTATAAATTTGTTGTTCGAAAAAATATTTGATGTCATAAACGAAAGAATTATTCACAGTTATCAAAGACGTCAATAACTAGGTTACTACTTGTTTGGATTAACAGCGATTATTTAACATAGTCATGATATAATTAGCAATTTAAAAACACTTTCCTCTTGAATAATTATTTGGATAAAGAATATATCTTGTCAAAATTTTACTATATGCATGCTCGAGGGGTTAATGAGAGAGTGTGGAAGAAGCTCCAATTATAGTGAAGGAATTTATTTTATCCCTACTTATGCTATGAGCATGTTCCAAATTCTGATTCGAATTTGCAATGATCTTAGAAATTAGCATCTTCTTTCGGGTTCGGAAAAATAATATAAAGGATAAGTTGCATCGTCTTTCTTGGGATTCTCTATTTAAATATAAAAAAGGGGTGATGGCTTCAAAGATTTGATAGCTCTTAATCAAGCCTTAATAGCAAAACAGAGTTGGTGCATGATAACTGCTAGGTTTTAAAGTTGTTGCTAGTCTGTGAACAAAAATATAATTGTAAGAATGTTTTAAAAGTTAAAGGGTCGAGTTGTAGGTTATTTAAATAAGCCAAATGTCATTGGAAACGTCTTTGGAACAAAAGAAACGTTGTTGAAATTTTGTTATCCTGTCACCAAGTTGTTGCTCGAGCGACAAAAACAGAATAGACTTCGCTAACCCGTCGCTAGCCCTTCTCTCGAGAGAAATGTAGTCTCTCGCTTGTTATTGAGTTTTATCTCAAGCGACAATGCATATCAAGAAACCTTAATTTGCAATTTCAAGAATTTTGACAGGTCCATACTACCCAAAACATCCATTATATAAATAGCACCTCTTTACGAAATTTTTTAGATTGAACATTGTGAGAAACATCATATACTTTATCTATATCATACAATCCTTTATGCTTTGGAGTTGCAAATGAAAAACATCAAAATATCCACAAATCAAACACCAAAACACATATTTCCAGTGTATATGTCAAATGTTGAAGATCAAGGAAAGAGACCGGAGTTTCGATTGTTGGAGAACTAGGAGTTCTAGGAAATCTACAAGAGATAGATAAAATTAGAAAGTCGGGAGTTGGTGCTGGATCACGCAATCCAGGAAGGCTTTGGGAAATTATAATTAGGATGTCAGAAAGTACTTGTGTTGGTCAAATCCAGTGGTACTATAAGTTGATTTATTTATAGTGGATTCATACTGGCTTGAGAGTTTTAATCCTGCTAGGGGTTTTCTTCATCAACAATTATCTTATGTCATTTACTTTTCTACAATTTATCATATGTGCCAATTCAACATAGGATAGAATGCACGTGAATTCATCTGGACAAATTAATAATTGTGACTTGTTGCAATTATTAATTAAAAATTCAAATTCAGCATAACCACCTATTCACCTCTCTCTAGGTGTTAGTTGGGTAAAACTATATTATTTTCAAGTGGTATCAGAGCTTAGTTCGATTCTTGACCCAAATTTGATTTAGATGAGCTAGTCTCTATCTGTGCATCCGTCTTTTGATGGGAGCAACTATGCTAACTAGAAAGTTAGAATGAGAGAATTTCTTAAGTCTCTATATAAGCGCATTGGGTTAGTGTGCAAAATGGTTGGTCTGCCCCTTCTACTGTTATGTTAGGTATAGTTACCCCCACAGACATTTCACTTTGGACTAAGGATGAACTAGTTGAGTGCAATTGGAATAGTAAAGGGCTTCATGCATCATTTATGGCTGTGTCCCCCGAAAAATTTAGGAGATTGTCAATGTATGAGTCTACTAAAAAAATTTGGGACATCTTAGGGACCACACACAAGAGAACCAAAATCGTTAAAAATTTCAAACTACAGATGTTGACCTCTAGGTTTGAAGAAATTATAATGAATGATGATCAATTTTATGGGAAGTTGAATGACATGGTAAACTCGAGTTTCAATCCAGGTGAGAAGATTCCTGAATCTAAAATTGTTTGAAAAGTTCTTAGATCCCTACCTAAGAGGTTTAGACCCAAGGATACTGCTATCGAAGATAGTAAGGATTTAGATAAAGTTAAGATAGAAAAAGGATTTAGATAAAGTTAAGATAGAAGAACTTGTAGGATTTCTCGAAACCTATGAACTCATCATATCACATCCAAAGAAAAATAAGTCTATTGCCTTAAACTCTGTTAAGGAAGAAGAATTTAAGTCAACTGATACTAAGATATTTAGGGATGAAGATAGTGTTTACTTTGTTAATAAGTTTCAAAAAGTTCTTAAAAATAAGAGAAAACCTCAAAAAAGGAAATGGCTCTCCCTGGTAAAGTCCTAAATGACAAGTGTGATAAGGCTAGTCGTAAGAGTTCCAGTAATAAAACCCACTCAATTAAATGCCATGAGTCTTAGGATTTTGGTCACAATAGGAATGAATGTCCAGTTATAAGAACTTGAAAAAAGGAAAGGGCAAGGCATTGGTAGTGTCACTAACCGATGATGAAACAAATTCTTGTGAATAGAATAAGTTATCTAGCAATGAGGATGAAAGGAACTATATGGCTTTCATGTCTAGAGTTAAGTATAAATCAAACAGGAGAGTGAAAAGGTTGAGAAAAATGAATGTAGTGAGCATTCTGAGGATGCGACTGATATTCACGAGGATTATCAACTGTTGTTTAGGGAGAGTCTTAAAATTAAAAAGGTCAATAAAGCTCTATTGACGAAGGTAGATAAACTTGTGAGAGAGAAAGAGAGACTCATAGGTGACCTCCAGGATTCATCCAAAAACCTCAGTGAATTGAGATATGTCAATGAGAAATTAGAAAATGAGGTTAAGACTTTGACAAGTGACCTAGAAAAATCCATTACCCTAGTCTCTCTTGAGCGGGACTAAAAAACTTGATAACTTATTAGGGATGAATCCAGTTGGAGATAGGCAAGGTCTAGGATATGTTAAAAGTGATAACTATGATACCAGTTCATCCAAGACCACATTTGTCCCAGCCTTCAACAAATCTAGTAACATTGCTAATCCTAAACCCAAGGGCAAAGGTGTCTTAGGATAGAGGACCTCTAGAACACGTAGGACCACCATACTTAAAAATCAGTACCAACAATCACATGGTTCTGAACTATAGCTTATTCCTACTTGTCATAACTATGCTGTTCTTGGACACATAAAGCCTAGGTGTCATAAGCTTGAGAATAAAAGTAGAAGTAAAGATATCCCTAGCCAGGTTAACTTCCTTTCCAATCAGGTTAGTTATTTGACCATAATGCTGACAAAATTGACTAGGATCACCTCAACTTCTAAGAAAGTTTGGGTTAAGAAAAGTGATCTTACTAGATGTGATGAGAAACTGAATTGCTATGTAGCCTATATTGTTCTTAAGACTCAAAATAACTCCATGTGGTACCTTGATAGTGCTTCTCTTAGACACATGTGGACATAAGGCCTTGTTCTCCACTCTCGATGAGTGTAATGGTGGTATGGTTACATTTGGAGATAGGGCCACCATATCTATCCTTGGTAAAGGTACCGTCAACACAGTGAATAGAGTATATCCTAGACCTAAAATTGATAAGCCCCCTAATGAGATTTTTAAGAGTAAAAAATCTTTTGTCAAATACTTTCGAGTGTTTGGCAACAAGTGCTAGATAGAGAGAACCTGGGCAAGTTTGATTCAAAGAGTGATGAGAGAATTTTTCTAGGATACTCTAGGAATTGTAGAGCTTATCATGTATATAATTCGCGCACACGAGTGGTAATAGGGTCCATAAATGTTTGTGATTGATGATGCTTTTAGTGAGAAGGAGGGTGTGAAAAACTGGGACGGGCTGGATAATTTGAGTGTTGATCTAGGAATGGTAGCAGCCTAAAGAACAACCAATTCCTAAATCCCTGCACTTTCCTAGAGGCTTAGACACTTCCAACAAGGAGCAACCACCTAGTGACAAATGAAAACCTCCTAGGGAACCGTCATCTAAAGTTAAGTTTAATCATCTTAAGGACAATATTATTGGAGATCTGTATGAAGGAATGAGGCTATGCAAGAGGGTTATAAACAACTTAACTTACACTAGCTATGTTTCCTGGATTGAGTCTAAGAAAGTAGAGAAAGCCCTTAGAGATGAATGTTAGGTTAATGAAATGCACAAAGAGCTAAACCAGTTTGCTAGAAATAATGTGTGATATTTGGTCCATAGGCTTGAAAATTGTAATGTGATAGGTACCAAATGGATATTTAATAATAAAATCGATGACCAAGATACCATAACAAGGAATAAGGCTAGGTTAGTTGCCCAATGATACACTTAAGTTGAAGGCGTTGACTTTGATGAGATATTTGCTCTAGTTGCACGTATTGAATTCGTTCAGATTTGTCTTGCTGTTGCTTGTACTTTAGGTTTCAAACTTTATCAAATAGATACCAAGAGTGCCTTTTCGAATGGAATATTTCAAAAAGAAGCTTATGTTGAACAACCTAAAGGACTCAAGAATTCTAAGTTTCCTCACTATGTCTTCAAACTTGATAAAGCTTTATATGGTTTGAAACAAGCTCCTAGAGCTTGGTACGATAAACTTACGACATACCTCATGGAACATGGTTTTCCAGAAGAGGTACTAATAGAACTTTATTTATAATACGTACTAAAGAAACCATCATCATAGCACAGATTTATGTCAATGACATTTATCCATTGACTATTTTGCTAATGAATTTGCTGAATGCATAACATAAAATTTGAGATGAGCATGGCAAGAGAGCTAAGTTACTTTCTTTATATCCAAATGAAGCAAACAGATGATGGTTATTCATATCTCAATCAAAGTACGCTAAAATTCTTGTCAAGAGATTTGGGCTAGACAATAAGAAACACACAAGGACACCCATGAGTACGAGTGTTAAGTTAGGTCATGATCCTATAGTTAAGAGTATAGATCGACATTATACAAGAGTATGATAGGTAGTTTACTATATCTTATTGCCAGTAGACCTAACATAGCATTTAGTGTTGGAGTATGTACGAGGTTTCAGGCTGAATCTAAGGAATCCCACTTAAGTGCAGTTAGACGGATCATTAGGTATGTAAATAGCACCTTAGATCATGGAATCTTGTACTCAAGAGACTCTAATCTTGATCTTTCCAACTACTTCGATGCCATTTAGGCTGGAAATGCTGATAATAGAAAGAGCACTTTGGGAGCCTGTTTCTATATTGATGGTAATATTGTAGCTTGGATGAGTAAAAAGGAAAACTCTATCTCACTATCCACGACTGAGGTTGATAGATGCTTGTAGTTAGTTGTTGCACTCAGTTCCTTTGGATAAAGCAAATGCTGAGTAATTATGGGATTAATTAAGGTACTACGATCGTGTTCTGTGATAACACGAGTGCGATCAATGTTTCTAAAAATCTCATTTAACACCCTCAGACTAAACACATTGATATTAGACATCACTTCATTCGAGAGCGCATAGAGACTGCTGTTGTGTCCCTTGACACATCTCTACAAAAAATCAACTAGCCGACCTGTTTACTAAAGCCTTAGATGGCTTGAGGTTTGAGTTTCTTAGGAAAGCTGTTGGTATTTGTGTACCTCCTTGACCACATACTTAGGAACATGCATGTCTGGCTCATATCATTCATCCATTCTTGCATTCATTTTATTTTATACGTACATGTTTTTCTTTGTCTTTGCTTGTTTCACTTCTTCAATAAAAACAAAAAAGAAGAAAGTATTTGACCTTACAGCATGGTTTTTGTTCTCCTTGATGTTGCATTTTGTGATCAAATATGTATTCAATAGATTACGAGTTTCGTGGTTCCATTACTTGATTTGAGATTATGAGGAGTATTTAGTCACTTGCCCAAAACTTGCTACAAGGGTCATCTCAATAGCTTCATTCAGATATGATTGCACATAATATTCAAAAAAGGGCGCTTACAGATAGGAAAGAAAGAAACTTAAACACCGATATCAATTTTTAAACGTCCTAATGGTGTTGGATTTGACTTTTATCGGGGGAGGAATACACTCATTCTACAGTGTTTTTAGCATGTTCATTCTCACAAATTTAAGGTTTGGAGTCTTGTTTAAATGGAATTAGTGGCACTTTTTACATATGGGACACATATACAACTTACTCCGTATAAACTTGATCTATGTGTGGGGCAACGTTTCTATTCTTAAGTGTGAAATATTTGTGATCAAGTGCATTTTGGGGGTGATATACATGTTAAAGTGAGTACCATGTTTTTATTTAAAAAGGGGCATTATATTTCGAAATTTTCAAAAAATTGGTATAATATTTTTCAATAAGTTTTCACCAGCTTGCCAATAGGTCATCGCTCAAGTGATGAATGCTATAACCTTCTCGTTCGCCTAACGCTGAACGTTTACTCGAGTGATGGACCAAGGTTAAGTAAGCTTCGAAACAGAATAGTCTTTCGTTTTTCATTCTGTTTCTTCTATTTTTCTCTCGATTTTGAGGCACCCATCTTCAATTGTGCACTTCATTCATCAATTTGACTTGTATGTATTGCCTCAGGCCAACTATACATTAGTTCATTTAACAATTTCATCTCAATCCAAAGGTAAATTGATGAACCCTAGTTTTTGCATTTTGTTTCTTTTTTGGGAATTTCCGATTGTCTGGCTGAATTGCATCAATTTTTCAACTATCATTGTATGTTTAGGAGCTTTTTTTTAAATGTATTTTCACTACTTTTGCATAAAAAGAAACCTCAAACTTCAAAATTTGATTCATTTTCACGTATATTAGGGTTATTTATGCTTTGCCTACGTGATTTTTTTGGCCAACATTTTTTATAGAGGTTGGGATATGTTTAGATGCTAGATTACTTGATTGTGGATTGATGATGGCATAGTGGCCTTGGGTGGTTAGCATTTTAGTTTGAAAATAATGTTTTTCACATGCCCGCCAAGTGTTCGACGTATTGCCTATTCCACAATTTTGCTTATTTTTAGATACACATTTTCCCACACTTTTAAAGCAAGGTGTCATAAACTTGTTTATGACTTCATGTCTCATGTTTGTCTTGATTTTCTTTGGTTCTTGCATTGATGACATTCACAGATGATGTGGCTTTCATCTTAATGTCGTGTTAACCTGCATCTCGACGTTAAGTCACCTTATGTTTTACAAACATGTCACTCTGCAACTTAACGTCATGTCATTCTACATCTAGGCATTGCATTAGGTCGACGTCTTGTCACCATGTCACTGATATCCTTACACTGCACAGCTTTCATCCATTTCTCATGTCACTTTGGTGATATCTATGTCCATAAGTATTCTAAGCTAGTTTTTGAATTGATTTGCGTGCATTGTTCAGTGTATGTTTTGTTTTGCGTGTGTTGGGTATTTCTTGCACCATTTTGCATGCTTTACATAACTATGCCTCATTTTGCGTCTTTTTGTAAGATTATGCATGGATTTGCGAGCTTGTGTCGATTTTTGAACTATTTTACATACTTTTTGTTAGTTTTAGTATTGTTTTACGTGCTGTCATTGGTTTTTGCATTGCTTGACATGGATTCGAAAATTTTGCATCAATTTGTGTGCTTTACATAGTTTTGCCTTGTTTCACTTGCAATCATGCTTTTCATTCCTTAAGTGGTCTACAAGGTTTATAGTATTCGTAGTTGCATCTATTGATAACTTAGCTTTGCTTACTTATTATAGATGACACCCAAGTGAGCCCAACTACTGTACAACCATCCAGCAAGTCGACTTTTACAGTAAGTCTAGGTTCATATCCTCTACTGTTGTATGCACTGTTCTTGTGGAGCGTAAGGTAATCTTTTATGATCTTTCTCTAGATTTGGCTGTCATCTTCACTACACAGTGTTTGGAGCCCCTTTTGGTTGAATTGTCCCCTCTGCTTTGTCTCTTCGTCTAGGGGATCTATGCGAATATCCATGACAATAATGGGTCCATGTTTAGAGTTTTTCTTAGAGGTACGACTATTAAGATCACACCGTATGTCATTTCTAGTACTATTCATATTTCTCGGGTCTTTTGTCCCTTATTCCCTTATCTATCTACTGACACCCTCCCAATTGATTTTGTTATTTAGTTGACTCTATTTAATAGCCCCTAGGGAAGGGGTCCGACTATGATTCGTACTTGATATCTTCCTAATAATTGCCAGATGTTGTTGCACGTTGCGTGCACAAATCTGTGTCCGGTCTCTTATACCTCTTCATTGTCTATGGAGAAGTGTAGGAGAAGGCAATATTCCTTTATGCACTTCTGGATGGTGATTTGATTGACCTGCCTACATTCATTTGCCAACATATTTTACGTACCTTTAGAGTGTTAGGTCATAGGATAGGTCTACCATATACGCGTTTGATTCATTGCCTAGTTACATCTCTTGGGGCTACATTTCCAGAAAGAGTCTCGAGGGTGAGTTAGTCATCTTATTGATCACATTATTATCTCCCAGAGTCGATCCCATGTCCTTCCATCTTCTCCTATTGAGCTACCAATCCGATAGTGCCAGAGATCCTATTGGTGATAATCAGGCGATCCATGCGATATCCCTCTATTTTAACCTACAATCCTTACTTCCACTATTGATATTTCATCGTCCTCTACCTCTGTTCCACATCTACCCGCTGATTTTATTCTAGCGTCTACTTCTATTCCTGTTGATCCTGCAGTTGTACTTATAAGTTAGATGTCTGTGCTGGTCGAACAACAGGCTCGCACGATGGCCAAGATCACATGGTTGAGAGCTGTTTCTGAGTGTCGTAATGTGGAGTTTTCTACCTTCATGGCACCATTGCTTATGTACAATGAGAGATTTGATGGATGTACGAGCATTGGGATTACGAGGGTGACGAACATGAGTCTGAGGAGGCTAATGATGGAAATAGGGCAGTTAACTGTTTGTTAGGTATTCCATTGTAATTTATGACAAAAGGGGGAGGAGAAGTAGATTGATATTTTTTTGTTGAGATACATTATTGCTAGATTAAGTTTTGATGTTTTGTAATATTGATGTATGTTTTTTATGCTTTGACTTACATCAATATTGTATCTTAACCTAACTGATATAATTTTACATTTATTAATGATTGTCTTTAACTACTTTTTTTATGTTACATTTTCATGTGCTTTTACAATTGGTGTGTGAGTTGTGATTTCAGGAAATAGGTTTGACAAAGGCAAAGTGAGAGTCAGTTGGTTTTGGGTAGGTCATGTTAGTTGTATTTGATGTAACGAATGTTTTGTCATAGAATGCTAAAGGGAGAGTTTAGGTTGTAATAATGTTAACAGAATCATACTACCCAAAACATCCACTATATAGTACCTGCACCCCTCAACAAAATTCTTTGGATTGAACATTGTGAGAAACTTTATATACTTCATCTATATCATTCAATCCTTTATGCTTGAGTGTTGCAATTGAAAAACATCAAAAATCAACAAATCAAATACCAAACCCCATACGTCTAGTGCATCCGTCAAAGGTTGAAGATTAAGGAAGGAGACCAGAGTTTTGGTTGTTGGGGAAAAAGGAGTTCTCTCAAATCCACAGGAGATAGACGAAATCAGAAAGTCAAGAGTTGGTGCAGTACCATGCAATCCAGGAGGGCTTTGGAGAATTATAGTTAGGAGGTCATAAAGTACTTGTGTTGGTCAAGTCTAGTAGTACTGTAAGTTGACTCGTTTATAGTGGATTCATATTAGCTTGAGCTCGAAGTTTTAATTCCATAAGGGGTTTTCTCCGTCAACAATTATCATATGTTATTATTTTTCTGCAATTTATTATACTGCCGCAATTCAATATAGGGTAGATGCATGTGAATTCATCTAGATAAATTAATAATTGTGACTTATTGCAATTATTAATTAAACAATTCAAATTCCACATAACCACCAATTCACCCTCTCTAGGTGTTAGTTGGGTGAAACTGTATTATTTTCGATTACCAATCTACGATATAGATTTTACGAGAAAAGTACTATCCCCTTACCTTCCTTTATGAACGCAAAATGCGGATTAGTGTTAACAATAAATAACTCATAAAGTAATAATGACGAACTCATATCCATTATGTAAACCATATTGAGATGAGCTAAACCATATACGAGCCTTAGGCAACAGGTACAATTGTAAGGACATGCAATCAAATAAGAAGTGACAAATTAAACTGCTTTCATTAAATTGTTTTACATCAACAAAAATCGTTATAGAGTCAATTACAAATCAACAGAGCGATGGTTGCGTTTTATCACCAACAAAAGACTCATTTATCTCCAAAGCTTGCGTTGAATATGAATGAGACGTGCTATTAGAGAATGGAGAATTTGTTGTTTGGGCAGATCTTGTGTACTCAGATTCCTTCCTTGGTTTCGTACTGCTTTCAACCTTTTCATACTATCTACTCAATTAGGACTTCTTTAGGTATTATTGTCTCAAAATGGGGCACTATTGTAAGGTAGGGAACATGATGTCATTCTAGAAATCTATAAATAGGCATGAGCAATGAATGATTAAGATATATAAAAATTGAATAGTTTTCTTCAAAAAGTCATTTTTCCTCTTGGTACTTCTTGAACATCAAATTATTGAGTTTAGAGGGAAAAGCCCTTGCTGGGAAGAATTTGCTATCATTTAGAGATCAACAAATTCACACCATTTGTGGAAACTTAGACATGATGTCATTCTAGAAATCTATAAATAGGCATGAGCAATGAATGATTAAGATATATAAAAATTGAATAGCTTTCTTCAAAAAGTCATTTTTCCTCTTGGTACTTCTTGAACATCAAATTATTGAGTTTAGAGGGAAAAGCCCTTGCTGGGAAGAATTTGCTATCATTTAGAGATCAACAAATTCACACCATTTGTGGAAACTTAGAACAAAGATGACTAAGGTTTTAGTTTTTGAGGAGGAAATCATCAAATTATGCGTAGAAATAAGTCAAGCAAAAATAGCTTTGGTGAAGGTAAAATTATTGGAGACCAGAGTTGAAATTCATAGCGACGATTTGGAGGACAATGATGTAAATCCAGAGCGATAGCAAGAAGAATCTCCCATGAAGTTGCACACAATTATATCTCTTATGAAAACCATGTAGAAAATGACTGGTTAGAGCTTTAACTGCAGAAAATGCCTCGCTACTGTCATAAGCAAAAAATCTAAAGATAAATTTTCACATTAAAACTAGGGAGAATAATGTTAAAGCTTCTTTCATGCTGACAGTAGTAATTGAAACATTCAAGTGTCAAAATATAATAGCTCACCTTGCAAACGGCGACATGATCGTCTAACCAATAGATCTAGTAAATATGATAATAGAAAAACTGAAAACCTTACTTAAGTCTTTATATTCCATTCCTATATATAAGAAATATGAAGATAAGCCGATCTAGTCATATGCGCAGGATGATGATAATGAAAGCTTGCCTTTCTCAAGGAAATCAAAGAAAGACCCATTCCAAACAACTTTGTCCGTCCTAGAGTAGCAAAATTCAATGAAAAAGGTAATTTATTGTACTGCGAGCATCATCACATAACGCTAATAAGGCTAAAAAGGTGAGTCTTTTACTTAAATGCCAAACTTCCACTTGATGTTAGATGGATCAGCAAAAAGGTGGTACAAAATAAGTTCAATTAGAAACTAGTTATAACTCAAACAATCATTCCTGAGAGCTTTTGCTGAAAGTTAGCTCGACCAAGTACCAGCCACTAGGTTGAATGATATGAGACAGGAAAAAGGAAAACTCTTTAAGATTTACTTCGTATACTTCAGTATTGAAATTATCGCCTGTGAGACCACATATTTGAAGAGAAGCCTACGGAAGTCTTGTGGAACAAGTTTTTGATGAAAAACCTTACTAGAGAGACGTCCACAACTCAAACATAGATGAATACCTCGAAGTGATTAAAAATGGCAAGGTACAAAGTCTACTGGGAAGAATATGCAAAGTTATTGAGAAATGAAAGCCCACTCATATGGGTCAAAGAGGATGAGATCGAGGAACAAGATCGGGGTATGCAAGGCCACCATATGTACTTTTAAACGTTCCAAATCATCAACCTCCAGGAAGGTAGATTAACATCATACCTGACGAACCTTATGTTGTATGGGAGAGAATGAATTTACAATATAATTATGCTCGAGCTACTAAAAAGCCTACATTTTTAAAATACAGAATTCAGGTAATCCTAAAATTGAAACTCCTTTAATTATACTTAGTAATGATGATAAACATGGAGTCATATATCCCCATTGTGATGCATTGGTTGTACGAGTGGTAATTACTTGAAATAGTCTCAATCATATGCTCATAGACAATGGGAGATCTATAAACATCTTATTTAGAAGCATTTGATGAAATGCAAGTTGACCATTCTTGGGTACCGGTGGAAGAGCCTTTGTTTGGTTTTACTGATGACAGTTTCGCCTTGCGTGGATAAACTACTTTAACAATAGGACTGGGAGAAGAACCCACAGTATTCTAGAATACATGGATTTCCTTATCATAGACGGCAGGCTCACTTGCAATGGGATCTTAGGAAGACTTGTCTTGAAACATCTAAAGGTGTTTGAATCAAGATGTGATCGGAATTCTATTTTGAAGATAATTCTAATTAAGGTCAACATTAAGTAGAATTTTATTTGTTGGAATGTTTTTGGAATCCTATTCGAAGTCTATTTGGAAATTAATTGAGGTTATATTTGGAAGTCCTATTGGGACTTGAAATTATGTAGAACTTGAAGAGATCATGATATGAGCAAAAGAATGGAGAAAAATGCAGTTGGAGCATCAAACCCAAGATTTGGAGCCAGAGCGCTAGGCCTATGTTGGCGAGACGTGGTGTCGCCTGGGTGGCACCTAAGCATCACCTATGCAGTATTTTGGTCTGCTATACCGTTTTAATGCTATTTTTGCATTCTATTTGATCTAGAACTCTACTTTAAAAGGTTTGACATGCCCGCTATATATATTTAGCTCTTTTTTGTATTTGAGATTGAGTTGGACAAAGTCATAAACACAAATCTTTATATTCTTTCTCTATATTATAATAATATCACATTTCTTTGTCAATTATTTTGTTCTCGTGCTCTTGTGATCAATTACTTTATATTGTAGCTGTAATACCTAATTTTCTCCTACAATGTGGTATTTGATAATCTGATATCATCTTCATTTCACAACAAATTGATTTTAGAGCTTTTGGTTGTTAATATCTTGGAAAGATCGAGATTTAGATCAAGTATGATATTCCGCTATTAGATCGTAATACAAGATTCTCTTTGTGGCAAGTAAAGATACAAGCAGTATTCACGTTATTGGGATTTGACAGGATGTCCACAACTTGGACTTTAGAGGAGAAACAACCGAGGAATCAAAAAACCTATTTCTAATACATTTTCATCTTTCAAATAATATTCATCACGTTGTTTTGAAGGAGAAGGTAGCCACTGCATTGTAGTTAAAATTGTAGTAATTGTGCATTACAAAAATTCTTGCTAGAAAATCGCATCTGAAGCAACTATATTCTCATCGTATGTCAAAATATTCATCTCTTATACCCAAAGGATAAGATGAAATATTTTGTAACATCTGAGGGTCATGGAGCTGATCTCATGTTGAAGGTGTCATGCATGGAACAAGTTCAAATCTAACATCAAATTTTGTAATTATTGCAAGAAAAATGGGCACATGATAAACGATTGTTATAAGTTGCAGAATAAATCAAAATTGACTGTAAATCAACAATCAAAAACTTCAGGGAAAGTAAGCATTTTAGAAAATCCTAATCGTGATGGAGAGCTTTTACTTATGTTTGAGTACAACTCCAAACTTGACGATACTTGGATTCTTAATACAGCTTGCACTTTTCATATATCTCCCAATCTTAATTCATTTTCAACATATGAAGAAGTTTCAAAAGGTATTTTGATGATCGATAATGATACACCTTGTTTGATAGCTGATATTGGCCAATGAGAATAAAGATATTTCATGGGACAATTATAATGCTGATATAGTGAGCATGTTCTAGATTTGAAGAGAAATCGTATCTCGTTAAAAACTCTTAATTCAAAATGGTACAGGCATATTATTGAAGGTAGAGTCCTAAAGGTTAGTAAAGAAGCCTATGTTTTAATAAAGGAACATGAAAAATCCCATTTATATATCTTGTAGTGTTATACCAAATCTTTGAGAAATTGGCATATTTTAAGAACTCGAGTGGAATTGGAGTTGTATTATGTACTGTTGGAGTCTAATTGGGGTCTTCTTTAGAGGATATAAATCTACATTACCATAATTATCGATGTTTTCATTGTATTCAATTGTTAGTAACGGAGCTATGTTTGGCCATAAGACTCCACACAGGTGCAATTCTGCTAATTTAGTTGATGGTTTGAATTTAGTCTAGGGTGTTGATTCTAGCCAAGATCCTTCTTTTGGTGCATTAAGTTGTGATTATGTTATAGGGCTTGTTTCAGCTTTGCCTAGTGGTCATTAGATCACTTTTGCCCCTTGTTAGGTAACAGAGGTGGGGAATATTTCCAATTTGGAAATTTTTTATGGAGAATTTCGTTTGTATATCTGTTAAAGAGTTGAAGTTCAATCCTTATAGTGGAGTTTGTATCCAGTGGCGAGTCTTTGAAGTTGGAATTCTTAAGTTTGTTAAAATTAAGGTGTGACCCAAATTCTATTTTAAAGATGATTGAGAATTCTAATTAAGGTTGGCACCACGTAGAATTCTATTTGTTGAAATGCTTTTGGAATCTTATTTAAAGTTTATTTGACAAATTCTAATTAAAGTTCTACTTGAAAGTCCTATTGGGAGCTAAAATTTGTGTTGAATTTGAATAGATCAAGATATGGACAAAAGAATGGAAACAAACGCACACAGAGTAGTAAACTCAAGACTTGGAGCAAGGCCACTTAGGTGGCCCCGCTTGTGCTGCGTTTTTGGTCTTCTATTTCCTTTTTAATATTGTTTTTGCATTCTATTTCATTTAGAACTCGTATCCCCTATATATAGTTAGCTCTTTATTGTATTTTAGATTAAGTTAGACAAAGTCATTAACACAAATCTTTGTATTCTTTTTCTATATCATAATAAAATCTTCATTCTCTGTAAATTATTTTGTTCTTGTGTTCTTGTGATCAATTACTTCATACTGTGGTTATAATATCTTATTTTCTCCAACAAAGTGGTATGAATTAATCTTGTATCATCTTCATTTCACAACAAAAGACAATAGCATCAATCCACCACTTGTATGTTAAGTTCCAAAACCCAAAGGGAATAGTAAGCATTCAGGGAAATCAAATGGCCACACGTGAGTAAGACCTCAGTGCACTTAAAAAAGCAGCTTCACGAACCCCCGATGAGAAATACCACTAAAATGAACCAAAATTTGAAAGAAAAGTTAGTTTGAGACCCTCGCTCAAGAAATTGTAAGTCTAAAGGTACAATAATTGAAGAGTTGCAAAACTCTCATGCCAGCAAAGACAATATCGCAGACACTAGGAGGAGCAGCAAGGGCCATCAATTTGCTAATGTGTTTCATGTTTTCAAGCTTCGTAAATATCTTCTAGATCTGTCTCGTGTGTTGAAATCACAACCAGTAGAGTTGAAAGAGAATTTTACTCATGAAGAAACACCAGTTTAGATAGTGGACAGAAAGGAACGCGTTATGCTTAGACAATTTTGTTAGGAAAATCTATAGAGGAATCATACAGTTGAGAAGGCGATATGGATAAGTGAATATCAAATGCATTTTCAGCATTCTCGACTTTTTGGTTAACCCTCATTAATTAGAATAAAATGTAAAGCCAAGAGAAAACAAAATAGAATAATAAAAGAACAAAATGGTAAATAAAAAAGTCAGGCGGTGGATTGACTTTTTATATCAAACACATACAAAAAAACTAAGACAATAACGGGAGGACGAAGAGAGAAAAGGGGGAAGGGAAAAAGGGAAAGAGGAGGAGGAGAATAGAAGAGAAAAAATAGGTATGGTTGACAACAGAGTCGGGGAATAACTGGTTTATATTATTAAACTTTGTTCTTCAATTTTGAAAGGCAAGCAAAGAGTTACTTATTGAAAGGTTATGTTAGACATTATGGGTATTAGATTATTAGTTTAAATTCAGTTTTATTAATAAGCTTTGTATTTAAGTTAAATAAAGTTAATTGTGATGAATTAAAATCTAGAAATAGATTAGAAAGTAGAATTAGATTAATTGAATAAAGAAATTCGGGAAAGGCTTAAATTTGAAAAGATTAAGCTTCATTATCGTCCATTTAATTATTAATGCTATTAATATGGTTAGTTGTTAAAATAGATCAAGACAACTTATCAGCTGAATTAATTGCACGTACATAGACATGTGAGTGAAAAACCTAAATATTTTTGTATAATGATAAATTAATTATACTACTACGTTACATTTGATTTTGTGAAATATTTGCCAGATTATGTGGTTAGAATGAAGTATGTGGATAGAATGATGTTTATTATATCATGATATACGTGGAATTATAAAGTGATTATTTGTTTTATAAAATGTAAGAGACGTGTGACAGTAAAATGGATCATAAAAGTATTCGTAATTATATACTTCTTTTAGTTGACTGATAGGTCATGGTTATGTTCTATACTACACTACTAAAATACATGGCTTTAGGCACGGATTTTTCGATATCCGTCGTGATTACTCTTTATCATTAGAATATTTGCAACCGCAAATTCGTTACTAATTTGAGGGTTGCTGATAGTTACCAACGGATCCTGCCATAGATAAAGAGTAAACATTTTACCAACAAATTTTTCGTTGTTAAAGTGTAAATCTTTTACCAATAAAATTTTTGTTGGTAAAAATTTTAACCAATACCAATCGACTTTCCGTCTTTTCGTTGGTAAATGTCTACCATTACAGTTGGTAAAAGTTAATATTGTAAATAGCTGCATAGGTGTGAGGCATGGTTAAAAAAAATTATTTATTTTTTTTATTATTGTTATTATTATTTATTTAATAATTCTAATTTTTTTAATTTTTAGCCAATCAAATTGAAAGGCTAAAATATTGTTTATCCATTTATTGGATCACAAATTAATTTATAAAGGGCAACTGCGAAGACTTTGTTTTGAACTTTCGAAGTGGGATAAGTGAATTACTTTTACCAATGGATAATCAGTTTCTAATTACCAACGGAATATCCGTAGGTGAAAGATCCAAATATTAAACGATTACATGAGGCACAAAATATTCGTTGGTAAAAAGATATCATCGTTACCAATAGAAAATCAGTTGCTGATTATCGTAATTGAAAGTGAATTATTTTTACTAATGGATAATCCATTTCTAATTATCAACGGATTGCATCCGTTGGTAATATTCGGTACGTCACCTACGGATATTTCATATGTGACAGATTCAAATGTTAAACGGTTACATAAAGTACGGAATATCCGTTGGTAGGTAAAGAGATATCATCCTTACCAACGAAAAATCCATTGCTGATTATTATTGCTGAAAGTAAATAACTTTTACCAACGGATAATCCGTTTTTAATTACCAATGTATTGCATCTGTTGGTAATTTTTTAGGTGAAAAGTTGTTTTTTAGTAGTATACATTGAGTGCTCTTGACTGTGTACAATAGTGTAATGAGTTGTCTTGATCGTTTACATATGGTTCATTAAGAGATACTAATTGTGCAAGCCGTAAAAAGTTATTTACATCATATGTTTGAACACCATATTAACTCATGCCGTAAATACCCACTTTTTTTGTGGTATGCAGTGCATGCTACAAAAAAATTGGAAAGCACGCCGCATTTCATAAAATAGATAGTATTTTCTACGACATTTTAACTAGAGGCTGTGAATATCCGTTTAGTTTTTTTTTAAATATTTTATTTACTTGATTAGCAAATCTAAATACTTAAAGAACATAATTATATATATAATCATGTTTTCTATAAATTCAATAAACAAATGTATTGAGTATCAATACTTGAATTTTCATCTTAAAATGTCAATCTCGTTAAGAGTAGTTGTCCAAGTCCTTATAAATTGGTCTATATTTTTATCTTTATCTGATGTGGAATTTTATTTTTAATATGCACTCGCAAGATGGTAGCTCGTTGGAGCAACAATCTTGAAATTTGTGTGCTTTGTTGAGTTATAATCGGATCGAATTATTCATTGGAGTTTAATTACTCTAATACCATATTTATGTTTAAGTCTCATTATTTCCTTATTAAAATGAAAAATATGACCGTTATATATCATATCAAGCCACCATATTTGATTTTTTATCTATTATGTGGGACCCATAATTGTTATATTTTTCATTCTCATTTTTACAATAATGTGGCTCAAACGGGGGCTAAGACTTGGGGCTTCATTTTAAAAGTTCTACCTTATTAAGTGATGTAGCATAAGCTGTCATAAATTTGTCTATATTTTGATCTTTATTCGATGTAGGATTTTATCCCTAAGCTTTGAGTGCTATCCAGTACAATATGCCAAATTGTAGACTACTATTCTAAAATAACTAATAAAATTATTACAAAATAATTAATCCATAAATCAAGAAGTTTGCTTCTTTGATCAACAGTTTATCAATTCCAAAAATAATCAACCTCGTGCACAGTGCACATCACAAAAATAAATAATAAAAGTAGATGTATTGTCACTCATTTTTATCAAAATTCATTTAAAGTAATGCCAAGGAAACATCGTAACAAAAATTAAACTTGAGTGCTAATTGTATATGCAAATTCACTAAAATAAAATTAAATGACAAACTTGCTTCTTGAGATGAGTTGATTGTTCACTAATGAAATAGGCATAATATGAACCACATACCAAAAAAAAAAAAAAAAAAAAAAAAAAAGGAAAGGAAAGCACGCCGTAAATGAACTTTTGTACGACATACAGAAGCACGCCATAACTACTAACTTTTTGGTACTTGGTTGAATTTTGTGGACGAAATTTTTTTAAAGGGTTGTGATTGTAATAATTTGGCTAGGTCAACCCTCATTCCTTAGTTAAAAAAAGGGTCGAGCCAAGATAAAACGAAATGAACTAACAAAGAAAACAAAAGGCAAAATGGTAAATAAAGAAATCAGGCGACGGATTGACTTTTATATCAATCCAGTTTTGAATCAAAATCCATTTTACAATACATATACAAAGAAACAAAGACAATAACGGGAGGAAAGAGAGACAAAAGGGGAAAAAGGAATAAAAAGGAATTAAGAAGAAGAAGAAGAAGAAGAAGAAGAAGAAGAAGAAGAAGAAGAAGAAGAAGAAGAAGAAGAAGAAGAAGAAGAAAATAGGTATGGTCGATGACTTAGTTGAGGAATAAGTGGTTTATCCTATTAATTTTAGTTCTTCAATTTTGAAAGGTAAGCAAAGAGTTACCTATTAAAAATTTATGTTAAACAATAGGGTTTAGATTGTCAGTTTAAATTCAATTTTATCAAATGAGGACGATTGAATTAAGTATAATAAGCTATGCATTTAAGCTAAATGAAGGTAATTGTGATGAATTAAAAATCAAGAAATAGATTAGAAAGTAGAATTAGATTAATTGATCAAAGGAATTCCATAATGGCTCAAATTTGAAAAGATTAAGCTTTGGTATTGTCTATTTAATTATTTGAGCTATTTAATATGTTTAATTGTTAAAATAGATATTATATCATATTTCAGGCGGTTACGAAGAGATTGAGACAACTTGTCATCCAAATTAATTGCATGTACATAGACATGTGAGTGAAAAAACCTAAATATTTCTTATAATGATAAAGTAATTATACTACTATGTTACATTTGATTTTGTGAAATATTTGCCATATTATGTCGTTATAATCAAGTTTATTACATCATGATATTTGGGGAATTGTAAAGTGATTATTTGTTAAATGAAATGGGACACTTGTGATATTGAAATTGACTATAAAAGTATTTGTGATTATATACTTCTTCTAGTGCACTGATGGGTCACGATCGTGTTCTATACAATACTGAAGGGTCTTGGCTATGTATGATAGTGTAAGGAGGGATCTTGATCGTGTACATATAGTTCATTAAGGAATCTTCATCGTGCACTTCAATAAGGTTTGCTTTTTACAGGGTGTGTTATGAATTTTTTGAGCACGGATCAATAAGCAGCAAAATGAATTTTGAGTTCAAGTATCGTATCCATAGAGATTGTACTACTTCAAGTTCTAATTAACTCCGCCTTAATTGAAACAAAATTTGTGATTTTTTCATAACTAAATTGTAATAAAGTAATCTACTTATGAATATAAGACCTAACCTAACTAAAAGCAATATAAAATTGTAATGAAAGCAAGTTCGATAAAAATACGATAATGAAAGACGAACTAGGATCTTGAATCCCCCTATATCAATTCCAAACTCGTTCCTTTCAATTTGGCAACATTTGTAAATTGTTTTGCAATCTCTCTCGAGTAGAATTAAACATATTCTTATATGTGACCAAACTATATTTTTATAATTGATATGAACATACAAGAATGCATTATGGATTTATAATTACTTAAATATCACACAGAACATTGTTTTATATTTCTATCCCCTATTGAACTTTACGACAATTGATATCATTTCTAACTTATTTTCAATCTTTCAAATGTAAAAATACTATAAAACTCATACAACTATGGCATATATAATTGTAGAGAAACATAAATCCATGACAACCATTCAAGAATTGAAAACGTACAATGCTATGCTACAATGAATATTCTTCCTTTCAATAATGATAAAACTAATTAAATAAATTCTGGTTGCAGCCAAAAGAGTTCTGTACTTAAGCATTCCTGTAAGCCGGAAGAATACCAAAGTTGGATTGGAAGTATCTGGACACACACACTTCAAACAATCATTTAAAACCATTTTTCCTCTCTACTTTTTTTATTTTATTTTTTGGTCTAAGTCTATAGAAAATAAACCTGAGTTCTGATATCAAACTCTAACACCCCAAAGTTTGATAAATTTTGAAGCGCCACCAAAATCTCACTTTTATTTATTTTAAATACGGAACAATGAAAATAAACTTCTTTAGAAATAAAATACTAAAATATCCATAAATTTAAACTAAACATGGAAAATTGTATCTTTAAAAAAATAAACATATTTAACTAACTAATTAAATGACATATCTTTAAATAACTTAAACTAACCAATAAATTTAAAAGCAGAAAAACATAATGTGTGTTTCTCCTTTTTTGATTCACTTGGCAGCCTGTATCACCATCTTGCCACATATCTGATCGACTTGAACGAACTTGTAAAATTATTATTTAAAGCGACCCAGTAAGATATGTACAATTTCCAAACATAATTTTATATAAGAAATAAATAAATACTTCAACCACTATTCTTAGTATTATACTCTACTATTGATTTTCATGGTATAATCATCCCATTAAAATTAGGATACTTGACCAACTTGTACTCGGTTTCAAAAAGTGATATTTCAATTGTACTATACTATTGGTTTCATATCAATCACGTGATGGTAGGAATTTAAAGAGGAAGAGAAATTTTAATTAATTAATATTGCAAGCCCTCACCAACTCTATTAATCTACTATTCTTTTAATTGGACTTAACTTGATGTAATCTAATCAAAAATAATTTTTTCTCGTGTTGAAGACTTCTAATTAAGTATGAGCTACAAAAAAAA